>NC_081376.1:29366482-29705857 GCF_030684315.1 Stegostoma tigrinum
TGGAATAAATAGGGAGAGAGGGGGAGGTGGACCGAAGATGGAGAGTAGAGTATAGGTGGGGAGGTAGGGAGGGGATAGGTCAGTCCAGGGAAGACGGGCAGGTCAAGGAGGTGGGATGAGGTTAGTAGGTAGGAAATGGAGGTGCGGCTTAGGTTGGGAGGAAGGGATGGGTGAGAGGAAGAACAGGTTAGGGAGGCAGAGACAGGTTGGGCTGGTTTTGGGATGCAGTGGGGGGAGGGGAAATTTTGAAGCTGGTGAAGTACACATTGATACCACTGGGCTGCAGGGTTCCCAAGCGGAATATGAGTTGCTGTTCCTGCAACCTTCGGGTGGCATCATTGTGGCACTGCAGGAGGCCCATGATGGACATGTCATCTAAAGAATGGGAGGGGGAGTGGAAATGGTTCGCTACTGGGAGGTGCGGTTGTTTATTGCGAACCGAGCGGAGGTGTTCTGCAAAGCGGTCCCCAAGCCTCCACTTGCTTTCCCCAATGTAGAGGAAGCCACACGGGGGTGCAATGGATACAGTATACCACATTGGCAGATGTGCAGGTGAACATCTGCTTAATATGGAAAGTCATCTTGGGGCCTGGAATGGGGTGAGGGAGGGGGAGTGGGGGAAAGTGTAGCATTTCCTGCAGTTGCAGGGGAAAGGGCCAGGTGTGGTGGGGTTGGAGGGCAGTGTGGTGCGAACAAGGGAGTCACGGAGAGAGTGGTCTCTCCGGAAAGCAGACAAGGGTGGGGATGGAAAAATGTCTTGGGTGGTGGGGTCGGATTGTAGGTGGCGGAAGTGTCGGAGGATGATGCGTTGTATCCGGAGGTTGGTGGGGTGTTGTGTGAGAACGAGGGGGATCCTCTTTGGGCTGGTTGTGGCCTGGGGCGGGGTGTGAGGGACGTGTTGCGGGAAATGCGGGAGACGCGGTCAAGGGCGTTCTCGACCACTGCGGGGGGAATGTTGCGGTCCTTGAACAACTTGGACATCTGGGATGTACGGGAGTGGAATGCCTCATCGTGGGAGCAGATGCGGCGGAGGCGGAGGAATTGGGAATAGGGGATGGAATTTTTGCAGGAGGGTGGGTGGGAGGAGGTCTATTCTAGGTAGCTGTGGGAGTCGGTGGGCTTGAAATGGACATCAGTTACAAGCTGGTTGCCTGAGATGGAGACTGAGAGGTCCAGGAAGGTGAGGGATGTGCTGGAGATGGCCCAGGTGAACTGAAAGTTGGGGTGGAAGGTGTTGGTGAAGTGGATGAACTGTTCAAGCTCCTCTGAGGAGCAAGAGGCGGCGCCGATACAGTCATCAATGTAACGGAGGAATAGGTGGGGTTTGGGGCCTGTGTAGGTGCGGAAGAGGGACTGTTCCACGTAACCTACAAAGAGGCAGGCATAACTGGGGCCCCTGCACCTACACAGGCCCCAAACCCCTCCCTACCTCCCCACCTATACTCTCCTCTCCAACTATCTTCTTTTCTCTCCATCTTCAGTCCTCCTCCCCCTCTCTTCCTATTTATTCCAGTTCCCTCTCCCCATCCCCCTCTCTGATGAAGGGTCTAGGCCCGAAACGTCAGCTTTTCTGCTCCTGAGATGCTGCTTGGCCTGCTGTGTTCATCCAGCCTCACATTTTATTATCTTGCAAATTGAAAATGGCCTGATTATCCTTACTCTTGGGTAACACTCAGAAGGTAATCATCCTTCCATGTAACATCATAACCCAAACCCCTGGACACCCCACCACAATATTGAGCACAGACAAGTTTCAAAAAGCTATCTGACATAAACCTGTTCCTTTTTCTTATGCTCTTAAATTACAGACTTCAGATTACACCATGCATTGTGACATGTAAAAATATGAAACCGAGAAGGAGAAGTAAGTGTTAGTCCATGAAGGTGAGATCAGGGAATCCAACGTGCTGACTTTGTTCCTGGGTTTTACACTGCAGGTCACTCCCAAAGCCCCTGTTGAAATAAAAGTGTCAATGTTTAATGTTGACAGGTCGCAACTTGTCAAAGTGCTCTTCAAATTGGAGAAAGATTACACCTTGCTGCTTTCCATTTTATTAAGTGTTGTACACAAAGTTCTCTGCAGGGCAGTTAATGAAAATAAATGTTATGTGCATGAATATCCTATTTGATCATTGGATGTAAGTGCACAGATAAATTCAAAATCAATTTAATTGTGGTTTGACACAAATTGAAACCAAGGTAATGATTGATCGGATTTGATATAGATATTTCAGAAGATAGTTTCCATACCTAATCAGAAATGGGAAACATAACAAAATAGTAAATATAGGTGTTCATACTTTTACTTGACTTTGAAAGGGTGCTATGTGCCTTTGGGCAACAAAGGCACAACATGACAGACCTTGGTGAAAGTATGGACTTGATCTGAAATCTACTGGTGATATTTAGATTTTGGCATTCTCTCACGGGTGGCGAAAAGGAATATGTGGAAGGCAATCAAATCCAAATCTCTGTGCTACTTTCCAACAAGGTACCTTGTCTGAAAGTTGACCCCAGGTCAACTGCCCTGCTAGTCTTGGAAAGTTACTGAGAAACCTAAAGAATAAGAGAAAAATGGAAAATGATATGCAATTTTATTTGAAGGGAAATTTTTTTTATTGTTAAAGGCTGCATGAATTGATGGCTGCAATAGCACAGCAAGACCACAAGATGGAAGATAATCTGCAAAAAGAAATAGACAGAAGCATTTTTCCAGAAAATCTTTACTCCCTGGTAATTTGATTTATGTTGAAAGTTATTTTCATGATTATTTACATTTTGTTTCTTTCAGTTAGTTTCCTTTTAAAGGTTTTTGCTTCTTTTTAAACAGTTAAGGAAGTGAAATGAGTGGCCTTTCAAACTACGTTTAAAGTAATGTCATAATATCATTGCTGAAATTTTAATCGATTTTTCTGTGTTCGTGGAATACACTTCATATCATGGGGTAGTGCAGTTTGTTGAAAAACTGATTCTTATCAAAGAACATTAGGATTTAAGTCTTATCCCTGACTCTGTACTTGACTGCAACAATGATTCTGTTAAGTCTTGCTGAATGGAGAATGAATCTTCAGAAAGGAGGAAATTATCCATTAATTGCTATCAAGTACACACCTCCGTAAAGTGGTGTTTCTGTGTAATGTTGAAGGGTCTATAGATAGAAAACTGTCTCCCTTTCCCCTCAAATATGTCAGGTGTGTGACTCAGCGTTGACAGAAGAAAAGATTGGCAATATTCACATTTTAACAAAAAGCAAAGAATAATGTCAAAGTTCAGGTTATTAATTGTTAGGATGACTCAGCTACTAAGTATCAATGGTGTTTTTGTGTCATTAGTTGCACGATTGGAATAAACTTGATAATTAATGATTGCTAGAATGTGAAATGCAATCATATTTCTGTGGGTGCATTAGTAATAACTGCCTAGGTATATACTTTAAGCCTTCAAATGTAAGTATGAAGTACCCACTTAGTCTTGTCTGTTACATGATAGTTTATTATTAATGGAAAATGTCATTTTATGGGAGTTATGGAAAATCTTCTGTATTCATTTTGTTGCTGGATATTGCTGTAGTGGAATAATTGAAACCATCAATTGGTACACAGTTTGCTTTACTTTGTGAATATTTGACTAATTTTCAAGTGTGTGGATTCACAAAAGAGTTAGAATTGAATGTTAGACTTTTAAAGTGTCCGTGTGCAGTTTATTTTGTTTAGAAAGTAGAGGTTGAAATTTGTTTAAAACAGTCAAGTTAAAGTCACCATTTTTGCAGAGGACCATAGGATTGGAGTCTCATTAGAGAGAAGTGCCTGGTGGTGATTAAGCTGAAGGTCATAACATCTTGGGTGAAGATGGGATCTTCATGATGACCTCAGCCATTGAACCTGTGTTGCTGGCATCACTCTATTGCAAATCAGTTGGGCAGACCCGACTGAGCTGAAAGGAGCCAGGTAGGAAAGTTAGGGAATGTGCTATCTCAGTCTAAGTGCTTCTTGAGTTTGAAGGTTCCAGATTAAAGTGTTTTTGAAGCTGAGAAAGTCTAAAGTCATTTGTGTTCATACACAAAGAAGAGACTATCAGTCTCTCGAGACTGGGAATTGAAAGCAATAGTCAAACAAATCTAAAAAAGTAATAGGAAACGAAATAATTTCGGGTATGTGGCTATTATAACACGTTGATGCTGGGATAAATAGTTTGTGTTTTGTGTGTTTCAAAATCTTTAAATTTTGTAAATAACTTGGTTCACTTTCATTGATGCTTTGTTTTGTTTAATGAACTTTTTCTTTTGTTTTTAAAACTTGTACTTGTGTTTCTGTGTAAGAAACCACCTGAAAACCATTCTACAAAAAGAACAAAATAAGATGCATCAAAGCAGATTTCAGTCTTGGATCTGACTTGTGGAGGAATAATATCAGTTGAAATTGTAACAGACATCTATTGTTAAATTATGTCAGAGAGTGTACAGTGTGGTAGAACTATTCCAGATACATTACAGCACTGTCACTCGAGTGTTGAACTTAAGCAAACAAGTTTGGGCCATTTGCTTAGTTTCAAATTGTTTCAATTTGAGATTTGGACTTTTGAGAGGGCATGCGGTGATAATATTAATAATTGTGCTATCACTGTCATTAATGATTGCAGAGACTGTGTGAATAAGTAAAGTTTAAACTATTAGAGTGAAGTAGATCAAGAAGGGAGAAACTTAGAAATTGATGTGGTATAATGAGATTCATGTAAACCATGATGTAGCAGAACATGTGAGTCTGACATCAGTTAGAGAGGAAAGGCTGGTGTAGAATTAGCATGTGAAGAGAGCTGTATTTAAGAACTTACTGTTTGGATGTGAATAAAGAAGTACTGTAGTTTATAGGAGTTGAAATGCCTTACTTAAGGATCAGGGATAGTACCTGTGTAGACATCCACAATCCAAGGATACTCGATATTGGTGTCTTGATATTCAGGTAGCAGTATTGGCTTAAAGCATGAAATAAAGCAAGTGCTTATTTTGTTATTGTTTCATTAAGGCTTTATAACTTTATTGCAGGGAAAAATAGATCAAGTTGTGGGGGAGCTCAGCACCAGACTATTGCAGAGGGAAATGCAACTTCGGGAAGAAATACAGAAGAGATTTTTTGATCTTGAGAAGGTGAGCCTTTAAGAAGAACTGGTGAAACATTATAATTATTTCCATTTTTAAAACATTTTTATTTTTTATTTGAGTTTCTCAAAAATGTGTCTTTTAGCTGTTGGTTATGGTAACAAGGCTGCATTTAATGGCTGGCCCTAGTTGATTATAAGGTGACAGTGAGTCCAAATACATTCTTAAAGCTTAAGTGCTGCTAAAGTTTTTTTCTTTGATTACAGCTAGCTAGGATCTCAGCTATGTATAATGCATACTTGTATACTTGCAGCTTATTTAAGGCCAGTTCGCTCAGTAAATAGCAGAAATGAAACATGGCTTGTTCCTGGTCTATGAGTGACACAATGCATCTGAGAAATGAAAGAACAAAATAATTTAACCCAGACAACTAGGAATGTATACTCCTCTGTTTGCACATGATGCCACTAATGTAGCCATCACTTGGTTTCACTTTGAAATTATGAACCACAAGATTTCACTCTATAACCCATACAAACCATATAACTGATTATTTTGCTCTAATAAGAACTAAAACGACTGGAAATAGATTAGCAGGCCAGGCAACATCAATGGCAAGAGAAACAGATTTACCTTGTTCAGATCAATAACATTTCATCAGAACTTGGAGAATGTGCAGCACGGTGGCTCAGTGGTTAGCACTGCAGCCTCACAGTGCAGGAGACCTGGATTTAATTCTCCCTCAGGCGACTGTCTGTGTGGAATTTGTACATTCTTCCCGTGTCTGTGTGGGTTTCCTGTGGGTGCTCCGGTTTCTTCCCTCAGTCCAAAGACGTGTAGGGTAGGTGGATAGGCCATGCTAAATTGCCCTTAGTGTTCAGAGATGTGTAGATTAGGTGGGTTATAGCGGGGTAGGTCTGGGTGGAATGCTTGGAGGGTTGGTGTGGACTCATTGGGCTGAAGGGTCTGTTTCCACACTGTAGGGATTCTATGATCTATGATATCATTGTTTTAAAGCAAGCCAACTGGAAACCAGTGAAGAAAGGCTCAAAAAGGGAGGTCTTGATGTGATCAAAAAGATTAAATGATAAACACAGTGGTTAGCACTGCTGCCTGACAGTACCAGGGACCTGGTTTGGCTCCAGTCTTGGTGACCGTGTGGAGTTTGCATGTTCTTTCCATGTCTTTGTGGCTTTCCACCAGGTACTCTGGTTTCCTCTGTCAGACCAGAGATGCACAAGTTGGGTGGCTTAGCCATGGGAAATACAATGTAAGAGGGTCAGGATGGGGTGCTCTTCAGTGGTTTGGTACAGACTCTATGGATTGAATGACCTATTTCTACACTAATGATTCTATAAACAAGTACAAGGCCAAAGGGAATGGTGATGGGGTGAGTAAAGGGAAAGGAAATGTGTAGAGGAGGTTTGGGTGGCAGAAGAAAAACAACTGCCACTCCAAATCAAAAAAGGAGAAAAATGAGAATAAAGATGCAAAGGAACGGAAGTGCTGTGAGAGTGGAGGTTGATGTAGATTGGTCTGGAAGATAGTTATTCACACCACGCACCTTGATGTCACATAGGCCTCCACGGTCAGTCTGAGATTGTTAGTGGGGAAATGTAGAAGCATTCAAGAAATCTGTACACAGAAATGGAATAGACAGCTTACTTTATACCTAATTCAGAAGATGTCTGATAGTTAGATCAGAGGCACATTCGTTCATTTGCAACAAACCACAATATGTTGGCAATAGTTGTTACAACATGGATATGATAGCAGTGGGTCTTCTATTGCATCAAAACTGTGGTGAAAATGGAACTTGAGAAAATAAAGTCACAGTTGAATGAAAAAGAAATGCAGATCAGACTTAAATCAAACAGAGGTGCAGAACAAGGAACCTGAAAGCTCATGGAACTGATACAGGCCACATGAGAAAATCTCACATGGTTCCAAATCCATTTTAAAAAAAGCTTGAACAAGGGATGCTGTGTCCACTGGCTAGCCTGGTATTTATTATCCACTCCAATTGCACCAGAGAAGGCTGCGGTGAGCTGCCATTTTATGTATACTGACAGCCACAGTTTTGGTCGGAACAAAGTGTTAGTCTTTTGAACTAATGTCACTGAAGGAAAAGTGTTACATTTCCAAGTTAGTGTGTCTAACAAGAGAACTTGCAGGAGTGAGTGTGCCCATGTCTGTTTAACACCATGAGAGAAGGGAGCAGAAGTGGGTCATTCAGCCTTGCCATTCAGCAAAATCATGGTTGATTTAATCATTCTCAACTCCACTTTTCTTTGATTCCCTTTGTGATTAAAAGTTTATCCATTTCAGATTTGAATATACTTAATGACCCAGCCTCAACAGCTCACAGTGGTAAAGGAGTCCACAGATTTACTAACCTCTGAATGAAGAAATAGCTGTCACTTTCTTAAATGGTATTTCCCTACTCTGATACTGAAATAATTAATAAATCAAATAAACATGATTGTGAAAGCAGGATGGGTGAGAGGGAGCTGTGGAGCAGTAGTGAGTGTTTGCAGCTTGAGGAACTTCAAACTTGTGTTGAAGTGTTGGAGTCTGAGTTGTAGATATTGTGCCACGTCTGGGAGGGGTATGTTTCCTGGACACTTTGCTCCTGAAACCAATCACACCCCTCACACTAGAGATGAAGGGAACTGCATATGCTGGAGAATCCAAGATAATAAAATGTGATGCTGGATGAACACAGCAGGCCAAGCAGCATCTCAGGAGCACAAAAGCTGACGTTTCGGGCCTAGACCCTTCATCAGAGAGGGGGTTGGGGTGAGGGTTTTGGAATAAATAGGGAGAGAGGGGGAGGCGGACCGAAGATGGAGAGAAAAGAAGATAGGTGGAGAGGAGAGAATAGGTGGGGAGGTAGGGAGGGGATAGGTCAGTCCAGGGAAGACGGACAGGTCAAGGAGGTGGGATGAAGTTAGTAGGTAGGAAACGGAGGCGTGGCTTGGGGTGGGAGGAAGGGATGGGTGAGAGGAAGAACAGGTTAGGGAGGCAGAGACAGGTTGGGCTGGTTTTGGGATGCAGTGGGGGGAGGGAAGAGCTGGGCTGGGTGTGTGGTGCACTGGGGAGAGGGGGCGAACTGGGCTGGTTTTGGGATCTGGTGGTGGAAGGGGAGATTTTGAAGCTGGTGAAGTCCACATTGATACCATTGGGCTGCAGGGTTCCCAAGCGGAATATGAGTTGCTGTTCCTGCAACCTTCAGGTGGCATCATTGTGGCACTGCAGGAGGCCCATGATGGACATGTCATCTAAAGAATGGGAGGGGGAGTGAAAATGGTTCGCGACTGGGAGGTGCAGTTGTTTATTGCGAACCGAGGGAGGTGTTCTGCAAAGCGGTCCCCAAGCCTCCGCTTGGTTTCCCCGATGTAGAGGAAGCCACACCGGGTACAATGGATACAGTATACCACATTGGCAGATGTGCAGGTGAACCTCTGCTTAATATGGAAAGCCATCTTGGGGCCTGGGATAGGGGTGAGGGAGGAGGTGTGGGGGCAAGTGTAGCAGTTCCTACGGTTGCAGGGGAAGGTGCCGGGTGTGGTGGGGTTGGAGGGGAGTGTGGAGCGAACAAGGGAGTCGCGGAGAGAGTGGTCTCTCTGGAAAGCAGACAGGGGTGGGGATGGAAAAATGTCTTGGGTGGTGGGGTCGGATTGTAGATGGCGGATGTGTCGGAGGATGATACGTTGTATCCGGAGGTTGGTGGGGTGGTGTGTGAGAACGAGGGGGATCCTCTTTCGGCGGTTGTGGCGGGGGCAGGGAGTGAGGGATGTGTTGCGGGAAATGCGGGAGACACGGTCAAGGGCGTTCTCGACCTCTGCGGGGGGAGCATTGCGGTCCTTGAAGAACTTGGACGTCTGGGATGTGCGGGAGTGGAATGCCTCATCGTGGGAGCAGATGCAGCGGGAGGCGGAGGAATTGGGAATAGGGGATGGAATTTTTGCAGAACGGTGGGTGGGAGGAGGTGTATTCTAGGTAGCTGTGGGAGTCGGTGGGCTTGAAATGGACATCAGTTTCTAGTTGGTTGCCTGAGATGGAGACTGAGAGGTCCAGGAAGGTGAGGGATGTATTGGAGATGGCCCAGGTGAACTTGAGGTTGGGGTGGAAGACGTTGGTGAAGTGGATGAACTTTTCGAGCTCCTCTGGGGAGCAAGAGGCGGCGCCGATACAGTCATCAATGTAACGGAGGAAGAGGTGGGGTTTGGGGCCTGTGTTGGTGCGGAAGAGGGACTGTTCCACGTAACCTACAAAGAGGCAGGCATAGCTGGGGCCCATGCGGGTGGGCCTCCAGAACTTCCAATTCCCTGGCCCCCAACACCTCATTTTCACCATGGACGTCCAGTCCCTATACACCTGTATTCCTCATGCAGATGGCCTCAAGGCCCTCCGCTTCTTCCTGTCCGGCAGGCCCGACCAGTCCCCCTCCACCGACGCCCTCATCCGCCTAGCTGAACTCATCCTCACCCTCAACAACTTCTCTTTTGATTCCTCCCACTCCCTACAGACAAAGGGGGTGGCCATATGCACCCGCATATTGTATCCGCTGTTCCTGGTGTGGCCGCCTCTATGCTGGGGAAACTGAACGGAGGTTTGGAAATGCTATACCTGCCCACCTTCCACACCGCACCCCTCCCCCCCCACCGACCTCCTCGCTCACCCCCATCCCAGGCCCCAAGAAGACTTTCCACATCAAGCAGATGTTCACCTGCACATGTGCCAATGTGGTATACTGCATCCGCTGGACCCCTTGTGGCCTCCTCTACATCGGGGAAATGAAGTGGAGGCTTGGGGACCGCTTTGCGGAACACCTATGCTTGGTTCACACTAAACAACTGCACCTCCCAGTGCGGAACCATTTCAACTCCCCCTCCCATTCCTTGGACGACATGTCCCTCCTGGGCATCCTGCGGTGCCACAACGATGCCACCCGAAGGTTGCAGGAACAGCACCTCATATTCCGCTTGGGAACCCTGCAGCACAATGGTATCAATGTGGATTTCTCAAGCTTCAAAATCTCCCCTTCCCCCTACTGCATCACAAAACCAGCCCAGCTCGTCCCCGCCTCCCTAACCTGTTCTTCCTCTCACCTATCCCCTCCTCCCACCTCAAGCCGCACCTCCATTTCCTACCTACTAACCTTATCCCACCCCCTTGACCTGTCCTTCCTCCCTGCGTTGCCCTATCTCCTCCCTAACTCCCCACCTACACTCACCTTTACTGGCTCCATCCCCACCTCCTTAACTTGTCTGTCTCCTCTCCACCTATCTTCTCCTCTATCCATCTTCGATCGACCTCCCCCTCTCTCCCTGTTTATTTCAGAACCCTCTTCCCCCAACCCCCCCCAACTTCTGATGAAGGGTCTGGGCCCGAAACGTCAGCTTTTATGTTCCTAAGATGTTGCTTGGCCTGCTGTGTTCATCCAGCTCTACACTTTGTTATCATGGAGGTTTGGAGACCACTTTGTGGAACATTGTTTCGCAACAAACAACTGCACCTCCCAGTCGCGAACCATTTCAGCTCCTCCTTCCACTCTTTGAACAACGTGGCCATCCTGGGCCTCCTGCAGTGCCGCAATGATGCCACCCGAGGGTTGCAGGAACAGCACCTCATATTTTGCTTGGGAACCCTGTAGCCCAATAGTGTCAATGTGGACTTCACAAGCTTTATAATCTTCCCTTCCCCCGCCGCATCCCAAAACCAGCCCAACTTGTTCCCGCCCCCTAACCTGTCCTCCCAACTATCCACTCCTCCCTCCTCAAGCTCAAGCCCAACCCCCATCTCCTACCTACTAGCCTCATCCCACCCCCTTGAACTGTCCGTCCTCCCTGGACTGACCTATCCCCTCTACCTCCCTACCTACACTCACCTTTATTGGCTCCATCCCCGCCTCTTTAACTTGTCTGTCTTCTCTCAACCTATCTTCTCCTTTATCCATCTTCGATCTGCCTTCCCCTTTCTCCCGATATATTTCAGAATCCCCTTCCCCTCCCCCATTCCTGAAGAAGGGTCTAAGCCCGAAACATCAGCTTTCCTGCTCCTCTGATGCTGCTTGGCCTGCTGTGTTCATCCAGCTCTATTTGTTATCTTGTTATTGCAGATTCTCCAGCATCGGCAGTTCCTGCTGTCTTAATGAACCTCTTGTGTTTTTGTATGCAAATCCAACGACTTTTTGGGCAAGGAAAGCTATTTTTTCCATCCAATCTCATCTGCCACTCTCATCCCACATCAGTATGGTCATTTCTTATCTACTTACTGATGCGATCTAGCAAGTCATGTCAAACCATAGCTGGATGTTGTGGACTAAAGATGTAACACAGAAACATTTACAACAGAGAATGAGACACATCATTTCTATGCTGTTTGTGAAGAAAGCTCACCATTGTCTTTTCAATGCACCTATCAAGGGGCACAAAAATACTGGCTTTTTCCTCCAAGAATGAATAAAACAAATATTTTCATTACTGTCAGGAACAATTAAAACAAGTGCAAGTCAATACCAAGTCACAAAACAATATGATTGAATTCCACGCTTGTAGGCTGTCCAATCATCACAGAATAATTTAGAATAGTCAAAATGTATCTGTGGGTGCTTACATGTTATACTGACAAGTCACCACAAATTTACATTCTGATTTACATGGTTTCCTGAAAAAGTAGTTTATTTGCATCTAATGTAAGGATGAGCAAGCAATAAATATTGTAGCTAAGATTTTGATGCAAGCGTTTGCCAGCTCTAGTTTTAAAAAAAACCTAGGAGAATATTGTACTGCAAAAATGCATTGTGTTGCATGCAGTAGTATAATTTTCCATATGTGTTAATAACTCAACATACAAATTTGTAACATTTCTTCGTTTATTCAGTACATTTGTTCTTAAAGGGTGTTTTTTTTTATTTGTGAAGAATCTTCGTAAATTTGAGACTGTAAGAAATGACAGTGACAGGATCCTCAGGGCAGAAAATGAGAAATGTTGGTCTTCTCTTCAAAAAGTGCACATGGATGAAATAAAAGCACTTGAGGACAAGCAGGTAGACATTATATTGTCATTCACTATCATTTTGCTTATTTTTTTTGGTGGATTTATAAAAACAGGGGTCATATGTTAACCTGGACTGAATGATGAACAAATCAAAATGCTTCAAGATTCAATCTTCACGAAGTAGTAGTTTATTTTGGTTTTGAATCATTTTATCTCCATTTATCATTTCTTTGCCTAACCACTGGGAGAGAGCAGGATAGGATGGGCCACCCTTGCATCTCGGCATGAAGAAATGGAATTGGAAAAGTCCTTTTGATGATTCCTTGTCACCAGAAGATTGTAGGTTCAAAGCTGCCATTAACACAGTTTATATTAAACTTGGCATTGCACAGTGTGACAGGATTAATTAACCACCTCACAGTAAAGACACTCCTGCGTAGCAATAGCCACAATATCATTGAATTTACTTGCAGTTTTTGTGAAATCTTCTTTTACTTCACAATTAGTAGCAGTGCTTTCACCTCTCTGGAAGTCCTGGGATTCCCTAAATCCTTCCACCTTCATTTTTAATCCTGCAAATTCTTCCTTATAACCAAACTCTTTGAAGCCATGGGTGAGTCGTCTTAATATCTTGCTTTTTGCCATGCATTCCACTGTTGAAACTTGCTCTGACATTTTTCCACAAAAAGATGCAATGTGAATGTAGTTTCTTAGCTCTCTAGTACTTGAGTTTTAGAATTAAAAGACATAACTAAAGGGTTTTACATTAGATTTATTTGCATACGTAAAAAGCTGACTATGAAGTTTAAAAACTTTATTTTGCAGTCAAGATTCAGACTGCCGGAACTCTACATGGAGCTGGATGACAACATTAACAAGTTAACAGCTACATTTACTGATGATATGAATTGGATAGAAAAAGTCATAAAATCAGAAATCCTGGAACGGTTAGAAATTTTTTTCCCCTTATTCCATCTTTCCTTAAATTTCTGCAAATATAATCCATCACTACATATATATGGTTACAATAATAACTAATTTTAGAGTAAGCTGCAGATTGAGATGTTATTGCTATCATCACATTAGAGTACAATTTTTAAATATTAGAATATTGAAACATCCACCAGAGAAGGAAGCCATTCAGCCTGTTGTGATATGCTGCCCATCTGAAAGAGTTACCATAAGTTGCACAAACAGGTACCTTCCTTCTTGCCCTAACCATGGTAGAGATCTCAGTGTTGTGAGTTGAACGTGCTTTCAGGAAGTGTTCTGAAGAACTTATTGTTTATGTACTTAGCATGCGGCATTTTCTTTGGAGCCAATTTTCTCCTCACCATTTTTATGGTAATGCCTGTGTCATTCTTGTGTAGCTTGTTGCTATTTTCCTGCCCTCTCCATCACCTAGCACTTTTTCCCCCTCATTTAAGTGTAGCTCCAAGCTGCCTCAAAAATTATGATTTAAACCTGCTTTTAATATTTTTTTCATGCAGCACTTTTATCTGTGTCCTCTACTTCCTAACCTTTCTGCCAACAGAAACAATTTATCTCTGTCTGCAATACCAAAACGCTTCTTATTTTTGCTTGTCTTTGTTAAGTTGTCTTTTAACACTCCCTGATCAGAGGGGAAGAAACCCAACTACTCTTGTCTTTCCACATA
Organism: Stegostoma tigrinum; assembly: GCF_030684315.1. Classification (NCBI taxonomy): domain Eukaryota; kingdom Metazoa; phylum Chordata; class Chondrichthyes; order Orectolobiformes; family Stegostomatidae; genus Stegostoma; species Stegostoma tigrinum. The sequence goes on from NC_081376.1 coordinate 29,380,240, forward strand.
ACTGCAGCACCTCATCCCTGGAGTTATTACTCCAGTAACCTCTGCATTTTGCCAAAGGATTAAAGTTGATTTGCAGTTGTAATAAAATGATGATTGACACTTACATCAGCTTTTAATTCGCGATATCTAATATTTTACTTGTCATTTGGCTTTTATTGATTTACATAGATTAAAATCAATATTTTACAGAGATCCCAATTCCTGTAAGCTCATTTGATGTTGGAGCAGAAACTTTGGGGGACCTGGAAGGGCTTAAGGATTTAATTAAATCACATAACCCCAAAATAGAAGCCAGAGATTACTAGAGAAACAAGGCAGGTCTGGCACCATCTGAGGAGAGCGAAACTAAATTAACATGAGCGTCCGATATAACTTGTTTAAAACTGAAATTTCTGACTTGTATCACAAGGCTTTATCAGGAAGAATGTTTACACTTCTTTTTCCAGAACTGAAGACGCTATTGATAGCACCCCTGCTTTGTTGCTTTTGCACTTCCCATCACCACCGTGGTAATTTCTCAACATTGGCAGATTCTAATCCTTTAATAGTCAGTTCGCTTGTGACCATAGGCAGCACAGAGTTGGATGTCCCTGTCTTATTTCCCAACAGCAATCGAGTTTCATTCATTCTGTATCAGTCCTCTCGACTTTTTCTACCAATCATCATGCAGATTAGCTTTTGGATAATGAAGGTTATCTCCTTAAGACTTGCCTGTACCTAAGCACAACTGCCATTATGGCTTTCAGTAGGAACCCACTAAACTCTGAAATGCTTCCAAGCTGGTAGCTGCATGCATAAGCAATTCTTTCTCTACCTGGACCATGTATAATTTTACAGCACCTCTCACATTTTGGGCAGGCAGCCTTTGATTGAGCAGATGATGCTCCTTATGTTAGTTTTTATGACTTTGAAAGGTACAGCATTCCAGGAATATAAAATTGCTTTTGCTAAACAAAGCAAAAGTGTACGGTCAGTTGGCAAGAACAAGTTCTACGGAACATGTGTGGTCCTGCCTTCAATAAATATTACTAACTTTCTCAAAAGTTCTTGTTCATCCCTAATAAAAACGGAAGATAGCCAAAGTACTCTGGGTCCAGAGGTATTCGAAATAACAACAATGTTAACATTTTGTGTCAATTAGACTTTTTTTATTGATTGGTTTTTGCACGCATCTTTCTTTGTTTTGGTGTAATCGCTCGTATGATTTTGAGCCAAGTAAGAAAGTCTGAAATTCTTTTCAAATAGAAATTGCTCAGACCAGAGTTGTTGTTAGCAGCCGATCAGTTAATATTCAGTATAATTAATGTTTGATAATGCATTAACTAAGTATTAGTATGTAGTCAATTTGTTGTTAATGATTTTCAAATAAGAAATTAACCATTTTGCAAAGGACGTGGTAACTGTTCAGCAGCATTACCTTCTTCCTTATGCAAAATTGACTTAATACAACTTTCTTGGAACAGAATAAAACAAGACACCCAACTTGGAGACAAAGTGGATGAGTTACAAGAACGCCTAAGTCTTGCTTTAACAACTCTTCAAGAAGCATTAGGCACCTTACAGGAAGACCTTAAAAGTGAGATGAAAAAGGTAAGGGTTTTTAACTAAAACTTATTTACAACTTGTTTGCTATTCTTCTAACGTTAAGTTCATTAAAGAGAAAACATGAAATTCACTAAAGTAAAAACATATTAAATGACACGTGTGCATTTCCCCCTTAATTGTCTCCCCTGATCATCTTCCGTAACACTCATGCTTAATGTTTTTACTGTTGTGTGAGTACAGTTCAATAGGAGCCAGAGTCCTCTCATTTCTGAGTAGTTGACTTAGGCAATAAATTTAATGGGCTGTGTTTTAATTGGCTTCAAAGATAACAGATTTGCACTCCTCCCAAACATCCATATTGTCAAAAGAAAAGCAAAAAACAAACCCAAGACGTTTCTGTAGCCCCTAACGTGACTGTGGGTGCAGAGCCACTGATTAAATACATAGAGATCTTAAGGAAAAGATTGATTAGTTCAGCAAGGCACTTTACACATTTTGAAATTTTTTTTAGATTTAAATTTTGCTAATTACATAACATTTATGTGTTTAAAAATTTACCAAAAAATCCATATGCAGTTGTTTTAATATGGAAAGTTATGCAGGCTTAGGAAGTAACAACAATAATTGTAAATCTAAACTTCTATTTAAAAAGGTCTCAAATCAACTGTATACTATCACTGTCATTGTACTTCTCATGACGTAGTGCTAATATTGATACAGTAATTTTCAACAACTGAATAATTACTTATGTGCAATTAGTACTGTTTACATCAATCAACTGATCCTGTCTTTCGTTTTGATAATTTATATTAAAAATAGCGCATGCACTTTCATTTTCACTACATGCAATCTGACAGAGTTGATTTCCTACACTTTATGAACCAGTCAATTTTTCATCCATGGGGTTCCAGTAAATAAATTGTCCATTAAAACTGAAAACTGGTATCTCTCTCCTGTACAGACAAGCCGCAATGAAAGCAATATAGTTTCTGAGATGAGGTAGCAGGAACTGCAGATGCTGGAAAATCTGAGATAACCAGTGTAGAGCTGGATAAACACAACAGGCCAAGCAGCGTCAGAGGAGGAGGAAAGCTGACATTTTGGGCCTCGACCCTTCTTCAGAAAAGAAGGGTCTAGGCCTGAAACGTCATCTTCCCTGCTCCTCTGTTGCTGCTTGGCCTCCTGCGTTCATTCGGCTCTCCACCTTGTTATCTTAGTTTCTGAGAGAGTAGGAACTGCCGATACTGGAGAATCTGAGGCAACAGGGTGTGAAGCTGGATGAAAACAGCAGGCCGAGCAGGAAAGCTTGACGTTTCAGGTCGGCACCCTTCTTCAGAAAAGTTTCTGAAGAAGGGTCCCAACCCGAAACGTCAAGCTTTCCTGCTCCTTAGTTTCTGAGATAGTGGGTTTGAGTCTCAGTACAGAAATTTGCTGCTGTTTTTCTGCATTCAAAGCCTCTTACCTGTTATATCTCATCATTAAGGCTTTCTTGTAAAGTGCCATATGCTTTCTGCAGAGTTACTCTCACCTTCATTTAAATAATTTGTTTGTCTGTGAGTCAATGCCTTGTTTGACTCTATCGTGAGAAAATCACATTCAGTCTATTTTGCGGGAGAATTAGCTTTTAAAACTACATGGTCACCATACCTTCTGCTGAAAGATAGAACTTCAAAATGATTGAATTGGCAGTAATGAACTATGGAACATACTGTCAATTAGGTGAATGTCGTGCCTATTATTTGCTTTTTCTTTGCTGCTGTTTCTGACACACCAACAATGAGGTTCTAGACCACTTGTCTTTGAATGAGGTATAAATCAGTTTTCTCTGGACATTTACCAAAGACCCCTATGAGGCTGGTTGGCCATCATCAGGTGTTGCTGTCAATCCTATGTTGCTTATCTGCCCTTTTATGCACTCTCATATCTTCCTGGTGCTTGGAGGCATCTTCAATGGTGAGAGCTTCTGAAGCCGCCTTCCTGAAGTCTTTCTTTGGGACAAGTAGCCACCAATTGCTTTGGTCAGCCTGGGCCCTTGCTCTTGTGTTACCAGAGAGGAGTCAGCCTAATTCAGAGCTTGGGTGCAGGGTCCCCACTCAACCTGGCAGTAGTGCAGCCCCAGGTGCACCCTGTTGCTAACTGTTCTATCCCTCTTTGCCTGACTGAACATATCAAGGGACCTGGGTGATGTCCAAGGGTAGACACAGCCTCACTCTTCCCTTGCCTGTCTTCAGCTAGTCTGTTTCTGAAGGCAGGGGTAACAGTTGGATGACCTTCCAAGGTAACCACAATTGCCCAGCTGGGTGTTTTTGCAATTGCTTACATTGAACAATGATTACAGAACTAAAGAATGCCGAAAGAAATCTGGAGCACCTTAACAAAACTCATTGTTTAGACTGTTTTTTTTTCTTACAGATTAATAGATTTAAAGAATAAAATCAGGCCAAAATCTGTGCTCTACAAATACTTATTTTCCTACAAAAGAGCTGGACAAATTTCTTTTCAAAATTGGAATTTGAGTATGATTGGGGATTTTGGTGATTGGATACTCAGTGGAACGTACAGCTTGGAGTAGAGGATCTTTATAAATCTTTCTCATCCTAGTCTTCATGAATATTTGAGTGTTGCATGTGCCCTGTTGCATCATGATCTCTTTCTTGTGAATCCTTTTGAAAGTCAGGTAGAGAGTCACCGTTGGCCTCTTGTAAGTAGCTCCTAACTGGGTGTTACAGGCCTCACTTGACGCGGAAACAAACTGTCTGGTTACTATTTAGATAGGAATAAAAATGCTAGGCCGAGAATGCTGTATGATAAGGGTAACCAAAATTCATTGTGCTCTGTAAAGATGGAAAATTGCAGGATTTATTTATGATACAGGATAAGAAAAGTAAAATATACTTTGTTCAATGAATACTAACCTTCAATCTTTGCACAATAGACTGAAGAAATGCAAGCAAAACTTGCTGAGTCACCAGCTGAACAAAATACCAAGCTGAAGGAAGATTTCCAAGACAGGTAATCAGAATAGATTTGTACCAACGGTCTTCAAAAATAGAACTTTTAAAACCTGCATGTCGCAAAGTAAATGTTACAAACTTCTGCAACAAGACATTAATCTGAATTTTGAGAAAAAGGAAGAACAAATATTAAATTTTTTCTGTCACATAAACTCAACAGCTCTCAAGGTCAAAATGCTAAATTTTCAGCAGCACCAACTTATTAATGAACAAAAACAAAGTTGCTGGAAAAGCTCAGCAGGTCTGGCAGCATCTGTGAGAAAACAGAGTTAACGTTCTGGGTCCGGTGACCCTTCCTCAGAACTCATACCCCCTGAGGTAGTGAATTTGAGTTCTAAGCACTCTAAGTTTTACCAACTTCATTCTTCCTCATTTACATAGCACTTTGTATTTGTAACATGGATAATAGGTAAATTGGCCAACACAGTCATGCTGGTGGTTATTTCCAACACAAGCTCCCTTCTCCTGTTGGCCATCTAACCTCATCAACATATCCTGCTTTCTTTTTCATCCTCACGGGCTAAATGTTTATGTGCTGATATAAGCGGGGTGTGCTTTGGCAGGGGATGGGGAGATATAAAATTGATGACTGTACCACTATATTACCTTACACTCTTGAGCTTACCTGGTTATACTAAGTGGGGCAGTCAGATTGGTAATTTATCTGCCCTATTTAATTAAATATTTAAGGGTCTTTGAGACATTAACAAGGATGTTGATCTGAGTAACACACTGTCCAAGTCAAATAGTTTTGGTGTGGGGACATTTTTTTCAATGGCCCACATGAAAACGAAATAGGAAGAAGAGTCACCTTATTTCAAAATTATCCTGCACACACCAAGAGCCCATCCCTCAAGATGTTAAACCCTTCTGCACTTCTTTCTATGCCACCTGACTGCCAGAACCTGTCCCATTCCCCAACCTCTTCTACCCTACTTCATGGGCTTTCAGAACCTTCTCCATCTAAAAACCTAGGACATTGCTTCCTAAAAAGATATTACCTTTATTGAGCTTTTTTTTGGATTCCCTTTGGCATCCACTACTGAGACCTGGCGCTGCCAGGAGTTTGAGAGCGACATGGCCGTCAGATTTTCTGGCAACTCCTGAGTGCGAGAAATCTTCTCACCGAGGGGCAGAAGTCCCATTGTTGACTAATTTATCTCACTCACAGTGCCTTGTGGCTGGGGTGTGGCAAGAGCTTGGGGCAGTATGTTTCTATTGTGGGTAAGGTACTGACTGACTTTCTTTCCAAGCAGGTGATGAAAATTTTTCTTTTCCCCCATTTAAAATGCAACTCTAATTTCACCTTAACTACATCAGTGCCAATCATTTGAACTACCTCCTGAGGTAATGAGTTCGGATTCTAAGCACTCTATAACAATAGGTTTCTTCTGAATTCCTTATTTATTAAAGGTATCTTGTATTGATGGTATCTGGCTCTGGTCTTAGTGGAATCAGAAAAATCATTTTTCCTTCTCTTTCACCTAACTCTTTAAAATCTGGAAGACCTACATTAGGCCACCCTCAATATTTCTTCCTGTTCAGTCTTTCCTGATAGTGTTATATTACACCTACCTCCAGCAGGATGTCACCACCAATTATATCTTCCCTTTCCTTCCCTCCACTGTCAGCGTTCCATGAAGCCCTCATCCATTCCTCTATCCCTCCTAACACTTCCTCACTCCCCGATGTACCTTCCATGCAATCATAAAGTGTAACACTTTGTTCATTCACTTCTTTTCTTTTCACCATCCAAAATCCTAAGCACGCCTTTCAAGTGGAGCTACGTTTCGCTCATTCTACTTTTAATCTTGTCCACTGAACTTGCTGCTCACAATACTGTTTCCTTTACATTGGCAAGGCCAAGCACAGACTAGGTGACCACTGTGCAGAACATCTCTGCCTTGTCTGTAGGAATGATTTCAACCTTCCATTTGCTTTCCGTTTCAATAAACCACATTGCTCCCATACTAATATTCAGCCCTGAGCATACGTCTGTGTTGTGATTAAAATTCAGGCAAGCTGGGGAGCAATACCTTTTCTTTGTAATGGTCACTCTTAACAATACTGTCATGAACAGATATATCTGTGGCAGGCAGACCGTTGAAAATGAGGTCAAGTATCTTTTTCCCTGTTACTGGTTTCCTCACCACCTGTCCCAGACCTACTCCAGCAGCTAGGTCAATTAATTTGGTCTGAACTTGTGCTGCCGAGCCTTGATGAATATTGAAGTCACCCAGCCAAAGCATAATCTGCACCCTTGCCACCTTTAGTGCTTTCTCAAAGTGCTGTTTGAACATGGAGCAGTATTTATTCTTCAACTGAGAGTGGTTGGTACATGGTAAGCAACAAGAGGACGTCTTTCTTTGTGGCTATCATTTTATTTTAGTCTAAACTCAATTTTTCACCAATGCATTAATTGAACAAAGTATTGTAGACAGGTATCCATTTCTATTATTTATTTCCAGCATTTCTTAAATTTCTACTTTTAATATTGTTGGATTTAAATTATAAAGGTTTGCTTCTTTTAAGAGAAGTTCTTTCTAAGAGTTCATTATCTTATTTAATTATTAGTGTAAATGCAGAAGAGTACTTTCATTAATCCAGTACAGTTGTGCAGGGCATTGATTTTGCTAGAAGTTGGAAATTTGTTGCTATGATCTGCAAACTTGCATAATAATACTGAATGCAGTTTTTTTATTCTTTGTTTTTCATGCAATTCTTCCTTCACTATTTACATAAAATTAATTTTAACAGATTGCATTGAATGCAAAATCTTAAAGATAGCAATTTTAAAATCAATTTTGTAAAAGTAAAGCTTGTGAAATTGTATTGTTCAGACAGTAAAAGTTCATTGCACAGAACTGAGATAAAAATTTTGTAGTAACAGATTTCTTGTAAATATGGGAAGGGTCACATTTCTCCTCGATCAACTGCAGTCACAGTTATCTTGAAGCAGATGTTTATATAAGGAGTTTAATGTGATCACCTCTCTGCATTTTATCACCTGTCTGCTTCAATCTTTGTCAAAATCACACTTTAATTTATATTTGGCATTCAAGTTTTTATACTGTCAGCACAAAGACTCTGAAACATTTTATTTCATTGTTCTTAATGTTATTTCAGGTCATTTCTAAAAAAAATCGCATGTGTATATTTTGAATTTGAAAACCTTGCAGTGATCTAAATAAAAATGTGGCTATCTTTACTTTTTTTTCTAATGGATTGTTAAGAACTTTAAGGTAAACCTGTTAAATTAGATAATTTTGTGCATTTTATTGGAAAGTGCATAATGTTTTATTGGACAGATTAATTCCAGTATCTCTACAACATAAAATGAACAGAGTAGAAAATGTTAATGCTTGCATACTTAGGGATATTGAGTCAGTGTGCCGGATCATGGGAACTTTGTTTGCTGATTTCTATCGAATTAAGGAGGAGACTCCTGGAGAAATTGCAGAGATCAAAGAAAATTTGATGGTTGTAAGTTCAACATCTAATTACATGTGTTTTGTTTAAACTGTCATAGACCCAATTTAGAATTAATTATAATTTGCTTTTAAATTGGTTTAAATTTATTGTGCTTTTGAAAATATTATTTAGCACAATGTTTTTCTATAACAGTAAATACTATGCAGATCTTTTTATGATAGAAGCAGTCCAGAATCACAGTGACAGAAGGTGTGCAATATGTCATGACCACACCAGGCATGTTCTCAGAGTCAGCTACAAATTTGTAAAGCTCATTTAGCTCCCTTTTGATTTATGAATGCTTAAATCGTTAAAAGAATCAGCAGCAAGGCTTTATTTTTGTCCAAGACAAAGTTTATGGTGAAACTACTGCTGTAATGATTCAGGTAACTTTTGTAATGTTACTAGCTTAAAAAGAAAGTATGTGAAAGTTAAAAGTAAGTAGGGTAAAAGGTATTTTGAGAGATAAAAGTAAGATCAGTCTTTAAGATTATGATGTTCTGTTACAATTTCTTGAGACATTTGTAAGATTCTTTGCCTTTCTGAAAGACATTACATACTTTACAAAGAAAGATAATGTTGCACAGTTGTTTCAGATATAAATATGGCTAATTTAATAACATAATAATTTAATATGAATAATATAATTAACTTAGCTTCTCACTTGAGCCAGTACAACAATGCAAATTATAGTTTCCCCAAAGATTTAACAGCTGGGTTTCTACTGACATGGAAAAGCTCACTGAGTTTCAGATGTTCACAAGCAGAGCCTATGAAACTGCTCGCATGCTATTTGTATTTCTCGATGGTGGGAAGTAAATAGTGTAACAAGGCACTGTAAAGTCACATAACTATCAAGCTTTACATGCTTTGACATAAAACTTCATATGTAGTTATGTTGTGCCTGCAAGTGCGCTATTAAAATTGTAGCAGGTAAAATCATGAGGTGCATGGATAAGGTATGTGGACGAGGTCTTTTCCCCAGGGTGGGGAAGTCCAAAACTAGAGGACATAGGCTTAAGGTGAAAAGGGAAAGATATAAAATGAACTAAGGGGCAACTTTTTCATGCAGAAGGTGGTGCGAGTATGGAATGAGCTGCTAGAGGAAGTGGTGGAAACTGGTACAATTACAACATTTAAAATGCACCTGGATGGGTAAATGGGCCAAATGCTGGGGAATGGGACGAAATTTGTCTAGGACATCTGGTTGGCACGGTCAGGTTGGACTGAAGGGTCTGTTTCCATGCTGTATGTCTCATTGACGCTATCACTCTATGACACTATGATACTTTGGAACAGGTTTACTGACCTTGGGGGTCTGTTAGCTGGATGTGATGCAGAGTGACACCAACAGTTTGGGTTCAATTTCTGTACTGGCTCAGATCACCGTGAAGGTCCCAACTTCTCAACCATGCTCTTTGCCAGAGGCATGGTGACCTTCAGTCATCCTTCTCTGACAAGAGAGCAGTCCTATGGTCATCTGGGAGTATGATGACTTTAATGAACTTGGGTGAAGTTTAGTCAGACAGGCAAAATACAAAACATTGAATTGCAATGCAATTTGAATGTTACAGCATTGATTTTCTTTTTAAAATATACTATTTCAAAACTATTGTGTTTGTCTTTGAGCTACACGCTAATGGATTTTGTTCAAATCAATGGGAAATACTCCATGGTTTATTTCTTGATCTTCAGGATTTAAACAAACCTTTTATATGTTATACTTGACACCATCCATTTGTACTTTTTAAAGTTCATTCTTTCAGGAGCATTGTAAGATATGGTCAAATTACATTTGAAAAAAATAGGATATATTGACTTTTAGTTGCAAGTCCATACATCTGAATATTAGATGAGGACAACTCAAATTTTAGTCCTCTTAAAAAATGTAAAGTCATATATCCTGTCCACAGTCATTATTTTGTTCACACATAACGACTGCACAGATTAGTTGAGGTAATGGAGATTACCAATGGAACTGCAGGTGGAGAAAAATGATGAGTGTTACAGGGTGCTTTTAAAGTAAGAGTAAAATTTCTAGTTTAACTAGTGTTTAGGTTTTAAGTTAATGAGTGCAAGTATCTTCAGTAATTCAATACGGTCTGTTTTTTAATATACTGTATGCAATAAATAGTGCAGAACCCACAGCACAAAATCCAGTCACTAGGGAATCTTAAACGTATATTACATTTTTAGAAGCAATAATTTTGATGGTATTATAGTTTATAAACTTGACAGATCCATCTCTGCTTGTGCCTTTTGAAAGCTATTCTAAATAAAACACCAGTCAAAATTTGAAGAATGCATTTATATCCCTCATTAGCCCAGAAACAATTGTTAGTGAACAAATGCATGAGACATTGCACTGAGGTTGAACCACACAAAGAAAAACAGAATCAGTTTATCTCGGGTAAAACGTTATCTTAAGCTTTAAAACAAACTTTAAATGGAAGTCAACATGACAATTGAAATGTGCATTGCACCTTGTGAGATTCTTAAAACTTAGCAAAACCTCTTAGAGAGACAACTGGCAATGGTCTAACTGATAGCTTTTCTGCAGTATTAACCTAATAGAGTTCTAAGAGACCCTAAGTATGCAGCTAATCTGCAAGGTGTTAAAACTGAACAATTAAAATTGCTTAAACATTAACTTCAAGCAATGTGACGTCAAAGTGTCAGCTGCTATATCAAAAGCTTGTGTGGTCAAATTAAAGCTGTGTTATAAATTATAATAAGTCATGACTTTTCTTAATTCTTCGGAATCACAAATTTTCTCAATGTTATGTAAAATGAATGCAATTTAATATTTATAATAAATTTAGAATGGAAAGTTACTTAAAATTGTAGTTGCATGTAATTAATATATTTACTTCAAAATTTTTTTCATATTAAAACAACATGATTGCTGTTCTAAAATATTTAATTTTAAAAAATGCAGTTGCTAAATTGAGCAACATTGATCCAGAATGTGACTCTTGTTTAAAGAAAGAACTGACACAGACAATGGTTCATTTGGTTCTGAAATTCTGACTGTTTTTACTTGCAGAAGGCAAGTTCATAAGGTTAAATAATGTTGAATTTATTTAAGGTCAGGGAGGCATTTTACGTAAATATTTCTTTTTGATTTTTCTTAAGTGAGTGTTTGTCTTGGATTAGTTCGTTTAATTCCGAAGATTAAATTATCATCTCGCAGACAGCCAAATGATGAAGTATAGAACACTGGAGCCTAGTCTTTACTGACTTGCGAGCTTTTATTTAAAGAGACACACTGCATTCCATGCAGTTTCAATATAAAATCCCAATCTTTCAGTCAGCTTCTATTTGTAAAGTACTTTCTAATCAACCTGTTAAGACATGTTGTTGACGCAGCTCTGGGGCAGGTGAGACTTGAACCCAAACGTTCTGCCCTGTATGCAGGGACACTACCATTGAATTACAAGGACCCAATGAAACTACTCAGTACATGCGTAAGTGAAACCGCAATTAATTTTGACCATCATGAATACAGTTAATTCCTCCAGTTATTCCACTTCAGCACTGTACCTCTGGCAGATATTGGATCCTTGCGTAATAACTGGACTTAACTGAACTAAACTCGTGGTGGCAGAATGGGGTAAAGGCCTGAGGAAATTCATTCCCCCATTCATCCTACCAATGATTGAACAAATTATACATGACCTGTGAAATTGATTGGATTGGTGGGCCAAATTGCTGTCGCTTCTCAAAGCCTGGAAAGCTTTGCAGTGTCTTGTAAATTGGTCCAGACCTTCTGGTTTATGGACTGTTGGAGACTGCACATGTGACCCAATAAGGCATCTTAGGGCCCTGCAGAAGTACTGATACATGGACCTTGTGGAAATTATCCAGGAAGTTTGAACTTCTGCCAGGGGTACAAAAACATCGGAAATAGCATTTGAACAATGATTGCTACTCCTGAAAAGACCTGAGCATTTTATTTTCTGAATGACAACTTTTCCCTTTGCTACTTAATTATTGATGTATTTCAAATTGTGTGCTGTTTTCTAACCACTGTAGCTCCCGCTGTTGACTGGAAGGACCTTGGGGACATTTACTCATATGCCTGCTGGTTGTTCCTGACATCTTGCCAGTCACTGGGACTTGTATCCTATTACCATGAAATGTTCCACTTGCTCAAATTCACAGACCTAGGTTGGTCTCTCCACCAGCACATTTACATTTACATTAACAGTTGGAAATCAATAAGGTGTCAATAAGAATGGCTATGTAAAATAATAAACCTCTTTAAATTGATGTATAATTTGTAAAATCTCTGAAAAGTTGTTAGCTTGCAAATGAAGTATAGTGTTTAATTCGTATGTGCAAAAGATTGAAAACTCAATCTCTATAAATCACTCTACACATATATTTCTTGGAAGATGTTCAATATTGATAACTTGTTCACTCATTGAATTTCTCAATGAAATCTATTTCCCTTTCCAATATCATTCTTGAATGTTTCCTAGAAACAGTGGTACTGTTTAAATGTTAAGAGAAATTTGAATTTAAATTAAAATATTTAAGGTTTGGTTGTTTAAAAAAATCATTTCCATGTTTACCAAGAACCAAGTTCTGTGTTTTACCTGTATATTATGTGAATCAATGTTTAGTTTTGATGTGGGAATTTAATCTTAGCAGGCTTGAATACATGGACACTGGTATTATGGCAAGAAACCACTTGTTCTGTCAGTGGATCTTTAGTGCAGCCAAGTTATTCTGCTTCTATTTCCCCACTGATCGGAGGCTGTGAATGTGATAACCAACTGCGCTCTGTCAAGGAAAGATCTCAACTTTAAAGGAATATTGCACGGGTCAGAATGGTGGCTGAAAAACATGCTCAGGAAGGCTTTGGAGTCTAGGAAATGGACGAATGATAAAGGAAAGCTGACACAGTTCTCTGACTCTTCCATAGCCTGCCCATATGTCGGAGGCAGTGAGGGGTGGAAGCTGAGATGTCCTTTCCTCACGACAGGGGGAAGAGACCAGTTAGTCAAACGAGCGCAACCAGAAGTTACAGAGGCTGTTAGCTGCAGCTGCGTGGGGCCCAGCCACCTAGCTACTCTTCCAGGAAGATTTAATTACAATATCAGATAAGGAAAGACAGATTTTCCTCCAATTTCCTCCCACAGTCCAAATATGAGCAGGTTAGCTGGATTGGCTATGCTAAATTGTCCCATGGAGATGTGCAGAGTTACAGGGATGGGGGAGTTCTGGATAGGATTTTCTTTGGATGTTTGTGCTGAGTGAACTGAATGGCCTCTGCCTGCACTGTAGGGATTCTATGTTCCTGTTCCTAATTTTTCTTTTTTGTCATTGCTGTTGAAGAGAGTGCACCATTCCAAGGATAGGCAGAGAAGAAGGGCTGGATCTGTAGATTTGCCCATCCCATTTGCATTAAAGGAGAATGCAGAGATCGGAAGGGCCATAACCACTAATATTTGGTGATAGAGCTGTAAGGATAATTTGGTGACAACATCAGACATCACACCTTCACCTGGTATTTAACTATCGCTTGTTGAATTGTTGTCACGGTTAATTGTGATGTCATGTTTTACACTAAACAAATTTTAAGCCCTTTCCCCATGTTAATTCACATTTTTGATTCCCCTGAGCTCCTTCAAAGTTGATGATTTCATTTCCTGCTTCCAACTCTGCTAAAGCCACAGTGATTCTATCACATAAGGTAGTGGAAAAGCAATGAAAAATACTTTTATTTGCATAAAAGGAGTCAGTCAGGTTTGCATAGCAATTTTATGCTGTTATATTCATACTTATTTCACTGAACAAGAGTCAGCATTCTCATATCCTACTTTCCCTGGATAGTAGCCTTTAGGTGAATGGAATGATCAGATTTCATGAAGAAGAATGAGTTAAAAATATGATGGTTGAATTGTTAACTGTTGAATTGATTGTGTTAGGCAAACAATTGTAGAACCACAGAATTTCTGCTTACAATGTGCCGTTGCCTTACCCATCTGTCCTTGGATTTTGTAAAGTGGTTGTAGAATTTTCTGGGAGCCATGAAAAGTGGATGATTCCACTTCTTGTTCTTCCTTGGAGGAATGCTAATAGGTCTGTAGCTTAATTTATCTCTGCAGTGTGATGTTGTGAAAGGAACAGAAAGAAACTATTCTGGGTAACCTTTCTGGAACAAACCTGTGTGAGCTTGATCTTTTGGATGGACCTGAAGTGAATCTTGAACAGTCCAGTGGCTGGCTCTGTTATGCCTTATGTGATCCTGTGACTCTTGTTTTAACTTACATTTCCAATAATGAACAAATGTAAGAGAAAGCCTATTTGTGACTGCTGTGCCTTTCCGGATTGTGGCTGATTTATTTACATCCACTCCATTCTCCAGTGGTCAATGGGGTAGCTGTTATCTGCACAAGGCCAGTCATTGAGGCTCTGTAGGGTTGTACAAATCTGCAGGAGATGTGACTGCAGAAGAATAACTGAATTATGCAAACTTTTGTGCAGATACGCACAAGCACCTTTCACTGGTCACGTTCTACCAGAACACAGGAGTGGAGCTGCTTGTGATGAATGAAAACTGGAGTTTGATATGGAGGCATCTTGATTTTCTGCAGGAATCCATTCATAATTCTTTGTAGTTGGTCCTGTCTGTGGCAAAGTGGATCTGTGTGGCAGCCCAGGTTGTTATGGCATCAGTCACTGAGGAAGTACACTCATGGCAGCAAACAGTGAAATCCTGTAGCTGTCACCAACAGATTCCTGGAAGGAGCTGAACATAAATTAGGCGACCTCAATGGCCATGGCGATGTGTGCCTACCTCATCTCTTTTGGAAGTGATCTTGTTCCAGGAGATTGTCAAAGTCCATAATGACTAACGACGAAAGCCTGACACTTCTTATGCGCCATTGTTACTCTGTCATTTGAAGGATATTCTTCTGCGGGTACTGTCTACTTTTAAGCTGGAGCTGTGCCCATTCCCTCCATCCTGTTGAACAGCAAATAGCTGGAGCTAAGTCAGCTCATGGGGCTGCTCCAATGGCAACTCATGAGATTGTCAAGTTGCAGCAGTTGCTCACAGCTGCGCTGAAAGTGAGATTGAGATGAGTAAACTCCAAAGCAGGTGAAAGTATGTCCAGAAAATTTGAGATGATCTTCAAATCCTGTAAGCACAATACTTTCTTTGAGGCTGGACACAAGCTTTTTACTATCACTCGTTAAAGGCACCCCTGCATGCCTGCTCAGTTGGTCAGCACAATGGGCTGAAGGACCTATTCCTGTACTGCGCTGTTCTGTTCTCTTATTTTGTACATTGTATTCATTCCTGCTTGTGTGATTGACTCCAGTGAGTTTTGCACAGCTTTTGTGCTGATTATTAGAGGTAAAATGCTCTAATTATAATGCCTCAAAACATGTTGCATTGAGTTAGCTGGCAGCTTTGTGGGGCTCCCCAACACCTGCACATGGCCCAGCTGCAGGAACTTGAGCTTCAGGGCTTGAGTGGTAGTTGGAGTCGCCATGGTGCATTCGCAATGCTGAGAACTATGTGGATAGCATGTTCAGAGGGATAGTCACACTGCAACCTAAGGTGGCAAAGGCAGAACATTAATGTATGTGACTGCAAAGACAACAGGCAGGTAGTGCAGGAGTCCCCTGGTGTCCTGCTCACAAATTGTTTTCTCACTTTGGAAACTGATGAGGGTGCTGGTTTCTCAAGAGTGCAGTCAGAGCCATGTTTAAGGCACCACGAAAGGCTTGGCACTACAGGTGAGGAAGAATAAAGGAAGCATAATAGCAACAGGGCATGCATTAGTTAGGGAGTGCACAAATATTCCTGTGGCATGTGATTCTAGGATGGTACATTGTCTCCCTGGGCCTGGATAAAAGATGTCACAGAGCAGCTGCAGGACATTCATCTGGAGGAGGGTGAATAGCCAGAGGTTGCGGTTTGCATTGGTACCAATGACTTGGGTAGAAAGGATGATGTGACGTTACAGCCAGAATTTTGCAAGATAGTAGGAAATTATTAGCAGGATCTCGCATATCGTAATCTCTGGATTAGAGTCTGCAATGTTCAAGTGAATACAGAAGTAGAAGGATAAGGCAGACAACTGTGTGGCTGGAAAGCTGGTGAATGAGTGAGGGCTACATGGAAGATGACACCTGTGCAAGCCAGCTTGGTGAAGAGATTTGGGACTGAGTTCTTGATGGGGTGTATTGCTCGTGTTGTTAGGGAGTGGCTTTAAATGAACTTCGCAGGTTCACAGGGCTGTGATAACCAAGGATATTAAACAAGAATAGTAAGACTCACAAAATAATTCAAGAGGCAGATAGCATTAAAATAGAAAGTGAAGAAGGAGCGAGGGAGAATGTAATGAAGTCCCAAATCAGGGTTGTATGTGAAGGCTTGGAGAATAGTACGTAGTTTCGGGGAATTGCAGGTACAGATTGCTGTGCGGAACTATGATGTTGTGGTGATGAGAGGAGTGGCTGAAGGAAGAGTAAGATGGCATGTTAACTATTCCTGGTAGAGGGTGGTCAGAAAAGCTAGGAAAGATGGAAATCGTAGAGAATGAGAATGATAATGATCAATCCAAAGTCAGAAAATTGGCATAGTGCTGACTTCATTGGGGCAAGAATGGAGCTTGGCTGAATAGACTGGAATGAAAATTTAATGGGGAAAACCGTAACTGGAAAATGTGTTACCTTTAAAGACAAGGTGGTTCAGGTACAGTCGAAATATATTTTCTATAAAACGATAGACTAATCCAGAACTCTGTAGATGAAAAAGGAGATAGAAGCTGGAAAAAAAGAAAGTGTGCGTATGAGAGGTATTGGGTAGAAAATAAAATTCAGACTCGAGAGAAATACAGAAAATACAGATCAGTGTGGAAAAAGAGATTAGAAAACAAAGAGTAATTATGATAAAAGACTGGCAGCCAACATGAAGGGAAATCCCAAAGTCTTCTACCAGAACAATAATAGGAAAAGATTGGTGAAAGTGGGAGTTGGGTTGGTTAAGGACCATAAAGGTGACTTACACAAAGAGACAGGGTCATGGCTGAAGTTGTAAATGAAGACTTTACATCTGCCTTTATGAAGATGGTGGGTGCTACCAATGCCGTTGTGACAGATGAGGAAACTCTGACAATAGAAGGGTTCAAAATAGAAAAAGAAGTGATAGGTAGTTTATTATACTTAATGTTGACAAGGCACAAGTACTGGATGAGAGGCAACGCAGGATATTGAAGAAAGTCAGAGTGGAAGTTGTTGGAGCACCAATCATAATCTTTCAGTCTTGTGTGGAATCAGGGAGGTGTCAGATGATTGAAACATTGCAAATATCAGATAGGAGTAAATTACTGCAGAAATTGGAATCTGTGCTGAAAGCAGCCAATGCTGGAGATTACTATGGGTCAGGCAGCATCCACGGAGAAAGAGCAAGCTAACGTTTCGAGTCTAGATGACTTTAACAGAGTCTAGGTGAAGTGTGGAGGAGGCAGTGTTTATGCCACAATTGGAGAGATGTGGTGGGGTGGGGAGTGCTAGGGGAGAAAAGGTGTTGATAGTTCAGGTTAGATGATCAGAATATGAGAATGGCAGAACAATGGCGTGTCTAACCGCCAGACTCTTAAGAACATACAGCCCCACTGGGGTTAGGGGAGGTGAGAAAGGACATAGTGGCAGAGAATGTAACAAGTAAAGCTAAAAGAAAGGGAAGGAATTGGAACAAAAGAAAAGTTGCTGGAAAAGCTCAGCAGGTCAGGCAGCATTGCTGAATGCAAAAACAGTTATTGTTTTGAGTCCGGTGACCCTTCCTCAGAAAGGGAGGGAATGGGAATTTGTTCACAGTTTGAAGGTGTTGAACTCAATATTCAAGTCCAGAAAGCTGTAAAGTGCCTAGCCTGAAGATGAGATGTTGTTCCTGCAGTTTGCATTGTGATTCACTGAAACACTGCAGCATGCTGAGGACAGAGATGTGGGCATGCGATCAGGATGCTATGTTAAAATGACCAACCACTGGAAGGTCAGGCTCATGCTTGTGCACAGACCGGAGGTGTTCTGCAAACTGTGTTCACCCAGTCTGCGTTTGGTTTCTCCAATGTAGAGTGGGCCACTTTGGGTGCAGTGAATACAATACACAAGATTGGGCAATGTACAGGTGAAATGCTGCTTCACCTGGAAAGACTGTTTAGGCCCTTGGATGGTGAGCAGGGGGGAGGTGAGGGCCAGGTGTTGCACCTTGTGGCTTGGGAATGGAGGGTGGTGTTAGGGGTCGATGAATAGACTGTGTCCCAGAGGGATCAATCCCTGTGAAATGCAGATGGAGGGAGTGAAGAGGAGATGTGTTTGGTGGTGGCGTTCTTCTGGAATTGTCTGAAATGGCAGAGAAAGATCCTGTGAATGTGAAGGCTGGTGGGATAGAAAACGGGGACCAGGGTGACCCAATCACACTATTGTAAGTGATGACAAAGGGCAAGGGCAGAAGCATGGGTGATAGGTTGGATGTGGTTGAAGGCCCTGTCAACCACAGTGGGTGGGAAACATAGTAATGGAAGAGGCAAATCATGTCAGTGGCACTGTTTTAGAATGTGGCTTCATCTGAAATGATGTGGCATAGATGAAGGAAGAGGGACAATGAGATGGAGTCCTTGCAGGACATGGGGAGGAAAGAGCTGTCATGAAGGTAGCTATGGGAGTCAGTGGCTTTGAAGTGGATGGCAGTAGATAGTTTAGTCCCTAAAACGGAGACAGAGGTGCCAAGGAAAGGAATGAAAATGTTGGAAATGGATAATGTGAAAATTATACAGGGGTGGAAATTAGAGGCCAATGAACAAATTTTGGGAGCGTGAAGTGGCACCAAAACAGTCATAGATTCACTGAATACAAAGTTGTGGGAGAGGGCCAGTGTAGGACTGGAAGAAGGATTGTTCCACATACCCAATAAAGAGGTAGGCATAACTGGGATCCATGTGGCTGCTCATAGCCACTCTTTTGACTTGGCAGAAGTGAGATTAATTAAAAGAGAAATTGTTCAGTGAGAGAACAATTTCAGCCAAGTGGAGGAGAGTGGTAGTATTCGGGCACTGTTCAGGCCTCTGGTCAAGGAAGAAGTTGAGAATTTGCAGACTGTCCTGGTGGGGAATGGAGGTAAGGAGTGATTGGACAACCATGGTTTCATCCTTCGCAGAACACCTCCAGTCTGTGCACAATCATGACCCTGACCTTCCTATAGCTGGTCATTTTAACACAGCATCCCGAAAGCATGACCACATGTCTGTTTTCAACATGCTACAGTATTTCAGTGAATCATAGCTCAAACTGCAGGAACCACATCTCATCTTCAGGCTAGGCACTTTACAGCCTTCTGGACTTGAATGTCGAGTTCAACACCTTCAAACTGTGAACCAATTTCCATTCCTTCCCTTTTGTTTAGCTTTGCTTGTTACATTCTCTGTCACCGTGTCCTCTGTCCCCTCCCCCAACACCAGTAGGGACTGCCTCTTCCTTCAAAATAAAAACTGAAAGAATTGTGGATGCTGTAAATCAGGAACAAAAACAAGGTTATTAGAAAAGCTCAGCAGGTCTGGCAGCACCTGTGAAGGACAAAACAGAATCACCAAATCAGAAATGTCAACTTCTTTTTTTTCTTCACAGATGCTGCCAAACCTGTTCAGTTTATCCAGCAACTTTGTTCTTGTTGTTGCATCTGTTCTTTTCAGTCTGGCAGTTATTCACCCCATTCTTACATTCTGATCACTTAATCCAAACGATCAACAACTTTTTTCCCCTAGCACTCTACACTCCACCACCCAACGCCCCCAACTATAACATAAATGCTGCCCCCTCCACACTTCACTTCAGCTGTGATGAAGAATCATCTCGACTCAACGTTAGCTTGTCCTTCTTCATGGATGCTGCCTGACTCATGGTGATCTCCAGCATTGATTGTTTTCTGTTGCAACTATCATGCCCTTGTTCAAGAAATGTTGTAAGGATCAGTGCAACAATTGCAGAACAGTCTGTCTTAGTTCAGTGGTGCGAAAGCTTCTAGAAACAATTTTTTGCAATAGAGTTATTGGACGCATGGAAAAAGACAGATTAAAATCCAGCCTGGATTTCTAAAGGGGACATCATGTTTAACTAACTTGCTGGTATTTATTTAAGAAATAATGGAAAGGGGCAATGAGGGTAATGCTATTAATATGGTGTACTCCTAAAAGGTGTTTGATACAGTGTTACACAACAAACTTGTGATGAAATTAATAGTTTATGGAACAAAATGGGCAGTGACAATGAAGATACAACATAGGCTGAGGGATAGGAAATAGAGTAATGGAAAACGGATAGTTTTCAATGCCAGAGTAAGGGTTATAGAGGAGTTCCCCAGGAGTTGATGTGGGATGCTTGCTTTTCTTGATATAGATTAATGATCAAGACCTTGTGAGCAGGGGACAGTTTCGGAGCTTAAGGATGATATGAAATTTGGAAGCATTGTAAAGCATTGTGAGGTAGATCGTATAGAACCTTATGGCCGGTGAAGTATAATGTCGAGAAATGTGAGGTAATGCATTTTATTAGGAAGAACATGGACAGACAATACAACATAATGGGTACAATTCTAGCCATCAACTCCCAGATAATTAAAAAACAACTGTACCTTCTCTTTCACCATTGAAAGTATTTCTACCCTCCCTGACTCCCAGGAGCAGTGAATTCCAGATGTTCACAGGGCTTTTTGGGGAAGAAATTGCTTTGCACTTCACTTTAAATGAGTGTATCCTAATTCTGTAACAATGCCCCTAGTTTGAGATTTCCCCATTAGTGGAAACATTGTTTTTCAGCATCTATTCTGTAAAGACCACTCAGAATCTTGTTTATTTTAATAAGTCTCACCTCATTCTTCTAAACTCTGACAAATAAAGGCCTAACCTGTTTAACTGTTCATGATAAGTCATCTGTTTCATCCCAGGAATTAGCATGGTGAAACTTTTTTGAACTGCCTTTAATACCAATAAATCATTTCTTAAATACAGCAGTCCAAACTATATGTTATGTTCTAGATTCAGCCTCACCAACACTCTGTACAGTTGTAAATTTTCCTAAATTCCCTGCTAGTTCCTCTATAACAATAGGCTGTAACATTTTCCTAATAGCAGAAGTTAAGCTGGCTGGCCAATCATTTCTCACATCCTGTCTCCTGCCTTACACATGATACTGTGGCTCAGTGGTTAACACTGCTGCCTCACAGTGCCAGGAACCTGGGTTTGATTCCAGCCTTGGTCAGCTGTGTGGAGTTTGTACGTTCTCCCTATGTCTGTGGGTTTCTGCCAGGTGCTCCGGTTTCCTCCCACAATCCAAAGACCTGCAAGTTAGGTGGATTGACTCTGCTAAATTACCCATAGTCTTCAAAGATATGTAGATTAAGTGCATTAGCCATGGGAAAGGAAGGTTTAGGGGGATGGGCCTGGGTGGGATGCTGTCCAGAAGGTTGGTGTGGACTTGTTGGGCTGAATGGCCTGTTTCCACACTCCTGGGTTTCTATGATTCCATGAACAGGGGAAAGAAAGAGGAGTTGAGGGTAGGGCTGGTCAGCCCTGATCTGTTTGAATGGCAGGGCAGGATTGATGGGCGAAATGACCCAATCATGCTCCTGTTTGTTAAGTTCTTGATTTCTAACGGGGGTGCAGCAGCAGTGAGACCTGGATGTATATGTGCAAAGACCATTGAAAGTGGCAGGACAAGTGGAGGGCAGTTAATAAGGCACACAGTACCCTGGGCTTTATGAATGAACAGTAAAGTACAAGAACATGTAGGTGATGCTGAAGTTGTACATGACACTTGCTCGACCTCAGCTAGAACACTGTGTCCAATTCTGGGCACCACACTGTAGGGACGATGTGACAACTTCAGAGTGAGTGCAGAAGAGATTTTAAAGAATAGCTCCAGTGATGAGAAGTTTCAGTTAAGGCTGTAATTTTGGAGTGTAAATCGTTAAAGTGAGTTTTCAAAATTATGAAGGAACTGGACAGAGCCAGACAGGAAAAATTGTTCCTGCTCATGAAAGGGTCAAGAACATCAGGCAAACATTTAAGGCAATTTACAAAAAGATGGAAATGTAAAGTGGGGAAAAAATCTTTTCACAGAGTAGTTTGGTTCTGGAATGCGCTGTGAGGTGAGTTTAATTAAAGCAGTCAAGAGGGTGGGTGGATGATTAACTAAACAGAAATAATGTACAGGGTATGGTGAAAAATCAGGAGATTGGCATTAATTCCAGACACTCATTTAGAGAGCCAGTGCAGACATAATGAGTTGAATGGCCTTAGTCTGTGCCTAACAATTTTGTGTTTGCAATCCATTCACTTAATTTACCTTCAGAACATTGTAAGCGATTTATAGGGTGAAAATTTTAAGAACAGAATGCATCTGTGAGGTAAAGCTATCATAAATACATTGTAGAATAGTAACTAGTCTTACCACCTTATGGAAATATGCTTTTATTTACATCTTATGAAAGACAAGACATGAAGTTGTCTAATGTTGTCACCAACTCGCTAAATGCATTACCAACAACAGGTAAGATTGGGCATTCTTCGTGATGCAGTTAAAATCTTCATTTAAATGTAAGGAGATTATTTACAAATTATAAATAATGTGTTTATCCTTTTACGGCGTTTCTCTTGCTTCTTGGCTCTTGCCTCCCTTTTAGCCATTTCTAACTTTTTCATGGTTCTCTTCCATTCATTCCCTTCTTTATTAAAATTTCTCCATTTTTCCATATATTTCTCAGTGCATTGGAGCAATTAAAAGTCTAAGAAGTGACTTAATCAGACTAAAGTCTAAAGCAAACCTGGAGCAGGAAAATGACATGCATCCAAGAAATCAACAATTTGTTAAAGATTTTGATGTTGCTGAGAGCAAAGCAATTAACAGATGGGGCGTATATCAAGCCGTCAGGTATGAGAAAGGTTGTCAAAAACAACAGAAAATAAATGTATCTTTTATCAGGAAAACTGTAAAGACATGATCTGACATTATCTGTCTGTTTACTAATGTATACTGTAACATGGCAGTTGGTTTGCAAAGGCTGAAGTTATTGTATCAGGAGAGCTGACTTGTTTATCTTTCAAGCTGAGTGCTGCCTACAGTTCAAAGTTCATCACAGTTGTTTCAGAGCACAGGAAATATGTTTTGAGGTTTTTTTTGAATGGTGTATTTTTTTGGGGGGAATTATTGGTATTGACTGGATTGGTTCATGCTCATGTTAGAGGGAGCAAAGTATTGAGAACATTTTGCTAATGGTGATTGCAGATGGCTTTGCTTTAATTGTTTCAATGATTCAAGTAAAATTGATTTTATGTAGCACTATTTTCTTTTTTTTTGTCTGCATGTACTTGCTTTAACTTAGACAGTGACTTTTATTGTGAGCCACTGGACTGTCCACCAACTTCTGTCCTTACTGAAGACCTTTCCCACAAGTGACTTTGCAGTATTTGCTTTTATTTAATGTGAACCAGGTAAAGAATCTATTTCAAGGCTATTTTCTTTCCTTTACAACTTATGCGCCGAACAGTGTCCCAACAGATCAGATTTTTTGAAAATAAAATCCATAATCATGGCAGTTCATGACCACCTAGGAAGAACTGCTTCGCTTGACCATCTTCCTGAACAACTCCTTACAAAAAACAACCTAGAGCATTATGGGATCTATTTGCAAGTGCATTTCAAGTCACAAACGATATTTGTACTGAGCAAACAATTTCTTAACAAATCAGGCCAAGTCTGTGGCTGATCGCATTAACTTTCTCCAATGTTGTCTAGCTAAGAGAGACTGCATTAATCTGATCAATATCCTTATTGATCCAGTTGTTGCCAATGAAACACCCGAATGATTTTATTTTTCCCTGCTCCTGTATTGCTGCATTTGTTTCCAAAGTAAGTGTCCCTGACCTCACGTCTTTTTCGCAAAGTTTTTTTGGCTGACAACTGTTCGAGTCTGAATCAGACTGTTGATAAACATGGCATCATATTTGACCCAAAGATGAGCATCTGACCACAGATTCATGGTTTGAATTAGACTGCCTATTTCCATCCCTTTGACGTCACTTCATTCCAAACCTACCTCAGCTCATTGATAAAACCCCAAACTAATTATCTTATAGACTAGAAACAGCTTGAAAGATTGCAGGGAAAAGGATTGAGAAAGGCACTAAGTCATGGCACTAAGTTTTGGAGAGCTGATGCAGATGTGATGGGCTGAATAGCCTCTTTCTGCACGGTAGCGATTTTGTGACTTGAGTATTCTGACAGATGATTGGCCAGCTTCCTACTTGTTACCTAAGTGAACTTCAACTCATCCAGCCATTTACTAGCTGCATCATAACTTGCAACAAGTTCCATTCATTCATCACTCATTTGCTTTGTGGCCTACATTGTCTCCCAGCTAAGACATTTTTTTGATTCTAAAATTCTTGTCTTTGTCTTTTGCTTTAATATCTTTAAATTCTGCATCTTCAGAATACTCCTCCTCCAATACTGAGCTTTTCAGCATTCCTGATTTTTACTGCTTCAACTTTGGAAGCCATGTCTTCATCTATTGAGGCCCTAAATGCTGGAATTTTATCCCTCAATTGCTATGCTTCTTTTTCTTTTTTTAAGTACTCCTTCAAACCCTCCACTTTGACCCTGCTTTTCATTAACAACTATAATAATTTCCTTATGTGACTTGTTTCATAATGAAGATAGCCCTTATTGCCATTGAGAATGGCAGGTCTGAATATTACACATCTGTTCCAGGTAGCACATCACGAGTGTAAAGCGGTCATATTGACTGAACTGGAATCAATGCACAGAAAGAAATGTGTTTCAGGCCTTGGTGAGAAAGATTGAAGAGTTACACATTAGATTTAAAGTCAAGACCTTGAATGATAATGTATGGACTTTCTCGTTAACCCACACAATGGATGGGTTAAAGAGAAGAATATTAGTAGGGCCAGCACTTAGCTGTAGAACTGGTGAAGGAGGGAATGTTTCACATCCTGAAAGTAGTGGAGCTAGGTTTTGAATCAGAGTGATAGTCTTGCCAAAAATTAAACTGGTGCTGGTCGGACAGAATTTAACCTAATATGTGTAGCATAGGATTAAGCAATGTCTAGATTTGAGGCGAGGAAGAAAAATTAAAAGATGTAATGAGATAAAAATATCGGGCTGAATTTAGTAGCCATACCTGTGGCAATGTCCATTGACTACAGTCAGGGGTCTTGCCATCTTGGCCATTTCTGTGAGACATGTGTGGCTATCATAAAGCTAATTGCCTAGTGTTGGGTCTTCCAGCCCTTTTGAAATAAATATTTCTCCTCCAAGAGATACTGACCAATCAGAAGGCATCAATTTGCTTATTTGCTCAATTGGAAGTACGGTTATTGCTGACAATTGAGCAGACTTGAAGCAGCCAGAAGGGAGGAGATCTCAGGACCCAGCTAACTAGGGTTAGGCTTGTTGGGAGCAGTCAGGCCTCACTTAGGGTTGAGGGCCTTTCTAAAGGGTCATCCCTGGAGACTCAGCGTTCCTTTGAGGGGCACGGGATATTCAATCTGGAAGGCCCCATCCTATACCCTGTCCCCATAAAATGGCCATCACCAGGCTTGTTGGGAGCAGCCAGGCCTCACTTAGGGTTGAGGGCCTTTCTAAAGTGTCATCCCTGGAGACTCCGTGTTCCTCAAGGGGCATAGGATATTCAATCTGGAAGGCCCCATCCTATACCCTGTCCCCATAAAATGGCCATCATCAGTTTTTTCAATAATTTTTCTCTATACCATTGGTTTCTTTTGCTGGTGATTTTCTAATGGCAACAGGATGAGGCCCTTAAATAATCATTAATTGGTCAGTTAGGGTCCTGTTTTGGCTTCCCTATGGGAAGACCAACTTAACTATCCCACACAGGGAAATGAAACAAAAGGAGAAAATGCTGGTGAAACTTTGCAGGTGTGGCAGCATCTGTGGGAGAAAGCAGAGGGAGAAAACATTTTGTATCCGGTGACTCTTCACCAAAGCTCTCCACATGCGGCGGCGTTGGTGTTGTGATAATAATGTTGGACTAGTATTCTGGAGGCCAAAATTGATGCTGTGGGTTCAAATCCCACTATGGCAACTGGTAGAATTTACAATGTGATGAATACATCTGGTATATAACGCTAGAGCTAGATATCGTGTCATGAAATCACCATCAATTGTAAAAACTTATCCTCTTCAATACTGTGAATGGTACTTGCCATCCTTATTTGATCTGCCCTACCAGTAAGCCCAGATCCAGAGTAATCTGATTGACTGACTCCTAGCTGCCCTCTAGAATGGTCTAGCATGCTACTTAGTTCAAGGGCAATTAGGAATGGATTACAAATACTGACCTTGCCAGTGACACCCACACCCCATGAAAGAATAATGAAAAGTAATGGGAATCATATTCTGCAAACCAAATCCTGCAAAAATTACAATGTGTCAATCTATTCAGTGTGACAAAATTCTAGTTTGTCATATAAGTATTTCTCATTTGGAGTGTTACTTCAGGATTCTGATTATTTTGCTTTCTGTTTTCTTCCTTGTGTATAATTTGAGTTTGCTTTCTTCCTTCCTACACCAATAGATGAATGGAAGCTACACCAAATCAAACTTAAGGTTTTTTTTTCTTTATTCATTCATGGGATGAGGATGTCGCTGATCAGGCAGCATTTATTGCCCATGCCTAATTGCCTAGCAGGCAGTTCAGAGTCCAACATATTGCTGTGGGTCTGGAGTCACATGTAGGCCAGACCAAATAAGGATGGCAGTTTCCTTCTCTAAAGGACATTAGTGAACCAGACGGGTTTTTCTGACCATTGACGATGTATTCACAGTCATGGTTAGACTCTTAATTCTAGATATTTATTGAATTCAAATTCCACCATCTGCCATTGTGGGATTCGATCCTGGATTCCCCAGAACATTATTTGGGTCCCTGGATTAACAGTCTAGAGATAATACCATTAAGACATCACGTCCCCAGGCAAAATCTTGACGAATTAAGTTTAATTTTGAAAGCACACTTGCCATCTTTTGCTGTGAAGAAATCTTACATTAATGCAGTTGGGCAGAAAATCTTTGGCAACGATGTAGTGCCTCCCTGCTTAATGATAGAAAGGTGGATGCTGGTTGGTCAGATGGGTGGATCAGGTTAGTGCCAACAGCCTTGGGGTTTCATCCGCAGTGCAGCTGGGACATACCCACGGCATGGGTCAGACCAGCCATGGTTCAGAGACATAAAGAAAAAGAAAAAAATATTAAACTGTGTTCATGTTTCTACTTTTAGGTGGATGCAGTGGAAGACTAATCTGAAAAATAAGATACAGAAATTGAGGTTAAAAGATCAAAGGAACAATTCATCGCCATAAAGATAATTGAGTGATCATAAGGGGAAAACCCAGAAGAAATTTAAAATGAGTCTGTAAGCCAATCAATTCTTCTTTTCCACAGCACACTAGAGAATTTTCAAAGAAGAGGTTGATAAGCAGTACTAGATCCTGACCAAATAATACTGGAGTCAAATATGCCATTGTTGCTGTTATTATAAACATGCTGCTGATACAAAATGTAGTGACTGTTTTGCTTATTTTGAGTGAACAGTATATTGTAGGTATTAGAGGAGTATGTCAAGAGCTATTTATAAGGCCTAAGTGTTACACAGTGGCAGATGCCTGCTTCACACACAAAAATGCACGTAGTGGATCAGTGTTTGCTATAGCAACTTAAAGAAAATTATGAAAATATAAATTAAAATAACCTGAACTAGTAAATGCAAAAGCATGGACAATGTGTCAATTCTGTCAACAATGCTGAGAACAATAGTTTAGATTACACTTGATTTTAAAATTCCATGAATGTGTTACAAAGACAAAGACATACATCAATTGATGAAAAATAGTTCTAACTTGCTTGTAGAAATTCGCTGTACAGCATCTGTACAGATCATTAGGGGCTGGTATAATGATCAACGTTACTTACAGTTCAATATGGGTAAATTGTGATTAATTACTAAATCAGAATAAACTTCCAGTGTCTGCAATATAGTTTCCATGCAATGATCTTTATTATAATAACCATACCAAAATGGAAATCGCACAGATGTTGATAAATTATTGATGTTGAAAATATCCTCAGCCATTTTTAGAGATGTTACTATAAACATGAGATTAGAATATTGCAGAGTAGAAGTTACTTTCAGGTGGTATTGGATCAGTTGTTCATTACATGCAGCACCCAATGTTTAATTTCATTGATTGTCATTCAGTTCCATTGTAATCACCGTATATAATGGATGGCTGATCCACTATTGCTCGTTTGCAACACTGTTTAGATTTTCTACCACCTAGGTGTTTAGATTAACATGACCTCTGCAACTCTGGATCTGTCTTTTATTCAAATCTTGGATAAACTATTAGAGATGGGTTTTTCTGATCATTGACGATGTATTCACAGTCATCGTTAGACTCATTATGATACGAATGCTGAGAATAGTTTATTCCATATCATTCCCAAGTTGGGATGGTCCAATATAGTGGGCAAAATGTAAATGTCATGTCAATATTTCCTCCTTATGGAATTTCAAGGCATGTCAGTACAGCTAGGTTATCCTTTTCAGAAATTGTGAGCCAGAAAGACAATATCAACATTCTTTTCATTATAAAAATTGACTTCAAATGTGCACAATTGAGACTTTCATTTCAGCCAATGTTTCAGGATTCTTCTGGGTTTTAGTTTTGATCAAAAATTAATTGATTACAAAGACTCATGTGGTTTTTGCTGATACAAAGCTGCTTTTCTCTAAAAATTAGAACTTAGCTACATTTACATGCATTGATAATTAGGAAGTTGTTTAAACATTGAATATATCAAAAAGAATATGATAGAAAATCGCAACACTGGCAGAGTCATGGAGTTGTACAGCATGGAAGCAGACCCTTCGGTCCAACTCACCTTTGCCAACCAGGTATCTTAAATTAATGTTGTCCCATTTGCCAGCAATTGGCCCAAATCCCTCTTAACCCTTTTGATTTAAGTACCCATCCAGACACTTTTTAAATGCTAATACTAATCAGGGAGACTATTTGACCCATTCTATTCTAAGTGGGATTTGAGAAAAATTCTGATATGTTACTTCACTGTTATTAAGTCATCCAAACTTTTCAACTTTACAACTGTATTCAGAAAACAAGTCCATGGAATTCTGGCTTCAAACATTCATAGGATATTTGTTCTGAGTTAACATTTTTGACCTGTGAAGTCCTTCTCCAACATTCTTGCATTAGTAAGGCTCAATATTTAACTTATCTCTGCCACTTAATATTTTATATATTTCTACATCATCTCCTCCCAGTCACTTTCAGACTTTCCCTTTTCAAAGGGAATAGTTGGCACTCTGGTTTATATTTTTGGGTACTTTATTGATGCGAGTGTGTATCAAAGATAAAAGAATTTTGTAGAATTGCAATAGCAAATTTAGAGGCATACATAATCTAAAATTAATTCCAGGAAAATAATCAAATGTATTTTGTAGGATATAAAGCGTTACATGGGGAGTAATCAAAATAGGTTCCTGAGAGACAAATACAAATATTTTGAAGTTGTAACAACTATTGAACTATGCCTCTCCATAGATTTTTTTTTCCCCCAACGTGTATAACTGATGTGTTGAACACGTCAGTTAGGACGAGTAAATCTTGATAGAAAGAAGGTACTAATGACAAATTAAAATTATGATGAGGAACAATGATTAGTAGGATAGAGATTAAGATATTTTGGAGTACTGCTCAATTTACCTTCTGATAAAATGGGATAAATTTTACAGTCTCCCTTCAAGAAATTACATTTAGATAGAGTTAATGTTACGATACATAGGAAGTACAAGAACAAGACTGGATCATTTAGTCCCTTAAACCCAGTCCTCTACCATTCAGTGAAATTATGGATAATCTGTAATCCAATTGCAAATACTTGCTTTTCTCCTTAATAGATAACAAAATAGATAAAAATTATCGATAGATGAAGCTATGGAATAGATAACAAAAATCTTATCAACCTCATTTAAAATTTTCAATTTATTTTGTATCTATTGCTGTTGGCTGAAGATAGTTATAAACTTCTACTGCCATTTGTATATATTTTCATTTCTAAAAGGCATAACTTTAATTTTTAGACTTCACCCCACTTCCCCCATTCTGAATTCCCCAGTTTACAGACTAGTCCCTCTCTATCTACTCTATCTGTTTTTCAGACACTTGAAAAACTTCAAACATATTCTCCCCCCGCCATTAACATTTTAAATTTTAGGGTATTCACTCCTAGTTCACTGGGAAGAAGTCAGCATGTTTGCTCTACAGCAAGTATTGATTAACCATGTTTCACAATTCCTTAATTTCATTGGCAATAACACTATTGTCAATTATCGTGGCACCAAATTACTCCCCCTCTGATGAAGGGTCTAGGCCTGAAACGTCAGCTTTTGTGCTCCTGAGATGCTGCTTGGCCTGCTGTGTTCATCCAGCTTCACGTTTTATTATCTTGGATTCTCCAGCATCTGCAGTTCCCATTATTCCTGATCACCATCCTGTTCTTTTTGTTATAATGCTCTCTTTCTGTAGTTCTTATTATTTTTTATCACCCTTTTATTAATAATTTGTGTACGGAATCGGACAGTGGTGGCTAGGACAACTTTACTTGCCAATCACTAATTGTCCGGGAAAAATTTACTGCTGCCTTGAATCGTTGCAGTCCTTGGGATGCAAGTGCACCCATTGTGTTATCAGGAAAGGACTTCCAGGATTTTGATCTAGTGACAGTAAAGGAACGATAATCTAATTATAAATCAAATGGTGTGTGACTTGAAGGTAACTTGCAGGTGACGGCATTCCCATACATCTCTTACCCTTGTCCTTCTAAGTGGTAAAAGTTGCAAGTTTGGAAGATGCTGTCAAAGGGGCCTTGGTGTGTTAGTGTATTGCATCTTATAGATGGCTCATATTGCTCGCACTCTGCATCAGTAGTGAAGTGGGTCCTAATCAAACTTTGACCTTGCATGTTTGAGTTTCTTGAGTGTTTTGAGACTACACCCATCAAGGAAAATGACGACAATTTTATCACAAACATAGAGAATGCTGGAGAAACTCAGCAGCTCTGGTAGAAACTGTGGAGAGTGAAACACGTAAAGTTTCAAGTCCAGAATGACTCCTCTTCATAATTTTATCACACTCTTAACTTGGTGCTTTGTAGACAGTGGACAGGTATTGGGTAGACAGGAAGTGAATTAGTCACCACACATGTCCTAGTCTCTGACCTGCTGTTTGTAGTCATAGTATTTTTACTTTTGGTTCTATTCAGTTTCTGGTCTGGAGATTCTGCAATGCTAAGGCAATTGAATGTCAAGTAGAGATGGTTAGATTTTCTCTTGTTGAAGGTTGTTGCCTAGCATTTCTGTGCCTTGAATGTTGCTTGCCATTTATCAATCCAAGTTCTTTTATCTTTCACTGCTACCAGGATCTGTGGTCATGTTCATATTTTTGTATGTTTTTGCTTTTATATCTTGTTGCTTACCTCTTTAGTTGTCCACGACTGTCGATTTTGGCATAGCTGTTCCTCTGTAGAAATATAAACTGATTGTGTGTCACATTGAATTAATTTCTGAACATCTTTTCACTGACCTTTTGTCATTTTATCCATTACCAGATTTGACTGTCTTACTGCAGTCAGTCTCCTCCTTTCAATCTACTGAAGTCAACTTTACATAAATCTAAAAGTTGTTTCACAGCTGTCTCTTTCAAACACTAGGCAAACACAATTGTATTATGAACACCATTAGATAATTGTTCACGTATATGCTGTGAAAGGATCCAGATAGGATGGACATGCTTTTCTATGATACTGATTACAGTAATTTGCTTTACTCTATTTAGTTATTAATCATAAAACTGAAAGAAAAATAATGAAAGGTGTGAAAATGTATCTGTGCAACATCACTCCTCTGCAATCATTTGTACTGAAGTTTCTACCTTTTTTGATTCATTAATGGGATGTGGCATTGTTGGTAATGTGCTTGAGCTGAATGGATTGCTCGGCCATTTCAGAGGGCTGTTAAGAGTTAACCACATTGCTTTGTGTCTGGTGTCACATAGACTTTGCCAGATTAAGAAGGCAAATTTGCTTCCCTATAATATGTACAAAGGATGGTAGAAATTTATAATGATGTTAGTGAACCAAACTAGTTGTCACAACTACAATTATCAGTTTCATTGACTCCATCAACGGTGTAAATGTTATTATTACCAAGAGTCATATTGAGAAGTGAACACTAAATGTGCTCTGCATCAGGATGAATTTTACATTCAGTAAACAATTGAAAACAATCACAGGGCTTGCCTAGCAATGTAGGTCCAAGAGCTGTCTGGCCTGGGGAAAGGTTTGAATCTTTTCGTGGCATGGTAGATTTTGAATGACAGCTTGCAAAATAATCTCATGTAACAGATGACTAATGTAAACTTATTTTATCCCTCTTCATTAGAATTCTCATTCTGCAGAGGAAAATACACTTATTAGTGGATAACAAATGTGTCACCATGACATCACCTTAATTTGATTTAAGCTAATGAATAAAAACATAGCAAATTACATTATGATGTGTGAATTTGAATATCTGTTTTGTTACAGTTTTTTTTAAAGATCTGGTGCTAAGACATAATAGCCCCTGTAGTATTCATAAAATATAAAATTTAGTAAAATTTTCCCCTTCACTTATGTTTATTGCTGTACCTGGACCCGGTAATGAGAAGTTAACATAATACTGTCTTGAGATTTGAGTAAAAGGCAAATGATCTGTTTCAATAATAATCTAAAATGTTTTATATTTTGGAAATTATCTATCTGTTGTAATTAACAATGAGAAAGAAAGCATAAGACAAGTTGATTGTGTCAATATTATATATACATAGTTTGCAAAACATTTGTAATTGAGGCATAAGATCAATTTTCAGTTAATGATTATTTGCTCAGGTGAGGCTTAAATAGGAACAGGGCAGATCATGCCAAATATTCGAGGCAGAATTGGAACAATAAATAATAAATATTAAAGTAGTGCAGAAGGGGTACTTTCAACTTCTCACCAAGAGCAGAAAACACACAACAAAAAAAAAATCAGCAAGTACAATTTAATTCTACAGTGATTCTTGCCACATAAAGAAAGGAATCTTGTGACTTTTGATGACAGTTTCCTGAGTTGGTGTTGGAATGCAGTCCCTGATAAACCTAATGCAGTCCCTGATAAACCTAAGGTGCTGGCTATGTCTCCCACACATACTTAGAAGATTGTTATGGATGCGAAAACTCTAGTTCACTTTGGTTTATCCATCCAGGGAACTCGTATGCATCTCAATCTAGATTAAATGATTCTAAGGTTTTTATTGTGGCACTATCTAGCACAATGCTCATATACTGATCGCAGTCTGTATGAAGAAAAATTTTCTGATAACTATCCTAAAAATGCACTTTTCTAGTTTGGACATAGATACCCTAACTTTGCTTATTGGCTTTGGATAATCGGAGGAAAACACAAAGGTCACTGCATGTCATATTTCCTGATCTGCTAAACAATGGCTTCAGTATGACTTGAGGCAAACCCAGTGCAGAGTAGAAGTTCAACTGTGTGAGGAAGCAAACAATTTTGGGCAATGCACTTTGGCTTTTAAACACTTTGCACATCTTATTTCCTGGGTTTTGTAATGCTTGGATCTGGATCAGGAAAGGTTATTAATAAATAGTGTTGCAATCTTCTGTTATAAATTGGTCTCACTACTTTATGCAACAAAAAATAAGTAAAATGTTTCAAATAACCAAAATAATTAAAGTAACATTCTATCAAAACAAGTTTCTGATATGTGTAACTCCTCATAAATTTTGAGTGTCATAAACTAGACAGATCTATCAAATGTACTTCTGTAATAAATCCCTGATGAAACATAATTCTGTACAAATAACTTGTGTGCTTAAATTAAAATAAAAAATAATGCATTGATGCACCCATCATAAAATCTTTCGTCATTTCAGAACGGAGTTTAGTAAGTTGTTGGAAAAGCCAGAAGACATCTAAATAATATAGAATCAAGCGTAGTATCCCTACGTATGGAAGCAGGCCATTCAGCCCATCAGGTCCACACCAACCCTCCGAAGAGCATCCCACCCAGACCTATTCCTTAATCTATCCCTGTAACCCTGTATTTCCCATGGTTAATCTACCCAACCTATACATCCCTGGACACTACGGGCAATTTAGCATGGCCAATTCACCTAACCTGCACGCTTTTTGGATTATGGGAGGAAATTGGAACAACCAGAGGAAACCCACCCACACTTGGGGGAAATGTGAAAGCTCCACACAGACAGTTGCCCGAGGGTGGAATGAAACCTGGGTCCCTGGTGCTGTGAGACAGCAGTGCTAATGAGTGAGCCATTGTGTTATCCCTAGTATGTTTATATATGGTATAAACAAATGTGCATGTTCGCGTAATCAGTGTCATTATCAAGTCTTTTCAGTTTTGCCAACAAAAAATTTGGATTTTCAGATTAAGGAGTTATATTCTATTTAAATAAACTGTTGCTTTGTGTTTAATAACCATTTTTTTCAGTCTTTTCATTTCAGAAAATTTGAGCACCCAGATTCTTAAAAGATGATTTTTTAAAAAAGCATCTTAAAAATGCTTTTAAAAATGTATCAACCAACCATTAACTCAAAATGGAATTGAAGAGCCAAAATGGATAATGTTTTTAAAGGCCTAATACATTGTATTCCATAAATGAATTAGTAATTTGTATTGATTTATTTTAATAAACAACTATACTGTTAAAATTGCATAAACAAAATTAGTTGAGTTTTTGTAGCATATTCAGGCACTAATGATCCAGTAAGCTCAGTCTCAAGTTGATATGGCAGTTTAGCTCCCTATTAAATTTAAAATATAAAATTTTAATGCTAGTTTTTAAAACATGAGGAACAGCTGCTTTGTCAGAAATCTCCTGGTTCATATTAAAGAGGCTACCAAAGTTGCTAGGGCATTTTGTCCTTTTATAACTGTGACCAAATGTTTGGAAATAAACATGGCATTTATGTTGATTCCACGCACCACTTACAGAGTCATAGTCAAGGAGTCATTGAGATGTACAGCACGAAAACATACCTTTCAGTCCAACTTGTCCATACCCACCAGACATCCTAAATTAATTTAGTCCCATTTGCCAGCATTTGACCCATATCCCTCTAACCCCTCCCTATTTATGTACTCATCCAGGTGCCTTTTAAATGTTGAGATTATACCACTCTCCTCCACTTCCTCTGTCAACTCATTTCCTCACACGCACCACCCTCTGCATGAAAAGATTGTCCCTTAGGTCCCTTTTAAATCTTTCCCCTGTCACCTTAAACCTATACCCTCTAGTTTGGGACTCCCCCCCTCCTAGGGTAAAGATCTTAGCTTTTCACCCCATCCACGCTTTTGATTTTGCAAACGTCTGTAAAATCACCCCTCAGCCTCTGACGTTCCAGAGAAATTAGCCTATTCAGCCTCTCCCCACAGCTCAAACCCTTCAAGCCTAGCAACATCTTTGTACATTTTTTTATGAACCCTTTCAAGTTTAACGACATCTTTCCTGTAGCAGGGAGACCAGAACGGAACACAGTATTCCAAAAGTGGCCCATGTCCTGTACAGCTGCTGGTATCCCTATCCTATACCCCAATGCATTGACAAATAAAGGCAAACATATCTTCACTACTCTGTTTCTTGAAGGTGTAGTTGCATGTAAACAATGAACCTGCAACCCAAGGCCTCTTTGTTCAGCAACGCTCTCTAGGACCCTACCATTAAGTGTCCTGAAGTCCCTGCTTTGCCCTACCAAAACGTAGCACCTCACATTAAACTAGATTAAAGTCCATCTGCCTTTCCTCGGCCCTTTGATTCATCTGACCAAAGTCCAGTTGCACTCTTGAGATAATTTTCTTCACTGTCCACTACATCTCCAATTTTGGTGCCATTTGTAAACTTATTAACCACATCTTCTAGGTTCACACCTAAATCATTTATATAAATGACAAAAGGTAGTGGACCCAGCACCTATTCTTGCAGCACCCCGCTGGTCACAACCCTCCACCCACCACCCTGTCTCCTACCTTTGAGCCAATTTTGTATCCAAATGGTTAGGTCTCCCTGGAGCCCATGTGATCTGAACCTGTTAACCAGCCCACTATGTGGAACCTTGCTGAATGCCTTACTAAAGTCCATTTGGATCATGTCCACTGCTCTGCATTCATCAGTCCTGTCACTTCAAAAAACTCAATCAAGTTAGTGAGACACCATTTCCCATGCACAAAATCATGTTGACTATCCTTAATTCTAAATAAATTCAAATCCTGTCCTTGAGAATCCCCTCCAACAACTTACTCACCACTGACGTCAGGCTCACTGGTCTATAATTCCCTGGCTTTTCCTTTCTACCTTTCTTCCTTTCTTAAATAATGGCACCACATTAGCCAACCTGCAATCTTCTAGCACCTCACCAGCAGCAATCAATGATACAAATATCTCAGCAAGCAGCCCAACAATCACTTCGCTAGCTTCCCAACAGGTTTTGGGATACACCTGATCAGGTACTGGGGATTTATCCACTTCTATGCATTTTAATATGTCCAGCTCCACCACCTCTGTAATATGGATATTTTTTAAGATCTCTTTATTTCTTCAAGTTCTCTAGCCTCCATATCTTTCTCCACAGTAAATCCTGATGCACAATACCCATTTAGTATCTCACCCATCTCTCTGGTTCCACACGTGGACGGCCTTATTCTCCCCCTAGTTATTGTCTTGTCTTTAATGTATTTCTACAATCTCTTTTGGATTCGTAAAAGGACCGTCACCATTTATGTTCTTCCCTATTGGAATGAGGGCGTCTGGGACACTCCAGGGAAACACTCAAACAATGTTTAGTCTGTAAAGTTGGTGAGGATGGCATCTAAAAATTGCTTGTACTGTGTTCTATTTTATTGGACATCTTAAAAACATCACCAGGAGAAATGCTGTGCCCCCGATGGGAATGGGAGGAGGACAAGCTGCTGGAGGAGAGGAGAAGTGAGGGG
Organism: Stegostoma tigrinum; assembly: GCF_030684315.1. Classification (NCBI taxonomy): domain Eukaryota; kingdom Metazoa; phylum Chordata; class Chondrichthyes; order Orectolobiformes; family Stegostomatidae; genus Stegostoma; species Stegostoma tigrinum. Next base: position 29,417,459 of record NC_081376.1, read on the forward strand.
GAGGTAGTGTCCTCCTCCTTCCAAGCGTTCACTACATCCTGCAACAATAGGAACTGCCGATGCTGGAGAATCTGAGATAACAAGGTGTAGAAATGGATGAACACAGCAGGCCAAACAGCATCAGAGGAGCAGGAAAGCTAACGTTTGGTCTCTGTAAAAACAGCATTTAATCAATACTTGAATACCAGTATGCGGATTTCTAGTTTAGCACCTTCGGGCAAGTTTAAATTAAGATGATTAGGATTGAATTGTATGATGAATCCAGGCTTTCAAACAAATTAGTTCTTAATCTGTGGCCAAAATAACCTGAAAGTGGCTTGGGATTGACCTAATATTTTGATCTGAATGGAAATTTAAAATAATGTACAACAATTAAAAAAGAATAATTGATGTGCCAGTTACAAAATTGTGCAGATGCTGGAAATCTGAAATGGTAATATTTCAGGAATAGAGCCCAGATCTGAGGACTTGTCAACTTGTGTTCTCTCAACAGATGCTGCCTGACCTTGCGTTTCTAATTTTTTTTGAGACTCCATTATTCCCTGCATGTACTGTGCTTGTCTCCAGCTAACAAGTAGAGTTCTACCATACTGAAAAAATGGCTAGAAATTTAAAAATGTAAGATAATCAGTAATAAATTAAATTCACTATATCGACACATGCCAACAGATTACCTGAAGATACCCCAGTTATGATTAATCTTTTATTAAATGTAATGTTCAATGTAATTACACATCAGTCATACATTACACTTCAAATTCCATACTTTTACTAGGGATTTCATATCTAAAATGTTGGCAAAATTTGCAAAATTTGAAATGTAATAAAAATGTTAAAGCTAATTTAGAGAAATTTTACGATAATTTCAATTTTTCTACAGTGCCAAAATATGTACTTTCAAACATGCGTTTGAAAAGTTATTGAAAACAAACTTAGTTATTTTCTACATTAGAGAAAACAAACATTGTTTTAGTATTTTGAAAGGTATGTGTACTTTTAAAATATTAAAGAATTCCAGGATGATTCAGAACTAAAAAAAAAACTGACTTATAAATTCACTGACAAACAACATTTACTTTATACAACCTGATAAGATTCTGATTCCATTGAATATCTATTTGCTTCAGTTGAAATTTCTCTGGTAACTTGTTGGAGTTCTTGTCCATTTGATTCTGAAGTCCAATTGGCCAAAAGATCACTGAAGTCAGGTGTACAGGTGTGAAGGACACAGCCAGGCATAGCAGAAATGGGCTCGCTCCAAAAAGATAAAGGAAACCTTCGACTGTGCATCGGGATTATATTGGCATATTTTCTATCTAGTCTTTGTTTCTTGCTGTCTCTTCTGTTCAAGATTGTTTGTTTCATGTACTTGTGCAAAACATATTCAAAAAGTTCTGCCAAGGGTCCTAATTTTTTAATGCTTTCTCTGTCACAGATTAACTTCAATGCCTGTATGTCTATTTCTCTGGGACATGTTAAAGGTACATGAGCTTCCTCCTCTTCTTGATCTCCATCCTGTGCAATTCTTATTAGATCTGCATAGTACAGTTCTCTCCCTGATTTACCAGAAGAAAACCTGTCTTCATAAATATTGCAAGCATCAGGATCATCATCCTTGTTTTTTCTGCCAAAGTACTTTTGGATATCATTGTTGATTAACTCAGTAAACCTTAGTAGCTGCAATGTGGTGTCTGTGTTTTCTAGAGGATTTAGTGACTGGCATGCAGGAGTCCAGTTTTCACTTTCAACACATTTGGTGACAGATTCTGGTTCTTTGTTTTCACTGTCATCTTCAAATTCTTCCTCTTCCTCAGAAGTTTCCTGGAAATCCATGTCTTGGTGAACACTGATATTTAGCATGGGAAGCTGAAAAGTAGGAACTAGCCTAAAATCTGACACATTCTTGATCACACCCGCTGCCATGACTTTCTTATCTTGGTTCAGGTTCTTTCTCGTATCAGCCTCTGAACACAATTAAAAAAATACTTACACATAGTATTTATCATGACTTTTTAATACTTGGGAAAAGACCGTATCAATTAAATAATGAAATTAAAAGTATACAAGGAGAAACCACTATCAATAACATTAATATCATTTCAATAAATAAGTTGCTTTTGAGCTCTATTGATAGCATTTGCACTGTTTAAAAATATTACATTAATGAAGTAATTAAAAATAGCCAAATGTAAGAATTTAAACCAACCTATGTTACATTTATAAACCAATTAATCAATTAAAACAGTAATCTAACTTTTAATTGATCCTTCTCTGATACTCACAACTTAATTTTACAAATGCCATACAATGGCATGAAGTCTTTTCAAATATAGCTTTTAGAAAATTAGAAATTTTAAAAATAATTGAGCCTTTCTCAATGCTACTATTAACCCTTACATTTGAATCAACAATGTTTGCTAAAAACTTCAGTTTTAAATGATTTAGGAAATCTTGCATAAAAATAGCAAAATGGTTGTTGCTGTTCCAAAGCTCTTACCTGAATTATAAACTCAGACTAGAGAAGCACACCAAAGAACTACCCTCCTATAACAGTTCCACACCTGTGATTAATGCATTTATAGTTTTGCATGGACTGACTTTTGACAAATATTTGGTGGGAGTATTGTAATAGTAGACTTTGTAAACAGAGCTTTGGTTTGTTTTAGCACCCAGCAACCAGAGAGTGTTGAAGAAAGCAAATCAGAGAAGCGGAAGATAGGCTTTAGCTTAATGGTCTGCTTGCCAGGGAATTTTCAAGTGTTGTTCCTGTAAATTCAGCAATTAAATCTCAAAGTCACAGATGTAAAACTGGTCTGCAAAGGGTCTTTATCAACTCTTTTGATACATGCTCAAATCAGCGTGAGTCAAATAGGCGTAAAATTGAATTTCATGGTATTTTGACTTGTTGAGTAGGCACATTTAAGAAACATAATTGTTATCATACAATCGGTTTTTAAAGAGGATGGGCGGCAATAATTTTACGAACTTCTTTCTACATGATCAAATGGTACGCAATATGGTTTGGGAATCACGCATCTATCTTGAACTCAGAAAATCAAATTATTTCTTAAATTAATACTAAATAGTTTAAAATCACATATTATTTTGACAGAAGTTTACTACAGCTTACTTGAAAATATCATCAAAAGATACTTTGCAATGTATTTTTTTGAAATTAGATTTCTATTGGATTTATATTTTCACTTGAGGTGATATTTAATCATCAAATATATTAATTGTATAAATGTGAAATAACATCAAAGCAAAACAAAATGTTAATAGTACGTATTAAGGGGTGTCTCTCACGTGTGAGATAGCCCAGGACTGGGAAGGCCCAAAGAATCTTTCTGGGATTATGCCTGCTCCTTGAAGTCCACTAGAAATCCCAAAAGGAGCAAACTGTTTAAATTTAGCTTGGCTTCTTTTTCCATATCATTTACCCCATTAAAGTTAAGAGATTAAAGTGACATCACAGCAATGATGACATAGCAGGCACAGTGCATTTGAATACAAATTGTAACCTTAGTATTTCATCTCTGTATCTTTAAACCCCTCTATGGCCTGATAAGTCACACTATTTACCTGATATCTAGAACCAGATGAACAGCAATGTCCTGAAATTAGTATAAGGAAGGCCAAAGTCATTGGTTTTGGTTTCTATTCACGATCTGCTGCCTATATTGCTCGTTTTATCACTCTCTGAACCAGACTGTTCACCTCCTAGATTCCTATTTGACCCTGAGTTGAACCTCCAACGTGACATCCTCTTCATTGCTAAGCTCAGAATTTTCTCCATCTATTATGTTTCCTGATTCTGCCCAACTTCAGTTCATCTCTCTACTGCACATCTTTAATAACTCGCAATTTGACTACTTCAATGCTATTCTGGTCAACATACCACTTTACACCTTCTATAAGCTTGAGCTCATTCAAAATTACCCTTTCCATATCTTAAATCACACTTCTCATTTACATCCATTGCTTTCACTGACTTACAATATCTCTGCCTTGAAATTCCTCAATACTAAAATTCTAATCTCAGTTTTCAGATCCTTCAATGACTTCTCCTATCTTTGAGACTTATTCCAGTTCTACTACCGTCTGAGATTTCTCTGATAGTCCAATTTCATCTTCTTATGCATTGCTGATTTTGATCAATCCACAATCGGTAGCAATCACTTCATATGTCTTGGCCCAACCTGTGGAGTTCCCTGCCTAAACTGATACACCTCTCTACTTGTGGAAAGATCCCTACATGTGGAAAGAGGCCACTCAGCCCATTTGGTCTGCAGCAACCTTCCAAAGAGCATCCTCCAGACTCAGCACCCCTCTCTGTTCCCCATAGCCCTGCATTTACCTTTGCCAACCTGTATAGCATACAGACGCTGGACATTACAGCACAATCTACCATGGGTAATCCACCTAACCTGCATATCTTTGGACATTGGCAGGAAACTGCAGCACTTGGCAGAAACCCACACAGACCCCAGGGGAATGTGCTGTGAGGCAGCAGAGCTGATCACTAAGCCACTATGTAGCCCATCTCTCTCTATCCTCTTAAATAGAATATTTTCAAACATAAATTCTATCAAAGGATAGATTGTAATGCACCAATTGTCTTTGCCAATTTAAAAATGTTATTTTTGTTCTTACTGAGTTCTTTGTAAAGTTGCCCTTTAAACATGCAACTATATCTGTGGTCTTTGTTGTTGATGCCAATCTCGAGTTAACTTAGTCCGGACTACATTGACACAAAAGAAAAATGGAGGCAGACTGAAAATATGCTCATTTAGAAGTAAAATATTGAAATGATGCTGTGTTGTGGAATGGACCCAAACAGCGCCATGGTTTAATGGAACCAGTTGTCTCTCTCTTGCCACCACTATTGCTCCCCAAAATCCACATGATTGTGGTCAGGGGTTTTTAACTTGAAAATAAATGTCATCTCCCCACCATTAATTTTGTAGATGAGCTATTCCATATATTTTAAAAATTGTAACATCATCTCAGTTCCATTTTACATTAATGGATTTAATTGTTTTTCTACTATTTTTGCAGTGTCATTTATAATACTTCAATTTGATCATCACTAAGACCAGAGATGGTTATGTTGTGGAATGGTTGGACCTAGTCTTCTATTCCTTTGTTTTGCCTTCAAAGAAGTAAAAATGGATTTTACATTCATATGGCTTAAATACAGGTTCAGGCCCAAAATATTTCTTGATCTTTGGCATTGCAAAGTATGTTATAAATTGGGTAGCAGGGTAGAACTATTTAACAATGAGTTGGAATCAGTTTGGAAAATGATTTTAGCACTGATTTTGTAGGAAAATCCTTGCTTATAGAGCAATTTTGCAAAGAATTCATTAAGGACGAAAATAATATCTGTAAAATGTCAAAGACAAATTCAGAAGCAATTAGTGCATTGTAATCCATTCTTTGACAGAATCAATGTTTGAAAACATGGTATTTAAGAGTACAAGCTGTTTGGAAGAAATTTAAACATTCTCTTTTTTGATGCTTGGGAGGGCTTAAAATTTGAAAAATCTAGCTGTATGTTTTCAACAGTAATTCATATGATCAATAGGCTTCCCATTAAAGGCCAATAAAGAGACGGTTCTCATGACGTATCTAATATCACATTATGTTTCTCATTCTTTTCCTACTTTAGTGTTTCCTCTTTCCTCAAAAGTTACTACCTGACGTATTTCAGCAGTATTAAAAATGGTCGGGAGAGCAAAAATGTATCAGCTATTAGGTCATGAATTTGAAAGGACCATGTTGTAATAAAAATAACATGTTTATAAGGATTTGTCTGATTTACTTGCGACAATAATTGGAATAGTCAGTGTAGGTAATGAACATTATTTTTGTAATATATTTTTGTATTATATGTAATAAACAAAAGGAAGGCTCTAGTAACCTAAATACATTATATATTTCTTCACACCTATTTAGAATCACAAAAATAATGTTCTTTACCTACACTGACTATTCCGATTATTGTCGCAAGTAAATCAGACAAATCCTTATAAAGATGTTATTTTTATAACAACATGGTCCTTTCAAATTCATGACCTAATAGCTGATACATTTTTGCTCTCCCGACCATTTTTAATACTGACTGCTGAAATACGTCAGGTAGTAACTTTTGAGGAAAGAGGAAACACTAAAGTAGGAAAAGAATGAGAAAATACAACATCTAAAACACAAGCAACATAAGCGTACAAGAAAAATGTATATGACAGGAATTCAAACCAAGTTAACATCTACCTTCCTGTGTGAGTTTAAATATTACCTTCACAATAATCCAACTTTAAACTATGCAGTTAACATATTTTCCTTTATAAGTTGATACCATCTGGATTCCATTTGTATTTTGTAAGTTTTTTTTATTTTTATAATACTTTGTAATACATGTTTTCTTATATGAGGATCTTTGCTATTTTATCTCAATTTAAAGAAATGTTGCATTTTGTTGGAAAGAGTTACATAAAAAATGCTAATTATTCTTGTCATCCAAAAATGCAAATTTTTCATTCTTTTGATACTTCAGCTTCATACACCATTAATTAGTTTGCATTTATGATTTGAAGTCTCACCCTGTTTTATTCAGTATCTTGCTACAAGTATTGCTGTAGTGATTGAATATTTGACCATCTGCTGACTATAAAGCCTCTAATGATCCAATAGCGTAGTATATATTTGCTGGAGCATATGTCCTAGCAGATGCTGCCCTGGATGTGCACTCCAATCCCTGGTATTTATAACAAAACACGACATTTGAGCCACATATCTTATCTTTCTATTAGCTTATGGTTTAAACTTAATATCTTGCTTTTTATATTTCTTTATTTAAAGAAAGTGTATTGCCTTTTTGTCCTCATGTAGTCTCCATTTAGTCTTCACTAGACCCATGTACTAAATTTTGCCATTTTCACGAAGTATGTTATTTTATCATAAAATGTGTTGATGCTGCAGGCGCAAAATTCATCAAGGTTTCTTTCTCGCAAATGCTGAATTTTTTTATTGTTTACTTTATCTTTTTCTTTGCATAACTGGGTAAAGGATAATTTGTAACTAAAATGTTGGTGATTTACCCTGTTGTCCTCACAGTGCAACTGAATTGGCTACATGGAGGCCATAATTGATGATGGAAATGATTCTTCCCTCTAACGTTAGATAATAAAATGTGAGGCTGGATGAACACAGCAAGCCCAGCAGCATCTCAGGAGCACAAAAGCTGACGTTTCGGGCCTAGAGAGCTCTCTGATGAAGGGTCTAGGCCCGAAACGTCAGCTTTTGTGCTCCTGAGATGCTGCTTGGCCTGCTGTGTTCATCCAGCTTCACATTTCATTATCTTGGATTCTCCAGCATCTGCAGTTCCCATTATCACTTCCCTCTAATGTTGTTTCCTCTTTGCTCTCAGTCATATGAAGATAAGAAATTGAGTAGAATGAAGCAGCTGTACTGTTGGCCCTATGTTGTAACCTATTTAAAAACTATAATTACTTTGAAATTTAAAAAAAATTCTGCTTCCATTTGTTCTCTTCTCATGATCTTCCTCCTATAACAATTTATCAAAGCTGAAATTGATGTAATTAACATCCAAATAAGACATTTTTTCGAATCTGTCCTGACTAAACCATACTGTTTGCATAATTACATCTAATTATTCTCTGAAGATGAAAATTAATAGCTGTAAAAAGTCAGAATCTGGACCAACAATAAATTACCTGATCTATTAAGTGCATAGTCTTGATACAAGCATAGAGTCTTTGCTACAGATTTTCAATCCTAGCTTGAAAGGACCAATGCAAAGGTTTATACACATCAACTAAACACGCAGCACCTTCTAGGGGTATCAAAGATTTGTATTGAGCATTAGATTTCTTGATGCAATGGTGTTCAAATTTATTATTGTGCCAATTTAAGACTGAAAATCCACAAACATAAGACTCAAAAGTGTGGTAAATGTGAGATGTTAATGGAGATGTGAAAATTTTGCTTTTGGCAACATTACTAGGAGCTTCAAATGATTACTTGAATGTCATCAAATATTTGCATAACTGGAAATATAAACAAGTGGAATGATTATTCATATAATCATTCAAGTCTTCTAGAATCAAACTGTTCATCACCAAGCATCTTGCTGACTATAGCAAAACATTTGACTAGATTACAAGCCTTTACTTTACATAACATCATTATTACACAGTCAATAGCTTACAATAGAACAAGAAAGAAATCCCAGTATTTCTTGCTTATGGAACATTTTCATCTTTGTTTAGCATGAATTTCTATTTTGGGTTGTTGAATTTTCAACTAGGATTTGAAATTTATCTTGTTTCTGATTGCAATTAATTGAATAGTTTATGTAAAGATCATTACAAACATTTCTGTTCAATTCTGGGATAATTGGGTGTACAGCAAACTTTGTTTGAACCGGCATCTTATCAACTATCACTCTTGATAAACCAGCAAAAATGATATACCTCAAATACTGTGATGTCCAAGTATTTATGCTGTTAATGAAGTATAGCAATGATGTCAGCACCCCTGCATTGTTTTATATTACTTAGTGTACATTGTTACATTGATTTTTAGGAGGTACATGATGTTTAACATCGATTTTTTTGAGGGATGTTGGTGTCTTGAAGCTCCGCTTGATTAGGGTTTACCACAGTTATGCATACTTCTTAATTGTCCTGAACATTTGATCAACTGCCACATTCCAGGTTCCGTAGGTGCTGGCTAATAAACAGTTTGCTGCATTTTTGCCCGAGTTCAAATTGAAACGGTTGTTTGTGCAGCTAGTATAATTGAGAGGGGAACAATGACGTAGTCACATAAGACTGGTTCCATCTGAAAGCGACTTTAGAATCACTGAAGCTTTCTGAAAGTTTTTTCTCTTCTGAACAAAACTATTCGGATGATTTAGATAATTCTTGACATTATTCAATGGTGTAAAATGGGAGATAACAGTTTGCAGCCCATTTTATACTTCGCCTCCATCAATGGAAACAAAAATAAAGAGGTGTAAAACAGGTTACTGACTCACTATCGCCTGTTAAACTCTATCCTGCTGACTTCCAAAATCAACCTGACATGTCCATTTGTTTTACTCATCTCTTCCAAACTTTTGCAACAATAATTAATACCCAACCTAGAAAGATGAAAACCTGGTTAATGCCTTAAGTTTTCATTTAATAATCAATCTTTGTGATTCCAAAGTGAGGGAATCTACTTGGGAAAAAGAAATCTAGGATTAAAACTTGGAAGCATTATAAACTGTGTGGAGAACAATGTCAAACTCCAAATAGGACACAGAAATGTTGGAGGAGTGGGCAAATAGGTGACTGATGAAGTTTAACATGCAGAATCTGAGATAACAAGGTGTAGAGCTGGATGAACACAGCAGGCCAAGCAGTATCAGAGGATCAGGAAAGCTGATGTTTTGGGCCTAGACCCTTCTTCAGAAATGGGGGAGGCGGGGTGTGGTTCTGAAATAAATAGGGAGAGAGAGGGAGGCGGATATAAGATCAAAAGAGGAGAAGATAGGTGCAAAGGAGACAGACCGGTCAAAGAGGCGGTGATGGAGCCAGTAAATGTGAGTGTAGATGGGGAGGTAGGGAGGAGATAGGTCAGTCCAGGGAGGACAGACAGGTCAAGGGGGTGGGATGAGGTTAGTAGGTAGGATATGGGGGAGGGGCTAGGTGGAAGGACAGGTTAGGGAGGCGGGGGCGAGCTGGGCTGGTTTTGGGATGCGGTAGGGGGAGGGGAGATTTTGAAGCTTGTGAAATCCACATTGATGCCATTAGGCTGCAGGTTTCCCAAGCGGAATATGAGTTGCTGTTCCTGCAACCTTCGGGTAGTATCGCTGTGGCACTGCAGGAGGCCCAGGATGGAAATGTCATCTGCGGAATGGGAGGGGGAGTTGAAATGGTTCGCAACTGGGAGGTGCAGTTGTTCAAGTGCGAACCAAGGTGTTCTGCAAAGCCGTCCCCAAGCCTCCGCTTGGTTTCCCCAATGTAGAAGAGGCCACAAGGGGTACAGCAGGTACAGTATACCACATTAGCAGATGTGCAGGTGAACATCTGCTTGATGTGAAAAGTCTTCTTGGGGCCTGGATGGGGGTGAGGGGAGAGGTGTAGGGGCAGGTGTTGCACTTCCTGTGGTTGCAGGGAAAAGTGGTGGGGCTGGAGGGGAGTGTGGAGCAGACACGGGAGTCACGGAGAGAGTGGTCCCTCCGGAAGGCAGATAAGGGTGGGGAGGAAAAATGTCTTTGGTGGTGGAGTCGGATTGCGGAAGTGTCGTAGGATGATGCGTTGGATCCGGAGGTTGGTGGGGTGGTACTTGAGGACGAGGGGGATTCTGTTTTGTTTTTTTTTATTATTGCGGGGAGGGGGATCTGAGGGATGAGTTGCGGGAAATGCAGGAGACACTGTTGAGGGTGTTCTCGACTACTGAGGGGGGAAATTGTGTTCCTTGAAAAATGAGAACATCTGAGATGTACGGGAGTGGAATGCCTCATCCTGGGAGCGGATGCGGCGGAGGTGAAGGAATTGGGAATATGGGATGGCATTTTTGCAGGAAGGTGGGTGGGAAGAGGTGTATTCAGGGTATCTGTGGGAGTCAGTGGGCTTGAAATGGACATCAGTTTCTAAGTGGTTGCCAGAGATGGAGACAGAGAGGTCCAGGAAGGAGAGAGAGGTATTAGAGATGGTCCAGGTGAATTTAAAGTTGGGGTGGAAGGTGTTGAAGTGGATGAACTGTTCGAGCTCCTCGTGGGAGCATGAGGCGCCGCCAATATAGTCATCAATGTAACAGAGGAAGAGGTGGGGTTTAGGGCCAGTGTAGGTACGGAAGAGGGATTGTTCCACATCCTACAAAGAGGCAGGCATAGCTTGGGCCCATGTGAGCGCCCATAGCCACCCCCTTTGTCTGTAGGAAGTGGGAGGAATTGAAAGAGAAGTTGTTGAGGGTGAGGATGAGTTTGGCTAGGCGGATGAGGGTGTCAGTGGAGGGGGACTGGTCGGGCCTGTTGGACAGGAAGAAGCAAAGGGCTTTTAGGCCCTCTGTAAGGGGAATGCAGGTGTATAGGGACTGGACATCCATGGTAAAGATGAGGTGTTTGGGACCAGGGAATTGGAAGTTCTGGTGGAAGTGGAGGGCATGGGTGGTGTCACAGATGTAGGTAGTGAGTTCCTGGACTAAGGGGAGAAAATAGAGTTCAGATAGGTGGAGATGAGTTCGGTGGGGCAGGAGCAGGCTGAGACAATGGGTTGATCAGGGCAGTCAGGTTTATGGATTTTGGGAAGGAGATAGAAGCGGGAAGTGCGGAGTTGGGGAATGATGAGGTTGGAGGCTGTGGGTGGGAGGTCACCTGAAGTGATGAAGTTGTGGATGGTTTGGGAGATGATGGTTTGGTGATCGGTGGTGGGGTCGTGATCAAGGAGGCAGTAGAAGGAAGTGTCGGAGAACTGGTGTCTGGCCTCGGCGATGTAGAGGTCAGTGCATCATACTACAATTGTGCCTCCATTGTCTGCGGGTTTTATGGTGAGTTTGGGATTGGAGTGGAGGGAGCAGAGGGCTGCATGTTCTGGGTGGGAGAGGTTGGGGTGGGTGAGGGGGTGGAGTGGTTGAGGCGATTGATGTTACGATGGCAGTTGGAGATGAAGAGGTTAGCACTACTGCCTCACAGTGGTAGGGACCCGGGTTCGATTCCAGCTTCAGGCAACTGTCTGTGTGGACTTTGCACGTTCTCCCCGTGTCTGTGTGGGTTTCCTCCCACAGTCCAAAGATGTGAAGGGTAGGTGGGTTGGCCATGCGGAATTGCCCATAGTGCCCAGGGATGTTTAGGTTAGGTGGGTTAAACTCAGAAAATGAGGGATGAAAGAATAGGTCTGAGTGGGATGCTCTTCGGAGGGGCAGTGTGGACTTGTTGGGCTGAAGGGCCTGTTTCCACACTGTAGGGATTCTATGATTCAATCCATTTCTTTGTCTAATTCAAGGTGAGCACAGCCCACAATAGGGCAGAGAGCTAAGATGGGTGATGGGGTACCTGACATCCATCTCCGCACTCCCTGTAAGGGCAGAAATCTTGTCTTAGTGGGAGATGTCAGTGCTGATGCTGAGGCTTACATGTCTGACAACCAAATAAAGATTAATTGTCGAGAACCGGGCTATTCTTCATTACCAGCACTGAGAATAATTTTTTTCATGTGCCCAAATGTCATTTCAGAACTCAATACCTCTCTTGTCTCCTGCAAGAATAAGCAATACCCACATAGCCTCTGAAATGAGCAGTCTGATCAGACACCATCTCCACTTCCACCTCTTAGAAAGAAGGCACTGTTAGAGACACTCAGCAAACTGGATTGAAGGTTGGAAGAGTCCACCCTATCTGTACCGCACTGCCTGCGGTGTGCAAGCATCTGGCTGCCTCCCTGAACAAACTGATAGCTGTCATAGACACCCAAGTCCAACATACTCAGCATCTGCTGTATAAATGCATGGACCTGCTCTTGCCATTGGTTCTAGCAAGGTGATGGGGACAGAGGGATGTTGACTTCTCTCCAAGTGCCCCTTCCTCACGAGGAGACAAAGTGGTGTCAGGAAGCACCTAGCTAGAGGAAGAAACTCTTTGGTTATCTTAGAAGTCTACAAGGCACACTCCAGAGGTGCAAAAGCCTTCAACCTCCAACTCTGTCTAAAGTTCAAGCAGAGGAGGGTGATCTGTATCCTGCCACAGCACTTTCACACATCTGAGGCCTCTAGCCACTTCCCGAAGATCTCCATCCAAAATGTTGGTCAACAACATTAACGAAAGGGCAGGATGCCTCTACCCCAGCTGTGGACTCTGGTACTGTATCTAGATGACGTGAAAGGTCAAATCAAAAAACAAATATTCTGAAGGCACATAAGTGGCATAGTTGAAACTTGATTGGAAATATATTACTACATTTTAAAATATATTTTCAAATTTCTGAGATACTGTTGTTACACAAGCAACTTCAAAAATGAAAGTATGGAGACTAGTGATCCTTAGCATCACATTATGTTCTAACCTTTTCTGAACAATAGCCATTCTGTCCATAAAGCCCATACTAACATGAAATATGCATTGCTTGACTGAAAGAAAAAGTCATGAAGGTGTCCCTCAGTTTATAATCTTAGTTTTGATCTTTCTATGTTTTTCCTGTTGTTTAATAAAACTGTTAAGCTGTACTTACAGTTTGAATGATACAGGGATACTCATCTCAGCAGCATCAAGTGAAAAACGACATCATCCAATTTGGTTCCATTGAACAACATTCACAACAATGTTCAGCCTGAGTGCTTTGGCTGCACTTCTGGGCTGCAGGATGATGAAGATGTTATGCCATCTGAAGAATGTCTTTCTAATCAAAATAATATTAGAGCCTCATGTGGATTTTCATCATCCATCTCACAGCCATGGGGCCTCCTCTGGTTGTCTAAGCAGAGAATCCAAAGATTAAATAATGTTTTCATTCTGAATGGTACTGCAATGAACCACTAGGCCTTAGCTGCATTACAACATAGTGTGAAGTTAATGTTATATGGTTTTGGCTTTGATCTTCCCTGCTTTCTCAGCCAACCAATTTATTTAACTGTTCATCTCCCACTTTACCCCGTGAGCTTGAGATGTACAGTTTAGTTATGCCCCCCACTCAACCTTGTAACAATAGTCCACTCTACTTACTGGCAGCCCTGAATGATGAGTGACCAGACCCTGAATAATCTCTGCGCAGCTTCCTGAATGGCCTACCACAAGTCCCGAGACTGAGCATGCTGTAATGATATTGACACCCTGACTCTATTGGCCAAGTGCCTGCCTAATCATGTTTGAGCCCCTAGACTGAGATTACTTACATCCTTGACTACAGTGCTGGTAGCTCCTGACTGAAGGCAAGCCCCTTCTGACTGAGGACTATGACCCTTTACAAGCTGCAGGTGGGATATAGCATTAATATAGCATCATGTGGTGCAGCAACATAATTGATCATTACTGGAAAATGTAACAAGCTGCCCAACTTTGTACCTGGCTAAATGGTAAGACAAGGCAGCTGTACTGTAGCCTCAGTGCTGAGTTAAGTTAAAGTTAGAAGTCTTGTGGTTGGGTAAGATTAACCTAAATGCAGTGAAGCGTTTTGGAGCATTAATGAATTGATATTGAGTTTCGGAGACAGGTATGAATGTTCTATAAATCTAGAAGTTATTTGAAGGTTGGCATTTTGGATGATACACTGGCAGAGGGAAGTTAATTTCTAGCTAGAGACCAGTTAGCAGCAAAATAAAGCTGGAAAATTGATAGGATTGTCATGAAGCTCAGCAGATAAAAGCAGTGATTTGAATGAATGCTGAACAAAGTCATTTAAAATTTAAGTGACTTAACACCAGGTCAGAGTCATAGCAGTTAAGGCTTAGAATATGGTCCAACGCAGAGGTTAGTCAAGATGTCCAGAGAAGTTTTGAAATTTGGAAGTCATAATTTGAGTATAGATTCAGTGCTTACTGTTGAAAAAGCTGGCATGGTCAGTACATTCAAGTAACAAAGTAGAAATGAAGATAAGGTTAAATGGGAGACATGATTTAATCATGAGATACATTGACAAATATAACCAACCAATATGATGCAGAGAATGTACATAGCTTTAGTGGGATATAGACAAGTGGAAAGGCAAGCATGAAGAAGCAAAACAGAGCAGGCTTCCATGAGGTAAGAGCTATCCGTTCAAAATCTGACTTCTGACACCTGTCGAGAATGCTCAGACTAATGCTGAGAGATGCAATAGAAACATAGGAGCAGGAGCAGGCTGTTCGACCCTTCAAGCCTGCGCCACCATTCATCACGATTATGGCTGATTGTCCAACTTAATAACTTAATCCTGCTTTCTCCCCATAACCTTTGATCCCATTTGCCCCAAGTGCTTATCCAGCTGCCTCTTGAATACATCCAATGTTTTGGCATCAACTATTTCCCGTGGTAATGAATTCCACAGGCTCATCACTCTTTGGGTGCAGAAATGTCTCCTCATCTCCGTCCTAAATGGTCTGTCCCAAATCCTTAGACTGGTGTTGGACACACCCACCGTCGGGAACATCCTCCCCGCATCTAACCTGTCTCGTTCTGATGAATTTTATAAGTCTCTATGAGATTCTGAATTCTGAAGTCTGAATTTCAGCAAAAACAATCCTAACCTCATCGATCTCTGCTTGTATGTTAGACCCACCATCCCTGGAATCAGCCTGGTAAACCTTTGCTGCACTCCCTTGACACCAAGAGCATCCCTCCTCAGAAATGGAGGCCAAAACTGTACACAATATTCTAGATGTGGCCTCACCATGGCCCTATACACCTGCAGCAACACATCCCCGCCCCTGTACTCGACCTCTCGCAAAAAGGCCAACATACCATTTGCTTTCTTTACCACCTGCTGTACCTGCATGCTTACCTTCAGTGGCTGGTACACAACGACACCCAGGTCCCACTGCACAGTCCCATCTCCTAATTTATAGCCATTCTGGTAGTAATCAGCCTTCTTGCACAAGATTTTGGACTTTCAGAAAGTGTTTGACAAAAAAACAAAATCGACTGGCTCCCTGCTGTCAGCTCATGTTCATGCTATTCCAACAGATTTGTCAAGCATGATTTCCCCTTCATAAAACTATGCTGACTCTGTCTGATTCTGCCACTGTTTTCTAAGTGCTCCCCAATGGATTGGCCCTCTTATCCATTTTGCTTGTGTGCCAGACAGCAACAAACAGTTGTTGCAGATCCCCCATGCATTCTTTGAATGTTTGCCATTGCCTATCCACTGTCAACCCTTTAAGTAACTCTCCCCAGTCCATCAAGGCCAACTCATGCCTAATATCTTCATTGTTTCCTCTGTTAAGATTCAGCACCCTAGTCTCTGAATCAACTACCTCACTCTCGATCTTGACAAAAAAAACCTATCATATTATGGTTGTTCATCCTCAAAGCGCTCTCACTCAGCTAGACTGGCGATGATTCCCTTCTCATTACACAGTACCCAGACTAAGATGGCTTGCTCTCTAGTTGGCTCTGCCACATATTTGTGAAGGAAACCATCCCGTATACACTCCAGGAATTCCTCATCTATGGCATTGTGGCTAATTTGATTTGCGCAATCTAAGTGCAGATTAAATTCACCATGATACCAACATTCCCTTATCACATGTATCTCTGATTTCCTGTTTAATGCCAATCCCAATGACACCCAATAATGTTTTTTGCCCATTTGTATTTCTCCACTCTGTCCATACAGACACCACATTGTCAGAGCTAATATTGTGTTAATATCCTCTTTAATCAGCAATGCCACTCCATCTTTTCCTTTTTGCCTGTCCTTCCTAAATACTGAATACCCTGGGCCATTCATTTCCCATCCCCGGGTACCGTGCAGCCATGTCTCTGTAATCCCAATTATGCTGTACCCGTTTACTTCTATCTGCGTGATTATTTCATCCACTTTATTGTAGGTGCTCCATGGATTAAGGTATAAAGCTTCAAGCTTGTCTTTTTAACATTGTCTTGCTGTTATTTTTCTCATTAGCCCTGTTTGAATTTTGTCCTTGGTTTCTCTGCCTATCGCGTTTCTTGTTCCCTTTCCTACCTTCTGTTGTGTTCCTTGCTCCCTCTTTCTCTGACTCTTTGTATAGATTCCGATCCACTGGCATATTTAAAGCCTCCCCAACTGCTCTAGCAAACAGACCACCGCTCCCCCACCCCCTACCCAAAACATCCGTCCCAGTCCTATCTGGGTATCAACCATCTAATTTGTACAGGCCCCACCTCCCTCAGAACCAGTCCCAATGCCCAGGAATCTAAAACCCTCCTCCTGACACGATCTTTTCAGCCAAATATACATACGATATATCCTGCCAATTCTACTCTGACTAGCATGCAGCACCAGTAGCAATCCTGACATAACTACCTTTGAGGTTGGATTTCTTAACTTCCTTCCTAGTTCTCTATCCTCTGCTTTTTAGGAACTCATCCTTTTCTTTCACCTATGTTGTTTGTACCAATATGTACCACCGGCTGTTCACCCTCCCTCCTCCAGAATGTCCTGCACCCGCTCCAAGTCATCCTTGACCCCAGCAACAGGGAGGCAATATAGCATCCCCTTGAATTCCCTACAACTGCTGCCCTGGCACACTTTTTACCCGTCCCCTCTGCAGCAGAACCAACCATGGTGCAATGAGTTTGGCTGCTGCTGCTTTCTCCTGAGAGGTCATTCCCCCAACAGTATCCAAAACAATGTTTCTGTTTTGCAGCGAAATGGCCATTGTAGATTCCTGCACTATCCACCTATTGTTCTTGCTCTGTCTGGTGGTCATCCATTCCCTTCATGCCTGCAGAGTCTGAGTCTGCAGTGTGACTGGTCAGGCGATGCAATCGTCCAAGTCCCAGATAGAAGGCTGTGGTATAATGCCAACCTTGCAGGGTCCTGTTTCCAGAAATGAACAGCATGCACATGTTTAATTTCACTGTTCTGTTTAAGATACCTCATTGACTAAGAAGTATTTCATTTTTAACAATTGTTTGCATCAAAAGCAAATTCCTATTTATAATCTGCTTGTGATATGATAACTTTAAACAGGAAGCCTCATTGAGAAATCTCTAGGCACTGTGTTAACTGTGCGCACTTGCAGCAGCTTTGCAGTGGGTACTCACACAACTAAGGACTCACAGAGGGCAGCAATATCCTGGGACACCACTGCACTGAATAGAAAGCACTTACTCTGGAGAAAACACTCCAGCCTGTGAATCCTATGTGATGCAATTTATTACATTCTTCTATTCCTTAACCTACAGTCCTGCATAATATTAGGCTCCTACAGTGTACTGAGATGCATGAGGGAATAGAGGCACACACTGTTAATGGAGAGAAACATTCAAAGCTGTCCAAGGGAAAAGCAAAACTTCTTTGTACTGGGCAAAGATGCTCCACTTCTTTGGCTTCAATCATGTAGGCACCTAGCAGGGAAAAGAGAGTACGGCAAACATCAGAACTGTGAAAGCAACTATATGTTTACGCTATTGCACAATATTTGCATTGTTTAAATACCGGTGCCACAAGCTGCCCTCTTAACAATTCCTACCTTGTCTGCCTCTCACTACATCAAGGTACAGGCCCAATATTCACAGCAAGAGAGAAGGAAGCCTTATGATGTAGTGACTGTGAAGACATTGGCAAGTATTGTCAGGGGCTTGAGGCTTTGAGAGCCCCGTGCAGGAGAAGTCTACTTCTGATGGGCTGATCCGCTACAAGCTTAGGGTCACTAGCAGAGGGGAGGTATAGGGTAGAGCACATCTGGACCTCCTTCTTGTGGGTGACTGCTGGCACCAATCTGCCTCTTTGAGATTAAGGGCCACCTTGCCATCGATGTTGAGCACCCATGGCTACAGCTAAGTTAAGTGCGGGTCTGATAGCATATCTGGCAACCACTGAGTGTTCTGCTGAACCTGGACTTGTTGGAGGATTCAACAGTGCTGTTGGGCAGCAGCAGTATTAACTTTCATTCTGCTGTCCATTGACTACTCCCGCCTGTACAAGTGAAGAGAAAGAATTGAATGGTGAAGATACATAAACCTTTACATACAGGTTGAATCTATGTTCAGCACCCTGTCATGCAGTACATGCTGAATCCTAACCATGTGGCATGAAGTGCTAGAGTAAGTGCTAGATGCTGGCACAGTTACAACATTTAAAAGATATTTGGACAGGTCTATGACTAGAAAGATTTGAAAGGAGATGGGCCAAAAACAGGCAAATGGGACTAGTTTAATGTGGGAAACGTGGCCCACATGGAGAAGTTGGACCAAAGGGTCTGTTTCTGTGCTGTATAACTCTATGAATGGCTGAGACTGGTGCACACCTGAGAACAGCAGGCTGCAATGTCTAGTTCCCCCTATAATGTCAATCACTCCATCTGCTCATAACCAGTCTAAATCCTCATACAGCTGCAGGATTTCCTTGTCTTCTTAGGTGGCGAGGATGCAGGCCGACTGAATGGCCTCTTTCCACCTTGTCGGGATTCTATGATGATTCTATACCTGTCTTCAAGCTTTCCTTCCTGTTGTTAGAAGCTTGTTCGACATTGACAGAGAGGATTCAGTGTGATAGGAATGTATGCAGGAGCATTTAATAAGCATGCATAATCCTGCTGGTGGTGATCTATCCTTAGGAAGTGAGTAGAAAGCACTGTGCTCGGGAAGCAGACAGCATGAGGTTGGTGTGAATTCTTCACTACGTGGTGACGGTGGCAGGCCAGCTGTATGATGTAAGAGTTAGACTGAGTGAAAGACGGTGAAACATACTCTTGCAGAGCACAGCAGATCATTCATCCTCTTCCAAGCCTCCTTTATATGTTTGCTAATGGCACTGATCTCCTGTGTGATTTCATTCCAAGTATCCTGATCTGTTGGGGTGACTTTTTTTTCACCCATCACTGAGCAGGAAGAGATAATGGGAACTGCAGATGCTGGAGATTCCAAGATAATAAAATGTGAGGCTGGATGAACACAGCAGGCCAAGCAGCATCTCAGGAGCACAAAAGCTGACGTTTCGGGCCCAGACCCTTCATCAGAGAGGGGGATGGGGGGAGGGAACTGGAATAAATAGGGAGAGAGGGGGAGGCGGACCGAAGATGGAGAGTAAAGGCCATCTTCGGTCCGCCTCCCCC
Source organism: Stegostoma tigrinum (assembly GCF_030684315.1). Taxonomy (NCBI): domain Eukaryota; kingdom Metazoa; phylum Chordata; class Chondrichthyes; order Orectolobiformes; family Stegostomatidae; genus Stegostoma; species Stegostoma tigrinum. The sequence continues at coordinate 29,437,196 of NC_081376.1, forward strand.
TCTCTCCCTATTTATTCCAGTTCCCTCCCCCCATTCCCCTCTCTGATGAAGGGTCTAGGCCCGAAACGTCAGCTTTTGTGCTCCTGAGATGCTGCTTGGCCTGCTGTGTTCATCCAGCCTCACATTTTATTAACTGAGCAGGAAGTCTTCTTTTCTGGCCCAGATGGTGTGGAGCAGAGTGTCTAGTGAGACATCATTTAAGTGTGGGACCATCTTTTGCAGAGTTGGAGCCATCTCCAGTGGGCAGTTGGGAGTGATGACCACAGGTTAGTTGCTTGCTGTCAGTGATGGCATGCTTGGATGGCCCTTGAATGGCACGAGAAATTTGAGCCCAGGAGTTTGAGAGTTTCTGCTTGCAGTTGGGTATGATTGCACTAGAACATCTGCTGTGGCAGAAATGATGTCCAGTAGGCAATCAACCCCACACTTTAACTCCGAAATGAAAAGTCCTGGCCCCAGGCTGAATTTTCCAAATTCCTGAATAGGGCCTGACTGAGAGGCTGAGCCTGCAACTTGCTCTGTGGAGTGTTACCTGTGTTATCTTGTTTCTCCATTTAAATTGCACATCTGCAATGGAAATGATAAATGGATTCCACCACATCTGAAGTGGGTGGAGTTTTTTCTCTCCAATTGACCATGCTGTACTTTTGTGAGATGTGAGGTCCTTCAAGGGTAAGAGCATAAAACAGACACTCCCCCAGTATAGTTAAAGACATTTGTTATCACATAATTCTAATGTGGATGTCATTCATTAATCTTTTGCATTGGCTAAAAATCCTGATCTTAAGGATTCTTGACCATATCTTTCAACATTACACATTAGGCCTAATAATAGCTGCTAAACACAAGTCAAAAACACCTTCCAGGTTTCTATAGCCTTCACAAAGTGCAAGAACTGCTTACTTCCCACCTATAGAATGTTCACACCATTATCCTATAAGCAATGGGCCTTTTTGGGAATTGGTGAGCTGAGGAGCTGAGGGGGAAGAAATTTGCATTATTTCTACCACATGTACAATGTCCAATTGCATATGATGGTACCCCCTGTCTTCTTGTGAGGAAAGGACAACCGGAGTGAGGTCAAGGACCCTCATACTTCTACTGCTTTGCTAAGAGATGGAGCAGAGGTCTGTGCATATATCCGGCAGACACTGCGTGTTGGACAGTTTCCACGGCAGCTGCCAACTTGCCTGGGGAGGTAGCCAGATGCTCACATGCTGCAGGCAGTACCATACTTAGTCATGGTGGATTGTTCCATACTTTGAATCAGCTTACCTGAGTATATCCGATAAATCTAACTGCTGTTCCTGTGTCAGCTCCTGCATTTGAATGAAGTTATTAATGCCTGTAAGTAGCAAGAGAAAGAATGTGTTATAAAATATATAGAGGTTTGGGCATGTTAAGAGCACATTCACTGTGTTGGTAATGGGAGAGTACCACAACACTAGATAATTAATCTAATTTGCTTGCCTGGACATGGTCGTCTCAGTATGATCACGAGTGGTCTTTATTCTCTCCCACTGTAGAAAGCTTTCGCCCCACTGCATGACCTAGGTGCCAAATTTAATCCAAGCTGGGTAAAGGTTGGGTACCATGGTCTCATCTGGCAATACTCCAGAAAAGAAAGCAGTTCTCCTCTTCATTATCCCATCCACCAAGGTCTCCAGGTCCCTGTCAGCAAGTTGAAGTACCAAAGTGTCTCTGTTGGCCACCTCCGAGGCAATTCATCCCATAATGCAACTGTGAAAGGCAATTCCTAGCTTGCAGCAGTGGACCTGGCACAATGCTGGGTTCCAATATGGACCTGGCAGCAGATATCCCAGAAGGATGAAAAAACATCTACAATGCTAAGCACAGTAGAGGGTCTTATAGTACAGTGCTTGTGTTATGTTCCAGCCTCTGGCGTGGCTGACCGACCTGCTCCAGAGGTTGGTTTTAACATGACTGAAGAGGTTGATTAGAAGTATTTTCACCGCACAGCGGTAGTGTTCTTATCTCTGGCACAGAGGTTCAGGCTTGAGTGTGACTATACTGGAGGTGAGTCATTAAAGATCCAAACAGATTAATTAAAAATAATTTTCCTGTTAGATTGCCTAATTCAAGATTTTGATAGATATAATTTTGACAACCTCACTTTTTATTTATTTTGGAGTTCTGCTGTTGATGCAAAGCAAAAACCATATGCGTTGATGCAAAAGCTGTTGAAAGATTGGACAATTATAAGTCCATAATGAACTTATTCAATTATGTCCACAATATTTTTATCAAAATAATGAACCAACCTGTTAAAGTCTGGGTTAGTTAGATTTATTTTCTCTTTCAAACTTTGTACCAATGATCAAGTTCTGGAACGCCTCACAACCAATTGCTTACTTTTGTAGCGTGGTCACTATAGTTATGCAGAAAAACATTGTGGCCAATTAAAAAGACCGTACGAATTGCAGATGCTTGAAATCACAATCCAAACGAAGCAGAAATTGCGGAAAAGCTCAGAAGGTCTGGCAGCATCTTTGGAAAGAGATCAGAGTTAAAATTTTGAGTCCAGTGATCCTTCTTCAGAACAGGCTAATTTGTTGCACAATGCGAAAACACAAACAACAGTGCGATAAATAAATCAGTGATCTATTGTTGCCATTTGCTTGGGACTCCAGCAGTCCTATCCTCCAGGCAATTGAATAATGACACACGATTTCTTAAGTTCACTTGAACTGGCCAAGCTTCATTTTAACACATCATTATCTACTTTCTATAGTGTGTCTGTCCATTGTGTCACTTCCTCACTGTCATTCTCATCTGAAAGACAGAAACTCTGGCAAAAGTATACTCTCTGTATCACATTAAATCATTACAGCCTTCTTATTAAAGACTGGTATTAACAGTTACTTGAATAGCCCCTTCCAACTTTAAGAGTTGATTTAATAATTAGATCTAAAACTAGCTTTCAAAATTAGGATTAAAATCAAGTGAAGTCTCGACAAATTGTATATGACAGTAACAAAAACAGAAGTTGCTGGAAAAGCTCAGCAGGACTGGCAGCATCTGTGAAGAAAAAATCAGAGTTAATATTTCAGGTCCAGTGACTCTTCCCACAGAACTGATAGTTGGTGAAAAACGTTGGTTTATATGACAGTATTGGTCACACTTCGACTTCCTTCACTACAACAATTGAAAAGTACTTAATTGGCTGTCAAACTTCATGTGTGGTGAGGGTGTGAAAGATGTTCCACACTTTACTTTTTATGTGACACAGGAGACTCTTTCTCTTCAATCAGAACTAACAGGCGGCATTAAAATAGAACATACCTAGTCATCTGCAGAGGCATTGAGAATATGTCTTTACTTACTGCAGATATTGACTTTCTTGCACCAGGTATGATATTGAACATTGTGATTAAAAAGTTTCCATGAGACAATAGGAGCTGAGATAGTTTTGCACGTCAATATTATCGTGAAGAAAACTTGAAGAGTTCATATTTACTTCTGAATATTTTAATCCTTGCTCCCGAAATTGTTGCAAACAGAATTTGAATATGTATTCATTCTTAAACTGTGTTGCTGATAAGTTCCAATGTTTCCTCAGTGCAAACGTTTAAAGAAGCGTTCTTCTTAAATGCATGTAGTTGTTTGCAGAAAATTTCATCCCATTATTTTCGCTGAACTGAGAAATCAAAATGTTGAGAATCAGAGGTGGTTTCAAAATCAAATATCTTTTGCCATCTAGTGGAAGGAAAAATTGGTGATGAGGTTTTTTTTTCAAGTATATTCCATCAAAAAGTAAGTAAACTAATAGCTTAATATGTCATATTCATTCAAGAAATCTGAATAGAACAAGACCTATAAGAATAATTATGAAGATACTGGAAGATGTTCAGCATGATAATAAAAGTGATGAGGGAGTATGAGAAAATAGAATAATACCACTGGAAGGACGAGGAAGATATTTTCCTAAATATACTAATAAAAGTGAATTGATAAAAGTGAAATGGGACCTCAGAGGAGAGAGATGCCATACTGCAGATCATAATTAAAAATGGAAGACGTATTTAAGAACTCTTAAAAAGACTATATCAGACAGGAGCTAATCCCTGAGGTGGTTGAGCATGAGTCATGGAATATGGTATATATAAAAGGCAGTTAGAGCTAATTTAGATCAATATAGATCCAGAAAATAATATCTGAAGTTTTTAATTAAAGATGAAATGACCACATAGCTAAATAAATAGAAAATAATTAGAAGTAATATTCAAGCTCATAACATTTAATATTTTAGTTTTTTTTAAATGGGATGCTTGCATTACTGGCTAGGGCAGCATTTGTTGCTTTTCCCCTATTGCCTAAAGATGAAAGTGGTGAAATGAGTTCTTGAGGTGCTGATGAACTCAGAACTCAGTCCTCAGGGTGTAGGTACACCAGAATTAGGGACAGAGTTCCAGGAATGTGGTCAAACCAGTGAAGGCACGACAATATTTCTCCAAGTCAGGTTGGTGTGTGTCTTGGACAAGAACTTGCCAGGGGTGAAATTCCCACGTATCTGCTCCACCTGTCCTTCTAAATAGCAGAGGTTGTGTGTTTTACTGGTACTGTAGCCTTGGTGAGGTACTGCTGTACATCTTGTAAATGGTACACACTGCTGCCACTATGCATCAATGGTGAATGAAAAATTGTTTGAAGAGATAACAAATATGTTATAGTCAGAAAGTAACAAAAAAAAAAGAAAATGCTGGAGCCTTAACCCTTTTCTGAAAGGAAAGTACTGCTGCACCAGTCAAGTCTGTAGCAGTGTCGAGGCTCTGACCAACGGGACGCTTTCACACAATAGGGGCATGTTTGATCCTATCTTTTAGAATATAGAATCACATGCCATTTTCTCCTTCAATCACTTTGCTGATATTATTCAGTCAACTACCATGCTGGGATGTTACACTTTACTATCAACGTCTCTAAATGTAGAGCTGCTCAAAGTCATCCTCCAAAGCTAATAGACCTCGACCCCAACAAAAGCTCTACAAATTTGCAAAAGCTCCAGTCACTGAAGAATCAGCTCATTGGAACACCTGGATGAGAAACCACAAGTTTTGCATTAAGGATTTCCATAAGGTGTTTTGGTCAATTTTGAGTCAATGCTGCCACTTTTTTCCGATAAATTTGTCTTTTTAAAATTTCATTTTACACCTCTAGATGCATCTTACATTTTTTCTCTGGTACCATTACCATCTCATTTTACTTTGCACTATTAGCTGTCTTGTCATTTTACCACACTTACCTTCAACTCTTTCTCAGACTCTCCCTTTTATTCATCCCACACCTGCACTTCAATAATCTTTTATATCTTCAGCTTTGTTAACCAAGAATATTGACTAATTTCTCTCTCCATTGTTGCTTGCTGAATATTTCTGCAGTTTCTGTTTCAGCTTTAGATCTCTCATTGTCCTCAGTATTTTGCTTTAGTAACACAGCTGTTGCTGGGACAATGGTCAACAACAGCTATAACCTAAAAACTGCCAATCTTATTTGAAAGATAGTAGGAACTGCAGATGCTGGAGAATCTGAGATAACAGGATGTAGAGCTGGATGAACACAGCAGGCCAAGCAGCATCTGAGGAGCAGGAAGGCTGACGTTTCGAACCTAGACCCTTCTTCAGAAAAAAGGGGTCTAGGCCCGAAACGTCAGCTTTCCTGCTCCTCTGATGCTGATTGGCCTGCTGTGTTCATCCAGCTCTACACCTTGTTAACCTTATTTCAAAATGCTTCGCAGTGTAACTGCTGTTTTGTAAACTCTGATTTTAAAGGTTAATTTGAGCTGAAATTAGAAGAAGAATAGAAAATGCATAAGGCAGTCATCAGCCAAAGCTACAAAATAGAAAGGTATTGGCCAAGTGCTGGAAAATGGGATTAGAATTGATGGATCACTAGCCTGAACATGATAGGCTAAAGTGCCCTTATTCATGCTGTAAAACCTGTTTGGCTGGGACCTTACAAGTGTTTCCAGTTTTTCTTGTTACCCTTTAATCTTTCCGAACTATGTTCACAGATTGAAACTGTGTTCATTGATTGATCGCGCACTGCACTATTTGAAACACGGAAGCCAGGACACCCTGCCGAGCTACAATTGTTCAGCTGCCCCAGGTGTGGGAGGGGCGAGGATGTAACACGCCAGCAAGGTCACGTAACCCTATTGGAACCCGAGACGACTGAAATTTTGGTTAAGGGATCACTGCATCCGAAACTTTTACTCAGACTTCTCTCCACAGATGCTAACAGACCTGCTGAGATGTTCCAGCAAATTCTGTCTTAGTTTCTGATTTCCAGCATCCTTTAAAATTCTTTAAAATGTTTTTGTGACGCATCTCAACAACCCATCACCGTGCCAGGAGGGTGGGACAGGGTGATGTCACAGATAGGTAACACAAGGAATCATTTGGCCAGCTCCCCTCCCAGCCCCCCAACCCGGAGCGTTGACATCACATACAGGTAACACCAGGATTTACTCAGCCCACCCGCACTGGCGCGGTGACATCACATACAGGTAACACCAGGATTTATTCCAGCGCTCCGGGCGCGCTGACGTCACATACAGGTAACACCAGGATTGACTCCCTGCACCCCCCTTTGTGGTGACTTCACATACAGGTAACACCAGGATTTACTCCCTGTACCCCCCCCCGCCACTTTGTGGTGATGTCACATACAGGTAACACCAGGATTTACTCCACCACTCCCGGCGCGGTGACGTCACATACAGGTAACACCAGGATTGACTCCCTGCACCCCCCTTTGTGGTGACTTCACATACAGGTAACACCAGGATTTACTCCCTGTACCCCCCCCCCCCCCGCCACTTTGTGGTGATGTCACATACAGGTAACACCAGGATTTACTCTCCCTGCCCTGGTACGGTGACTTCACATACAGGTAACACCAGGATTTACTCCAGCACTCCCGGCACGGTGACTTCACGTACAGGTAACACCAGGATTGACTCCACTGCTCCCGGCACGGTGACGTCACATACAGGTAACAGCAGGATTTACTCCCCAGCCCAGGTGCGGTGACATCACATACAGGTAACACCAGGATTTACTCTCCCTGCCCTGGTACGGTGACTTCACATACAGGTAACACCAGGATTTACTCCAGCACTCCCGGCACGGTGACTTCACATACAGGTAACACCAGGATTTACTCCAGCACTCCGGGCGCGGTGACTTCACGTACAGGTAACACCAGGATTTAATCCACTGCTCCCGGCACGGTGACGTCACATACAGGTAACAGCAGGATTTACTCCCCAGCCTAGGTGCGGTGACTTCACATACAGGGAACACCAGGATTTACTCCACCACTCCCGGCATGGTGACTTCACATACAGATAACACCAGGATTTACTCCCCGTCCCCTCACCTTTGTGGTGATGTCACATACAGGTAACACCAGGATTTACTCCCCGCACCCCCCGACCCACTTTGTGGTGATGTCACATACAGGTAACACCAGGATTTACTCCCCTGCCCCGGTGCGGTGACTTCACATATAGGTAACATAAGGATGTACTCCCTGCACCCACCTTTGTGGTGATGTCACATACAGGTAACAACAGAATTTACTCCCCGTCCCCTCACCTTTGTGGTGACGTCACATACAGGTAACACCAGGATTTACTCCCCGCACCCCCCCTTTGTGGTGATGTCACATACAGGTAACACCAGGTTTAACTCCCCGTCCCCTCACCTTTGTGGTGACATCACATACAGGTAACTCCAGGATTTACTCCACCACTCCTGGCATGGTGACTTCACACACAGGTAACACCAGGATTTACTCCACCACTCCCGGCACGGTGACTTCACATACAGGTAACACCAGGATTGACTCCACTGCTCCCGGCGCGGTGAATTCACATACAGGTAAAACCAGGATTTAATCCATCGCTCCCGGCACGGTGATGTCACATACAGGTAACACCAGGATTTACTCCCCAGCCCTGGTGCGGTGACATCACATACAGGTAACACCAGGATTTACTCCCCTGCCCCAATGCGGTGACTTCACATACAGGTAACACCAGGATTTACTCCCCGTCCCCTCACCTTTGTGGTGACGTCACATACAGGTAACAGCAGGATTTACTCCCCAGCCCAGGTGCGGTGACTTCACATACAGGTAACACCAGGATTTACTCCACCACTCCCGGCACGGTGACTTCACGTACAGGTAACACCAGGATTTACTCCCCGTCCCCTCACCTTTGTGGTGACGTCACATACAGGTAACACCAGGATTTCCTCCCCGCGCCCCCCCACTTTGCGGTGACATCACATACAGGTAACACCAGGATTTACTCCCCGCACCCCCCGCAACTTTGTGGTGATATCACATACAGGTAACACCAGGATTTACTCCCCGCAACTTTGTGGTGATGTCACATACAGGTAACACCAGGACTTACTCCCCTGCCCTGGCAAGGTGACTTCACATACAGGTAACACCAGAATTTACTCCCCGTCCCCTCACCTTTGTGGTGACGTCACATACAGGTAACACCAGGATTTACTCCCTGCACCCCGCTTTGTGGTGACTTCACATACAGGTAACACCAGGATTTACTCCCTGCACCCCACTTTGTGGTGATGTCACATACAGGTAACAGCAGGATTTACTCTCCCTGCCATAGCACAGTGACATCACACACAGGTAACACCAGGATTTACTCCAGCGCTCCGGGCGCGGTGACTTCACATACAGGTAACACCAGGATTTAATCCACTGCTCCCGGCACAGTGACGTCACATACAGGTAACACCAGGATTTACTCCACCACTCATGGCATGGTGACGTCACATACAGGTAACAGCAGGATTTACTCCCCAGCCCAGGTGCGGTGACTTCACATACAGGTAACACCAGGATTTACTCCACCACTCCCGGCATGCTAACTTCACATACAGATAACACTAGGATTTACTCCCCGTCCCCTCACCTTTGTGGTGATGTCACATACAGGTAACACCAGGATTTACTCCCTGCCCCCCCCCCTTTGTGGTGATGTCACATACAGGTAACACCAGGTTTAACTCCGCATCCCCTCACCTTTGTGGTGACATCATATACAGGTAACACCAGGATTTACTCCCCTGCCCTGGCACGGTGACTTCACATACAGGTAACACCAGGATTTACTCCCTGCACCCCCTTTGTGGTGACATCACATACAGGTAACACCAGGATTTACTCCAGCGCTCAGGGCGCGGTGACTTCACATACAGGTAACACCAGGATTTAATCCACCGCACCCGGCACAGTGATGTCACATACAGGTAACACCAGGATTTACTCCACCACTCCCGGCACGGTGACTTTACATACAGGTAACACCAGGATTGACTCCACTGCACCCGGCACGGTGACGTCACACACAGGTAACACCAGGATTCACTCCCCTGCCCTGGCACGGTGACTTCACATACAGGTAACACCAGGATTAACTCCACCACTCCCGGCACGGTGACTTCACATACCGGTAACACCAGGATTGACTCCACCACTCCTGGCGCGGTGAATTCACATGCAGGTAACACCAGGATTTAATCCACCGCTCCCGGCGCGGTGAATTCATATACAGGTAACACCAGGATTTAATCCACCGCTCCCGGCACGGTGATGTCACATACAGGTAACACCAGGATTTACTCCCCGCACCCACCCCCCCCACTTTGTGGTGATGTCACATACAGGTAACACCAGGATTTACTCCAGCGCTCCGGGCGCGGTGACTTCACATACAGGTAACACCAGGATTTAATCCACCGCTCCCGGCACAGTGATGTCACATACAGGTAACACCAGGATTTACTCCACCACTCCCGGCACGGTGACTTCACATACAGGTAACACCAGGATTGACTCCACCAATCCCGGCACAGTGACGTCACACACTGGTAACAGCAGGATTTACTCCCCTGCCCTGGCACGGTGACTTCACATACAGGTAACACCAGGATTTAATCCACTGCTCCCGGCACGGTGACTTCACATACAGGTAACACCAGGATTGACTCCACCAATCCCGGCACGGTGACGTCACATACAGGTAACACCAGGATTTACTCCACCACTCCCGGCATGGTGACTTCACATACAGATAACACCAGGATTTACTCCCCGTCCCCTCACCTTTGCGGTGATGTCACATACAGGTAACACCAGGATTTACTCCCCTGACCCGGTGCGGTGACTTCACATACAGGTAACATAAGGATGTACTCCCTGCACCTCCCTTTGTGGTGACGTCACATACAGGTAACACCAGGATTTACTCCCCGTCCGCTCACATTTGTGGTGACGTCACATACAGGTAACACCAGGATTTACTCCCCGCACCCCCGCCTTTGTGGTGATGTCACATACAGGTAACACCAGGTTTAACTCCCTGTCCTCTCACCTTTGTGGTGACGTCACATACAGGTAACACCAGGATTTACTCCCCGTCCCCTCACCTTTGTGGTGACGTCACATACAGGTAACACCAGGTTTTACTCCCCCTCACCTTTGTGGTGACGTCACATACAGGTAACACCAGGTTTTACTCCCCGTCACGTTTGTGGTGACTTCACATACAGGTAACACCAGGATTTACTCCCCGTCCCCTCACCTTTGTGGTGACGTCACATACAGGTAACACCAGGTTTTACTCCCCCTCACCTTTGTGGTGACGTCACATACAGGTAACACCAGGTTTTACTCCCCGTCACGTTTGTGGTGACTTCACATACAGGTAACACCAGGATTTACTCCCCGTCCCCAAACCTTTGTGGTGATGTCACATACAGGTAACATCAGGTTTTACTCCCCGTCCCCTCACCTTTGTGGTGACGTCACATACAGGTAACACCAGGATTTACTTCCTGCACCCCCCGCTTTGTGGTGACGTCACATACAGGTAACAGCAGGATTTACTCCCCATACCCCCCACTTTGTGGTGATGTCACATACAGGTAACACCAGGATTTACTCCCCGCATCCCCCCCAACTTTGTGGTGATGTCACATACAGGTAACACCAGGATTTACTCCCTGCACCCCCCCCAACTTTGTGGTGATGTCACATACAGGTAACACCAGGATTTACTCCCAGCACCCCCTCCCCACTTTGTGGTGATGTCACATACAGGTAACACCAGGATTTACTCCCCTGCCCCGGTGCGGTGACTTCACGTACAGGTAACACCAGGATTTACTCCCCGCACCCCACTTTGTGATGATGTCACATACAGGTAACACTAGGATTTACTCCCCGCACCCCCCCCCCCACTTTGTGGTGATGTCACATACAGGTAACACCAGGATTTACTCCCCGTCCCCTCACCTTTGTGGTGACGTCACGTACAGGTAACACCAGGATTTACTCCCCGTCCCCTCACCTTTGTGGTGACGTCACGTACAGGTAACACCAGGATTTACTCCCCGTCCCCCCCCCTTTGTGGTGATGTCACATACAGGTAACACCAGGATTTACTCCCCGCACCCACCACTTTGTGGTGATGTCACATACAGGTAACACCAGGATTTATTCCAGCGCTCCGGGCGCGCTGACGTCACATACAGGTAACACCAGGATTGACTCCCTGCACCCCCCTTTGTGGTGACTTCACATACAGGTAACACCAGGATTTACTCCCTGTACCCCCCCCCCCCCGCCACTTTGTGGTGACGTCACATACAGGTAACACCAGGATTTATTCCCCACCCCCTTTGTGGAGCCGTCACAAACAGGTAACACTGGGAGTTACTTCCCACCCCCCACATCCGGCGTGGTGCCGTCACATCCAGGTAACACCAAGATTTACACGCGCGGCGCAGTGACGTCACATACAGGGAACCCAAGGATTCACTCCGCTCCTGCTCCCCTCGTTGCTGGATGTCACGCATCGGCGATGGCATGTATAGATGTCGTCACAGAGGACACGCCCCCTGCCTCTCCGACGCCCTTCTCGCGCGAACGTCACACTGAACTCCCCCGCCACGCTGTGGCATGAGGTGGTTCGTGTTGTAAGAGCGTAGCTGCGTCATTGTGGAAGATGGTCGAACTGGGTTGTTGTCAGTGTGGATGGAGGACGGTCCTTTGAAACCGAGGAGCCGCTCCTGTCCGACAGCTATGGCATTACTCCCGTCGCGATGCCTGGCCTGCTTCTTGACTCTCCTTCTGTTGGAGTGTGGTCGGGCTGGTGCTGCTGGTAAGGACTCGCCCGCCGAGCTTTTCGGAAACCCTCGGGCTGTGCGTTGTCGCTCGGTATCTGTCAGATAGCTGGCTGCCAGCCTCCCAGCAGTAGGCCACTCCATTATCCAGCGGGCCCCAGAATCCCATCTCATCACCTTGGAGCCTGGTTAACACACTGCGATCGGAAACACCAAAGGTGCAAGCTGACTCCTCGGATCTATAACACTTGTTATAACATTATGCAGTGGAATTTGCCTACTCTCTTAAACGCATTTAATCGTACAGCCTAACAGTAACTGGTATCTGATAGAATTTTAGATTGTTGAAAATTCCCGACTCCTCAGGATAAATACATTTCTCCTGATATCTTTGATGCTTAAATTGTGGGAATTCGTCCTAAAGTAGACACAAATGTTTTCGACCTTTCATGGTCTCCTGAAATTTTACTTTTCCTCCAGCGATGATGCCTTGCCGAGTTTTCCAGCATTTTTGATTCTGTGCTCACAGTGGAGCTACTTAAGCTTCAATCATTAGCTTACCTGTTTAACTACTGAATTTTTGAAAAATTGAATGAAAATTTGCTCTTATGCAAGCAGTTTTAATGTTCTTGCTGTGTTGAAAACAGTTGTGATGTTTTTCTAATAAATATATAATTTTGGCAGACATCTGGTATCCTTCAAAAAGTGATTACCAGTAATTAGTTACCTTAGATGAAAAACAGATCTGAATAAGTAAACTGGTTTGCACTTTCCTCTCCTCTAGATATTGAAAGTGTTATTTTCCAAACTGTGGTCGAACACTGCTGTAATTTCATCTTTGATTCTCTTCAGTTCCTTTTTTTTTATCAGAGCACTAAAACTGCAGTTGCCAAATGTATGCCTATATGTTATGCTGTCCCTCCTCCTTGCTATGGACCAGTCTCCAGCTTTTAACACCAGTGAAGGCACCATCCTCTAACAATACCTCCAGCTAGTATTTGCCCATTGTTCAACTCTTACCTGTTCAAACATGCTTTCAGGGACAACCTGAAATGTCTTCGGTGAAACATCGGGAAATTCAAAGTCATTGTCTTTAGACTAAAATGTGAAATTTCTGGAAAAAAGGCTGCAAATAAGGCAGAATCAGTGGTTACAAACAGAATTGACATTTCTGGTTCAAAAGCTGAAATTGCATAATTTCTGCACAATTTCTGTTTTTCAGATTTCCAGCGTCCGAAGTTCTCTTTTGTTTTGACATTTTCAGGTTAATGACTTTTCATCATAACTGCTTTCAAAGCTTTACTGTATGATCATTGACCTGAAATGTTATCTTCCATTTGTCTCTCCATGGATCCTAAGGGATCTGCCAGATGTTTCCAGTATTTTTGTTTTCCAATATCTGTAGCAGTTAGCCATTGGCATTTGCCACAAACTTTGTACCATAGTTACTGTTTCCATTTAACTCCCTTGTCTCAGTCATAAGTTGAATGTGATCATTTGGAATCTTTGCATCCTGTTTTATTCTAATCTGCGGTTATGAGCACACATGCTCTCCATGAAGGCTGCCCTGCCTACTTGCACTTCAGTAATATTGCAAGCTGTTGTTATTACTAGCCCAGCTGAAACTCTTACCTTTGCTTTGCGAACTCCATAGTTCAGTGTTCTCTGGCCAGCCTCCCATCTTCCACCTTCTCTCAACTCACGCCAAATTTTTCTTCTCCTCGTCTTAACTTATGCCAAATGTTATTCACCCATCATCCTTGCACTCAATACGCATATTGGCTTTCAGTCTACCTAGGAGTTTGATTTTATTGTTTTCCTCCTTGAATTCAGTTTCCAGCAACACCCATCTTCTTTCTTTCCTTGAAGCCTTCTCCAACTCCGTAACCTGACAGGAGTGGGCGTTTTTCTAACTCTAGCCTCCTGTGTATCCCAATTACTTAATTCTTCCATTGGTGCTTCAGCCTTCAGCCATCTTGGTCAAATGCTCAAGAAAATCCTCCTCGAACCTCTGCTTGCCACCTCTTTGACGAAATATTTGGTCACATTTTTATCGGTTCAATCTTTGACACTATATTTATGTTTAGTTTTGCCTGTTGAAGCTCCTTGGAATATTTTGTTATTTTAAATGACAACATGTCTTTATATAGCATATGATGCAGGTTTTTGGAAGAGGTGTCCAGTTACTCCCCCCTGCTTTTCCCTTAACACTTTTTTTTTTCTTTTTCAAGTATTTAATTGCCTTTTAGAAATTACCGTTGAATCATCTTCCCTTTCAATACGTTCCAGATCGTAACAAACTGACGCAAAAAAAGTAATTCATCTAATTGGTGGTTTTTGTATCATATGTGAGTTAAGTCTTACACTCTGCTCTGAGGATAATGCAGCACAAAGCACAGCAGGAAGGCTGACCAATGCATTGTGGAGCAAGATGCAGAATAGAGGAGTTGAAATTATGTGCCATTCTATAATTGGACAAAAGATGGCATTCTTTCAGTCAGTGTGGGGAACCCTAAATGATATTCTGCCAAGGTCAGAAGGAGGAAACAATTGGAAAAATTTCTGAGGGATAGGATTAATCTCCAGGTGGAGAGGCAAGGATTAATCAAAGATAGTCTGCATGGCTTTGTAAAGGTGAAATCGCATCTAACAAATTTAGTTCAATTTTTTGAGTGACTAAGCCTTTTGGCCAGGGAGATGTTGCTGATTTCAGTAAGTGCTTGACAAAGTGTTGCAGGGCAGACTATGAACTAGACATGGATGTATGAGGTGCGATTGATAAGTTCATTAATGATACGAAAATAGTTTTGAGTGGGGAATAGTGAGGAGGAAAGCTTTTGACTACAGAATGATGTAGTTAAACTGGTCAGATGGGCTGAAGAGTGGTAGTGGAATTTAATCCTAAAAAGTGTGAGGAGAATCATTCTCGGAGAACTAACGAGGCAAGGGGTTGCACATTTGAGTGGTAGGACCTTGGGAAATACAGAGAATCAGACGGACCTTGGTGTGCATGTTCATAGATCCTTGAAGGCAGCACCTCAGGTTGTTAATTTATTTAAGAATGCATATGATACCTACCTTTATTAGTCAAGACATTGAATATAAGAGAAAGGATGTTATGATGGAACTGCATAATTTTAGTTAGGCCACAACTGGACTACTATGTGCTGTTCTAGTTTGGAAGTATGTGATTGCATTAGGGATGATGCAGAAGACATTCATCAGCATGTTGCTTGGACTGCAGCAATTCACCTATGAAGAAAGATTAGATTGTTTTATCCCAACCTAAGGGCTGCAGATGTGTCATTAAGCTGGCAGTGGAGTAGGACTCTGACTTTTTTTTGTCCTGTTTGTTTTACTTACCTTTTGTCCTCGGATGGCACAGCGGCTGGCATGGACTTGAGTGGGCCCAGCACAAAGCTTGTGTCAACTGTGAGTGGGCCCAGTGCAGGTCTTGTGGCAGCGGTGAGGGAACTCAAGTAGGCTCTGCATGAAGCTTTTGGCAGTGGCGAGTCGGCCCAGTGTGGTGTTCGTGTCATTGGCAAGTGAGCACAACATGGACGTGTGTGGGCCCAGCAGGAACTTTGTGGCAGCAGTGAGTGGCCCCAGCGCAGACCTCGTGTCAGCGGCACCTGAGCCCCTACTTATTTTTCCAGGTCCTACATGGAACCTGGCATTGAAATTAGCAGAGGTGTGTCAGTGAGGTAGGCTCAGCGGTGAAAGATGGCACCTGAGGATCGGTGACTTCATTGTTGGTTGGGCCTGGCACTGGTGGCATGGAAATGGTGGCGGAGTGGCATCATTGCAACTTCAAGGTGGGCCCAGTGGTTGGAGATGCGACTCTAACGTTGGTTGGTGATGAGGTGGTGGCTGAAGAGTGGCAACTTCAACATTAGTTTGGTTGGGCGTAGATGGCAGCAAGACGGTGCAGGAGGGATGGTGGAGCAGATGTTGTTGATAATGAACTGGCTTGGGCCTGATGGACTTTCTTTAAGCCATATCTTTCTTTTTTTCTTAAAACTGTTCAAAATGGCACCAGAATCATGGTGACATTTGAAAACCTTTCTCTGTATTTCACCGTTTTTCTCACCGTAAAATACATGTGACAATAAAATCATTCATTCATGCTGGTAATCGGAAACTAAATCAGAAATTACTGGAGAAGCTCAGCAGATATAGCAGCATCTATGGAGAGGAAGCATTGACCCTATTTCAGAACTGATAGCATCTAGAAGAGAGTGGTATTTACACTGATGGGGTGGCGGGGGTGTGGAGTTAGTGGACTGGGGAAAGAGCCCAGAGAGACAGCAGAAATGTTAAGCTAACAAAGGAATTGTTAACAGTAAGCTAGGCATGAAGAAAAATTAGATAGTAATGGGATCTGTGAGTGTGTGAAAATGGAGTAGCTACATTGAAAGGAGCCCATTGTTATGACAGAACCTGGGTTGTGGGGATAGGTAAAATGGAGGTGTCCCGTCGCTAAAATGTGTGAACTCAGTATTGAGTCCTGAAGGCTGCAAGGTCCCCAAGTGGAAGATGACGTATTGTTCTTCCAGCTTGTGCTGAGCCTTGCTGGAGCAATGAAGCATACAGTGGTATGGTCAAATGACAGACAACTGGAAGTTTGCATCATTTTTATGGAATAAAGGTGACTAAAAATAGAAAAAGGAGGGGGAGGATTTGGTTGTTGTGATCCATGTCAGACATGAGAATGAACAGACTAGAAGGCAACTAGATAAGTATTAAGTGTTAGGAGATAAATTGAAAAGCAGAATTTCACAAGTTGTGAGTCTTTTGTTTGAGTACACTGCTTAACGTGTAGAGCTGTATAGACATGTTAAACAATGAGTCAACATCTGAGAAGACAGTTCCCATTATCTCTTATGTCTGAAGACTTGATTGCTTAACCGCTGGTACTCATAACATGCGCAGCAGGAAGGATGTGTGTAACCTCAGGGGGAAAAAAGCAGCTAAAGGTTCCATCAGGAAAGCATGATGTTTACACTTAATTACACAAAGAATCTGTACTGTTGTTATCAGCTGTGCCTGCGCTGGGCTACGAATTAGGCCCTTATGGGAAATGTAACTGAGTATAAATAAAATTTTCAAATCCTTACATGGACGGAGGGAAGAATTAGAAGTTAGTGCGAGAAGTACATCATACAACAGAAACCTAACAATCATAGAACTGGGAGCAAGAATAAAGTGCAAGTTAAAGGATAACATGAATGGCCAGAGATTGAAAACGGTCATCGAAAAAGGTTAAATAATAGCTGTATCAGTTTTCAATTCAAAATGCAGAGTGTCTCAGTTGTTAGCACTGCTGCCTCCTAGTGCCAGGGCCCTGGGTTTGATTCCAGCCTTGAGTCACTGTCTGTGTGGAGTTTGCACTTTTCCCCCAATGTCTGTGTGGTCTTCTGGGTGCTTCAGTTCCCTCCCATAATTGAAAGATGTACAGATTAGGTGGATGGACCTTTGTAAATTGCCCCGTCGTGGCCAGAGATCTGTAGGTTAGGTGGATTGGCTGTGGTGGTTGTGGGTAGTAAGATGGGGGGTGTTTGCAGGGTCTGGGTGGGATACTCTTTTTGAAAAGTTGGTTCAGACTCAGTGAGTTAAATGGCCACTTTCTGCACTGTAGGAATTCTGTGATTCTATGAAGGATTCTGTATGATTTTGAGAGAGGATCTGGATGTAACTAGGATTGCTAATTTATGCTTATGAGGAAGATGTGCTTTGAAATTAAGTATTTCAGGACATGCCACACCTAGAATGTTAGGCGAGGAAGGTTAATACCAACAACGTAGGGAAGAAAGAAGCTCATTTATGTACAATTATACAAGACCATCATATGCCTCATGTTTTATGGCTGATTGTGTACTTATGACGTATAGTCACCAGAAAAATGTAGGAAATTGACATGGCGATTTGTGCCCAGCAAGCTTGTGCAAGCACCGTTGTAATGACCTGAACCTCTTTGTGATTCTTATTGACTGATAAAATAAGACTGGAATACTGCAGGGAGTTCTACTGCAGGTATACAGCACCTTGCTGAGATCACACCCAGAACACTGACTGCAGCTTCGGTCTCTTTCGTTGGAAAAAGTGCAACTTTTTGGATGAATTTCAGAGAAGTTCAGTTCACTCAACTCCTTTTGGAATGAAGGGCTTTATATTATGAAGAAAGGTAGAACAGCTTGGGCCTCTATCAATTGGAACCTGAAGGAAAGAGAGGTGATCTAATTTAAAATAAAAGGTCCTGAGGAGATTTTCTCTTATGAGAAAGACTAGAGCTGGGGGGACAGAGTTTACGAATAAGAGGCCTCACTTTTGTTGTTGGTGAATCACCACAAGTTACCTTTAATTTGGCTAGTTATTAAGAAATCTCATGGACAATCAAGTATTGAAACAGTGGTTTGAACTTAATTGCATGTAATAACCAAAGCAAGAGTTCTCAAGTAAGCAAGTTAAGCCTCACAACCCAACTTAGTTATTACCCAATTAATGCCAGAACTAGGCCAGATTCCACCAACAGTGTCTGTTTCTGGAAGTGTCCAGGGTTCGATCCTTATCTAATGTGGTTCTTTGAAGTTCTGCTACTGACTTGTTCTAGTGATGGATTTGTATAAGATTTTATCTTTCACGTTTGTAGCGTGAGCTTATTGATGATTCAGTAGATTCTTTCATCCCTGACATTGATCACATTTCTGGAGACCTCAAGCCTGTAGTTGGCCTTCTGATCAGAAGTACCTTCTTTGTTCCGTGTTACATTTGGCCTTAACTGTCCATTTGAAGACACAGCTTTCCTGCAGGTAACTCCTGAAATTCTTTTGCAGGGCAATCCTTTTCCTTTGTGGCAATAAAACATCTAGTTTATCATGCAGGTGTCAAAGCAGTTGTGTAGCCTGTATTCTTCCTTTATCCAGGCATGGCTAATAGTTTTCAATTCCTGTATAGGTTTGTCCTTGTTCCTTTAATAGCTTTTTCCAGACAGAGTTATTGCTGTTCTTTCTGTTTAACAGTTGATGTTTTGTTGATTCGTTCCTTCCACAAATAGTTATTAAAGTTCCGAAATCCATAATATCAATTTTAAAACTATTTTTATCTTGAGGATTGTGAGCATGGTGAGTTCTCTTCTGCAGAAAGTATTAGAGACGAAGTCATTTAATCTATTCTAGGCTCGGTTGGGTTTTGGTAGGGACGGGAAGGCTATGGGTTGGCTGTGGAAAGTGGAGTTGGTACCACAACCAGATATGGTACAGCACAGCCACTGTACTCACTTTCTACAGTGGTTTGATAGAAATGACTGGCTTCTGAGGCAAATCAGCATCAGGTGTAGGTAAGGTGAGTGAACCCGGTGGCTTTTACGATTACTAATCAAAACGTTGTATTTCAGATTTACTAATGAATTTAAATTTGCCCAGATGTTTTGGTGAATTTGAACTTTGAATATTAATCCAGGCTTTTTGTGAGTGTAGTAACATTACCACTATACTACTGTGCCATTTTGCTGTCAAAGT
The DNA here is from genome assembly GCF_030684315.1 of Stegostoma tigrinum. Classification (NCBI taxonomy): domain Eukaryota; kingdom Metazoa; phylum Chordata; class Chondrichthyes; order Orectolobiformes; family Stegostomatidae; genus Stegostoma; species Stegostoma tigrinum. Next base: position 29,456,904 of record NC_081376.1, read on the forward strand.
GAGATTTTTCTTTCGAGACATCGCATTTGAGGTAAACTTGTGCAGGGCCCCAGGCTACTGTTAAACCCTGTGCACAGCTGTTGTCTTTATGCTATAAAATAGACACTGAAACTTAGAAATAAAGGCACAAATAAAACATGAGAATGGTACTGGAATTGAGATTACAGCTATCAGGATCATAAGATCTAGGAGCAGAATTGGGCTACCATGTTTGCTCCATCTTTTTATCATAGCTATGTGTCTCTCAACTCCATCCTGCTGCCTTCACCCCTAACCTTTGATGCCCTTGCTAATCAAGAACATATGTCTGTCTTAAATATACTCAATGACTTGGCTTGCACAGCCTTCTGTGGCAATGAGTTCCACAGATTCACCACTCTCTGGCTGAAGAAATTCATCCTCATCTCACTTCTGAAGGGTCCTCACCTATGAGGCTTTGCCCACGTATCCTCCTCTGGCCTATGCTTGGAAACACCATCTCCACATCCACTCTGTACAGGCATCTGAGTGATCTGTAAGTTTTGATCAATGCTTATATTTCTAAACTCCATTGAATATGGGTCCAGAGTCCTAACCACTCCTCATATGACAAGCCCTTCAATCTCTTGATCATTTTTGTGAAAAGGAACAGTTGATCTGGATAGGGTTCTTTGTTTAGAAAAAAAAAGACTTGAGTGTGACATGATAGAGTTTTTAAAGTTCTAAATGGGTTTGATAGAATTTCCTTTTGGTGAGGGATAATCTAAAACCAGCTGTTATAAATGGAAGATAATTAATTCAGCAAGGAATTAGAGTCATAGATTGTGGAACTTGGCGGCAGTCAGTGCTTGAGGCAAACAGTTTGAATGCTTTCAAAGGAAACTGGATGAGTACACGTGAGAAAAAAGGAGTAGAAATGACTTCAGTGCGCTGTTCAACAATTACCTCATGGTAGACTGGTTAGCAAGATTTAGATTACATGGATTATAGGGAGAACTAGACGTTTGGATTCAGAACTAGCTCAAAGGTAGAAGACAGAGGGTGGTGGTGGTGGAGGATTGCTTTTCTGACTAGATGCCTGTAACCAGTATGGAGATCACTGCTTTTCGTCATTTATATAAATGATTTGGATGTGAACATAGGATGTGTAGTTAGTAAGTTTGCAGATAACACTAAAATTGGAGGTGCAGTGGACGGTGAAGTAGGTTCCCTCTGAGTACAACGAGATCTTGATCAGATGGGCCAATGGGCTGTGGAGTGGCAGATGGAGTTTAATTTAGATAAATGTGAGGGGCCACATTTTGGAAAGGCAAATCAGGGCAGGACTTATACTCTTAATGGTAAAGACCTGGGGAGTGTTGCTGAGCCAAGAGACCTTGGCATGCAGGATCATACTCCCTTGAAATTGGAGTCGCAGGTAGATAGGATAGTTAAGATGGCGTTTGATATGCTTGCTTTTATTGGTCAGTGCGTTGACTTTAGGAGTTGGGAGCTCATGTTGCAGCTGTACAGGATATTAGTTAGTCTACTTCTGGCTACTGCATTCAATTCTGGTCTCCCTGATTTTGGAAGGATGTTGTGAGATGTTTTTTTTTCTGAATCCTTTCAAGGATGTTGCCAGGGTTGGAGGGTTTGAGCAAAAGGCAGAGGATGAGTAGCCTGGGGCTGTTTTCCCTGGAGTGGTGAAGGCTGTGGATTTTATAGACATTTATAATATCATGAGAGGCACAGACAGGGTAGATAGACAAGCTCTTTTCCCAGGGATGAGGGGAGTCCAAAACTAGAGGGCTTAGGTTTAAGGTGAGAGGGTAAAGTTTTAAAAAGAGCCTTAGGGGCAAACCTTTCATGCAGGGGGTGTAGGGAATAAGCTGCCAGAATGTGTGTTGGTGACTGGTGCAATTACAATATTCAAAAGGAGTGGTGGATGGATATATGAATAGGAAGGGTTTAGAGAGTAATATGGGCCAAATGCTAGCAAATGGGACTAGACAGTTTAGGATATCTGGTGAGCATGGATAAGTTGGACTGAAGAATCTGTTTCTGTGCTGTACTCCTCTATGACTCTAGTTTTAATGTTGAAAGGCTGAAAGGAAAGACATAAAATGGGTGGAGACCCTTGGCGTATAACCACCCATGCAGAAACTGTTGGCCAGATGGTTTCCCCTGGCGCCTTTGAAAATCTAGGGATATAAATCCCCAGGTTTGTTCCACCTTCTCCCTGTCACCCCTTTAACTGAAATCATTACCTCCCCTCTTCTGAATTGTACTACTGTTTTAGTCCATTGAATTTCACTTGTCATGTCTCATCTCTTTGGTGTCTTTTATATTTTTCATGGCTTTGGTCTACTGAGTTGGTGAGTTATGAAAGTTAAAGAATAATTGAGCACTGTAAATATATAAAGCATAAATGCTTGGGGAAGTAGTTGATGAAAATAATCAGTTGTGCTGATCGCTTAATTCGTTAAAGTGCCACGAGTGATGGACGACTTTTTGACAAACTGATAAAAATAGCTGTGCATGTAGCTGTGATGCAGTGCTTCTGCTGAACTGATGGATATGGTGTTTTTATAATGACAGCAATATTGTACAATGCAATGCATTATTTGATTTATCTTCAATGTTTTCATGTTAGTACTTTCCTAATAGGTGTAAAAGAATTGCCTTGTATAAAGTACAGCTACGTTTAAAGCCTCTTTTAAAGCATCACGGCCTAAGTGAAAAGAGCACAAGCCTTCTGTCTCTTCACCTGTTCTTTGTCAGGCTGTTCTACGTATGCAATGCCGAGAGTTGTCCAGTAGGCTTGTTGTATTGTACTAGGTTCACACTAGTTTAGTTCTGAACTTGTTTTACACTTTAGGAATTGTGAGAGTTGGTTGGGATGTGTAATTATTCTTGGTGGGGGGAAACTAGGAGGTATTAGCCATGCTCAGTGATAACATAACTTAGATACTTTTGGCAAAAGTCCCACTCTGCTGATGCACTTGTGTAATACTGAAGATATGCTGCAATGTTGGACGTGATTTTGTTCCTAACAGATTTTAAATCGAGGCTTTGTCTGCCAACTTGGGCCAGTATACTATATATATTTTGTGGAACTGTTTGACGAAGAGTTCTCCCTAGTGTTCTGGTCGATGCTAATCCTTCAAACACCAACACTTGAAGCTTATGAGTGATAATGGGAACTGCAGATGCTGGAGAATCCAAGATAATAAAATGTGAGGCTGGATGAACACAGCAGGCCCAGCAGCATCTCAGGAGCACAAAAGCTCTTGAAGCTTATTACCTGTTTACGTTTAATTACATCATCATTTGTAGGATCTTACTGTATTCAAATGGGTTGCAAAATTTCCTACATTGCAATGTGAATGCATGCCAATTTTACTGTGAAACGTTTTGAGACCTTTTTGAGGTTGTGAAAGGTATTGTATAAATATAGTGTTTTGCTTTGGTACTCTGTGCACCTCTTACATTTGTTCGTGTAGCTGATGTATGTGTGGGTGTTAGTTTAGCTCAGTTGTTGGGCGAATGGTCTACAATGCAAAGTGACGCCAAGAGTTCAATTTCTAGACTGGGGTGTGGTTACCATGAAGGATGATTCTTCTCGATCCTTCCGCTCATCTGAGGTGTGGTCACCTTCAGGTTAAACCACCACCAGTTGTCTTTCTGTAATAAGAGAGCAGCCCCATGGTCTGACAAAATTATGGCCGCTCTACCTTAGATGTGAAGTTGGAAAGCAAATAAGTCTTGTGATTTTACTGCAGTCCAGCCTGTCCATTAATCTGATTATGGTCTGGTGCATCAGTGCTAGACAGGGAATAAGTGCTTGAACAGGTAAGTGAGATGTTGATCCAGTACACTTTGTCCTTCTCATAAATTGTTTAATTTATTTTTGTGTATAATCTGTTTACTTTGTTTTATCAGGTCCAACTTACGTTTCTGAATATTACTCTCAAACTCCTCAAAAACTTTCCTTGTACAGCTGGTATGGAAATGTACGTCTCTTTGTCTTCCGAGTTCCAGAAAATACACTGTTGATGAAATGGATTTTACAAGCCTCAAAAGGAAAGGGGCTGAAGTGCCAAAATACTAATATTACTGTGTATGTGGACTTTTATAAATTTGAATGAGTTAAAAGTGTTGGATGAACCAAACTGCTCTGTAATCATTAAGTATAAGCATAAAATTCGGAGTCGAGTAAGAAAGCAAATTGTAATGTATCTTATTAGTAATTACATGGGTGAATAAATTGAAGCAGCAGTTTGGAAACTTAATCATTCCATTGTCCATGCAGCTTAGAACATGTTAAAAACATATTTTCCTTTATAGTCGTAAGTCTGTTAGCAAATACCTTGTATGGCCTTTTTGGCCTAATGTGCTATTTTTCTTTAAACAGCCATTTTCGGGCAGGTGCCCCACCAGTAATCGATCCGTTACAAACCAAGTTTGGAATAGACACAGTTGTTCCTCCTTCATTCAACCTCACTATTCCATTGACGTCTGCAGTGCAGAGTAGTACGACTCTGAATATTTCTAATCCTGTTTCGGGCGATTGGTTTGTAGCTGCACACCTACCGAACGATGATGGTAAAATTGAAGTAAAGGTAAGATATAATGTCGATAAACAATGTTGAACCCTTGTCTGAAAATATATCAGCCCTTTTATTGCCGCTTTAAAAATGCTTTATTGCATCACTGCTTATGGGTTTCTCATTTACAATTCAACTAAAATGATTTCCCGCTGCAATGTATTTTAGCATTAGTGTTCATTTTCCCTTTGTTCCTATTGCAAAGATCTTTAGCACATGTTCATAGTGACTCTTCTGATTTTGAGGATGCTACATGTTGATTTGTCACATTGTTTCATCAAAACTGACCTGTTCAATAAGTGATGCTATGTGGCTATCATTCTACAGCTTTTTGCTATTGGTTTGTAATGCTAACATTCTATTTTTGGAATTAAACAGTTGTCTAACTTCCTGAACACATAAATATATTTGTTGACTATACACGACTACTGTTTATCATTTTATTGGAATAAAGTTGTAATGCTGAATATAGAAATGATAGTTTATATCATTTTTTATGGTTTTTTTCTGCGTTTCGGGCATGACCTGCATTTGTTGTCCTTCACTAGTCACCCTGAAAAAGCGGCAGTGGGCTTAAATATTTTAGTGATTGCTTCACCACATCGGTGTGAGAGTAAAATTGCACACAGGCAAGACTAGCAGCTTTTGGTACTAATGGAAATCTGGCAGCTTGGAATCAATTTAATTTCACTTCTTTTTTCTAATATTTTGAACCTGTATTCTCTAAATTATTAGTCCATGACTCTGGATTACCAGTTCAGTTGCCTATTAGTATGCTGCTGCACCCATTAAGATGCATGTAACAATTGACACTTGAGTTCATTGGATTTAAAAGTATATGCATTTGATTTTTCTCTCAGGGCTTCTCAACTAAGTGTTCCTACATGTTTCAACCTCAGATGCTTGTTCAACGATTGATTAACGTGCCTGTTCTTGAACCAAACACTTCACTTACACTGATTCTTTCTTCCGTCAATCAGGTTTCACACTTGAAGTAAGTCCCAGTTAGCATCCTTCAAAGAATATTTAAAATGCTTTTGGGTTGTTTATAAAAACAAAATCTACTTTGGCTCTCCTCAGAATTTTTATCCCCGAACATACTATGGAACTGACCATTCATCTTAAAAACTGTGCTATCAACACCCGACCAGTGGAGTCTTGTCCTGTCTTCCTGTTAATAGGATCAAATGCATTACCTAACTCCCACTTGAAGATTGTAAATTGCAGCGAAAGTATAGTATGTAGAGAAACACTGGATTCTCCACCATGGATGAAATGGTTGCAACTCACTGTTAAAAGTAGCAACCCTAACTGGATCGTCACCTTTGAGATTGAAGCTTATTTAACAGGTATGTTTTGTTTTTGATAAATTCTGTGTTGGTGGGGTACAGACTATTAACAATAAGAAATAATTGATTTCAGTTCCCTTCAATTCCAATTAATATATGGCACAATCATTCTGAATGACGGCACCTTTACAGCTACAACGTTTACTGCAAAAAATCATCGTGGCCTGACCTGAGAACATCAATGTTTACCATTAACTGGGATTGCCTAAATTTGGTTCACTCAGAACTTTTGCAAGCAGGATTTATTTTAGCTGGATTTGAATTACTTTGAAGTATTTAATCCACTGCATCTTCTAGTCCCCACCAACTATATTTTGTATATACAACAACTTGTATTCACATAGCACTTTTTTAATGTAGTCATTTCAGTGGGATTTCTTGGGATAAAAACGCATTTATAGATGAAGAATGGAATGTTAGGATAGCTAGAATCTTTAATGTAAAGGTGGGTTTTATCCGGAAAGGGTGTGTGTTACAGAGTTTGAGTGGGGAAAATTTTAGAAGTCAGGCCTTCATGGCTTAAGGTGCAGACAACATGATGAAGGAGAAAAGAGGCATGCAGCATACTGAAATTGGTGAAATGAGTAGTTCTGGAATTGGGGGTGGCCTTTGGAGTTCTCATGAAGGTTAGAAGAGATGTGGAAGAAGCACAGCCAGAAATAAGAATTAAACCTTGAATTGAAGGAATTGGGGTTAAAAGACTAAGTGTGAGCTGGACTTTGCGAGAGATAGGACTGGATGGTAGGTTAGTTTAGGAGAGCATTACAATATTTTCAGACTAAGCATAGTAAAAGAGTGATTGTAAGGTTGTGAGGGCAATGATGCTACAGATGTGAAAGTAAGTTTGTTTTTTACAAAGATCATGCTAAATTGCTAATTTAGTATGTCAGCATTATAGAAACTCTTTGATTCAATCTAAAGTTTGGCCAAGAAAGTAATAGAATTATTGCCAAAGTTGCTAAATTTGTGTTCTGAATGGAGTGGGGGGTTGGGTCTGAAGAAAATTTCTTTGCATCGTATTAACATTTGGTTTTTGCGACTGAGGAGTCTTGTGGGTCTCATTAGCAAAGCCTGGAAGACTGCAACTGAGATGAGGAATTTTCAGGGATTGTAGCAGAATATGTTTTCTCATTAAATCTGTTGTAAAATATTTTGACACCACATTATTCCACTTTGCTAACCTTTATTAAGGTAAAGTTTGATTACATACCAATTACCCACTTGCGTTTGAGGAATTGATTGCTAATGTTTGAATAAGCTAGCTGATCTACGTTTTGCTTTTGCATCACATTACTGTTGACCTAACTGCAAACATTCTAGTGTGGGTTGTACTCTATTGACTTGTAAAATGAATTTTATTTTGGCTCTTTTTTTCAAAACAAAGTATTCTAGAGGGTAAGGATGTGTTGTTTACATTTTACAGCTACATTTAAATAAAAGATCTGAATGTTTTATCTCTTGTAGTATGCGAACCTGTTGATGCTGGATCCCTTCTTACACTGTTTAATAACTTCACTCTATCAAGCAATGGTACAGTAATCAGAAATCTAGATATGTTGGGAGTATACGTAAAACCAAATAAAACTGAGCCAAGTGGCAATAGCATATCATGTTTTCGTAATCAACCCGTTCTTCGAGAAGATGTGGATGTTATCTCTGTAAGATTTTTTGTTTTGAATGGACCAGAAACACTAGTCACCTCTGAATATCCAATAATTCTTCTGCTGAAGTTGAATACAGGAAGAGACAATGGTGGGACCATCATGTTGAATTTGCAGTTAAATAAGGTATTGTTTTATATTTGAGAGTATCTTCTCCATTTGAATCTTTTGGACTATTGTATCAGGCTAATTTAGCTTCAAATTTAATGATGCACTTGAATCAATGTCTATAATAGATTATTCTACTATATTCTTCAGTTTCCCTGAATAATGGAAACTTTGGTAAAGTTTGTTTTGTTATAGTTTGAATGAGAAAAGGTGTTTTTTTTTCTTCGAAGTTAGCTGTTTCTGGACACAGCAACCACATAAAATGGTGTGGAGAGAGAAGGAATGGGCTCATTTCATTGAGCTACAACTTCCAGTCAATATAATACTTAGGCAAATGCTGTCCAAGTTGCCTCATCGTGAAATGCATCAAATTCGACAAGTTGCTGTACTTGCACGGTTGTTCCAAGCTGAACTTTGTACAGAGAATTATGTATTGTTAAATTCTGTCTAAGTAACCTTTAAAATACATGCTAAGTATGATGTTAGCCACTCCTTTGGCATTAATATTAACTATTACAAGTGTGGTGTCTTGTTCTTTCTGAATTCACTTGTTAGAAATTTCAAGATTTAATTTTTTACACTTCTACTTTGTTGCTCATTCAATATTTCTTTCCTTCCTGCTATTTCGTTCTTGATTTGATATTAAATTCATCCACTCGAATTTACACTTTTTTCACAGCCCTTGTGCTATTCGTTTCACTCCATCTAGTTATGGAGATGCACACTTCCTTATCCTGTTTGCTTGGGTCTCTGATGTCTTTCATATAATGTTGTTACCTCTCACTTCCAGCAACTTGTTCCAGTAAACTGCTTTACAATTAAGCAGATTTTGAATAACTTAAATATTGGTTTACGACTTTACATCTGTGTTCCCTTTAAACAATATTTGAAGCGGCTTTGGAATTTGCCTGGTATCTTCTGCACCAGTTTCAAATTTAAATTGATTGGTGCTTAAAGCTTCCTTTTGTACCCTTTCATTGGTGAAGCTGCTCACTTTTTTAAGTAATATAATTCAAACTTTTATATTTTGAGATTAAAAAATTATATTTGAATTATTGTCGCAATTTGTGCAACTAAGTGCTGGAAATTGAAAAATAATTTTAAAAATGTTTGGAATATTCATCAGGTCAGTCAGCATCTGTGGAGATGTTAAAATTTTGGATTCCAACTCTCCTTCAAAACCAGCTTTCTTTGTTCCTTTTTTTTTCAGATGTCCAGCATTTTAAACATTTTTGGTGCAGTAATAAAAATTGTGAAATATTGATTTTTGATATTCAATTCAGGGCGAAACCTAAATTGATGACTTATTGAAGTTTATTCACAACTAAACAAGATCTCTGACAAGATATTATTGCAGTTTAAATGGTCTCAACCACGTTAACTTTACTATCTTTTTACTCCAGGAGGTGATCACAAGTTTGGTGTAAAGAAATTTTCTATCTGTTCTGGATTTACTTTCTGCTTGTCCCTATTTATGTCAGCTGACCCTATTTTGTTATTGAACTTTGAAGTAACTTATAAGTTTCCCTCATCAGCCTTTGAAAACTCTTTTATATAAGTCTTTACATTCTTTATTAACTGTGTTTCTTCATACAGTGGTTCATACCCATTGTATTGAGATCAGTCTTGTTCTGATATTGGTATCTGGAAGTACTAGGACACATTTCCAGGCAAACCCTGTATTAGAATTTTGTTCTTTGTAGAAGTAAATGGCTTATCATTGAGGGATGAGTAAGAAAATTGTTTCCAATCTTTTAGACTTCATTATCCAATGAAAATGCAACCGTGTTTGCCTGTTTAAGTGCTGGGTCTCCTGTGATGTCCCTAGATGTCAATTCCCTAAGCTGCGGAGAAGGTACACATTAGTTCACAAATGCAATGAAATTCTAGAAATTATCTGATGCAATTTGTTGTTTTAGATTTGAACTTATAGTAAATTTTCAGTTTTATTGCGCATCTGATCTTTATTGAAAATCTGTCTTAGAAATGAAACTTGCTGAAAATTATATAAATCTTTGTTGGGTTTATATTGCTTTCAGTTGGTTGCTTCAATGTTGGATTCCTTTGTAAATCCCACTGAGTTCTTCGCTAATCTTAAAGCTGCTTGTGCAGAACTTGGGTCTGAAAGACATTTACTTTGTTTATATTAATTTGTGACATTTTTAAAATTTAAGTTTCAATGTAATCAGTTTTCTTTAAAGATACAAAAACAAAGGTGCTGGAAAACCTCAGCAGGTCTGGCAGTATCTTTGGAGGAGAAAGCAGAGTTAACGTTTTGAGTCCGGTGTTCCTTCTTCAGAACACTGTTCTGAGGAAGGGTCACTGGGCCTGAAACGTTAACTCTGTTTTCTCCTCCACAGGTGCTGCCAGACCTGCTGAACTTTTCCAGCAACTTTGTTTTTGTTCTTGATTTACAGCATCTGCAGTTCTTTTGGTTTTTCTTTAAAGGCAAACTGAGCAACTAAGCATTATGGGATGCATTTTAATCTTTTACTCTGTACAAGTTGTGGGAATGTGCTCCTGAATTTATATTATGCATTCCAGCGTATGGAATTCTTGATCAAAAGTAAAATTTACCTGATTTTATCTATAGAAAACCTTTCGCTCTTGTAACACCCTTGATGCTATCAGTCTCTGGATATGCATCAGACACTACCAACAGCCAAGCTGTGTATCTGAATTCATTGTGGAATCTGTGGGACATTGTGCATTCCATTCTTTATGGCTTGCCTCAAGCCTCCCTTTGCTTCATTCCAGTACTCTGGTGATGTTTCCTCCTCTTAACTGAACTGCAAAACATTACCAATTTTTCTTACAATTTTTACCATTGCTTCAACCTCAGTTTCTTGACTACAATTCCTTTTAACTCACTTTTGTAAAAACTTGCTCCATTTGCAAGGTATCTAACCATTGCATTTGTTGTCATAATGCCACCTTTCCTACCAATCCTTTAAAACCCTGCCAGTCCCCTCAACCCTGTCCATCAATTTGCAGCACTTATTTTGTCACTTCTTCCACTCCAGGATAATTCTAGAGTTCCCTTCTCCATGTCTTTAATCCACCAGACTTTGCTCTTTCCATCATTGTAAAACATATTTTTCTTTTCAAAGGAGAATTATGAAAGAATTATTCCCTATCCAGTACACTGATTCCATGATTAATAATACTTTATACCTTCTTCCCTTTCTATACAAGTGCAAGAGATGCAGCTCTTGCTCTTATACCCCTTCCTTTCCCATAATCCAGAATTCCAAATGCCCTTTCCAGGTCAAATAATCATTTACTATAGTGCTGCTTCCAATTTAGAAAGCTGTAGTTGCTGCTGGTGAGATCAACCATAGCTTGGATGAGTGTTTTTCACTTTATTTCTCCACCCACCCCCATTCTGACCTCTTTGTCTTTGGCCTTCTACACTCTTAAGAAGAAACTTGAAAATTGAGACTACTGCTTTTTATTAGCCGACAAAGCTTATTGTTCACTCATGGTTCAACTGCAGTACCTTAATTGCAGTTCTGTCCACCCAAATCATGTAAGAACTATTCTCCATTCTTTGCTCTTTGCATTTGTTCTCCAGACTTTCTATCTATTTGCCAACCTCCTACATGCCAAGTGGAAAAATGAAGTCTCTCCTATTGGAGGGCAGATTGATATGATTTTGTTCTGTGATCTGAAGCTCATGTTTACATTTACATTTTGCTCAGCTTCCATGTGTGGAGTAGATGGCCATAATAGTCTATGCCCAGTGTGAAATTATTTGAGTACTTGGAGGAGACAGGGACCAGTATACAGAGTTCCAGGTCCAAAATTGCTGTTATGGATCATAGCCATCCTTTTTTTTTTGGACAATTGATTTTTAGTAACTGGTGTGCTGTTAGTCAAAGCTTCCCTTTTGCTTCTTTACTTGTCTTGTGAAGGTACTCCTTTGCCTTGTATCATTGTACATTTCTCTTGTTCTCACCTCCCCATTTCCCTGCTTGTGCACTTGCTTAAAATTCATGATGTTTCTAACCTCTTTCCAGTTCTAATGAGAAGTAATTGGCCTGAAACATTTAACATTATTTCTTTATTCACAGGTGCTGCCTGATCTGCTGAGTATTTGCAGTACTTTGTTTGTTTTTGGTCTTCCAACAATTTATGTCACTTGTCGCCAGAGTTTTATCATTGACACAATTGCTGTGGGCCCGTTTTAGCTTAGCTTTTGCATTGTATAGGTGGAGTGTGTCTCGGAAGTTAAATTTAGGAGAGTACTCTGCCTGAGATTTCTGTCCAGTGCAAGAAATGAGACCCTAATGGACATTGGGATATGCGTATATCTCTCAAGTGTGTATGGTATCTGGTCATCAAGGATCTAGGTTCTGAAGTCTTTTTCAGGCTGTAATGATCTCGGAATAAATATATATTTCAGCAAGCTAGGAATAAAGTTTTCATTCACTCTTTCGTTATGGAAAGCTACTAAGTATGTGGGAAAGTTCAAATTAATAGCATTTTTCCAGGATAGACTTTTAAAAAATCTTCATAAATATGAAACCCATATCTGACTTCTTCACATGCTATCTTTGCGTGTTGTTAACGTAGGAAAGAAAACACTTACCTTTCTATGATATTTCTGTTGAAAATTTGAACCTAATCTGTTCGAGCATTAGAAGACTTGATATTTTTATAAAGTAATATCAAATTGGTATACATAAGTGTGTTTTAGTATGGCAATATGCTGAGCTATTCTGAAAATTTATGTCTGTAGGGTTCCCATATCCCATATTACTTTTGTACATTGTCAAGATAGAACAGGTGTGAAAGAATATTCACTTTTGTTCTGAAAAATAGATTTATAATTTCCAAAGACACAATTCAGTGGGTCTACGCCATGATTTTAATATTTCAAACTTGTATATTCAATACGTCTTTTCCTATTTTAGTTTTATAATATGTTTTTCTTTTCAAAGCTTTATCTTGGGGATACTTGCTTAAGATGAATTCTTCAACATTATCAAGATCCCTTCATGTTCCTTACCCAGAAACTAATCGTTGGTATCTAACTTTGCAAATCCTGTGCGAAAGTAGGTGAGTTCATTGTTGATGATGAAGTAATGAATTTAAAATCCATAGTTTTTAATTGACTTAAGTGAAGCAATACTCAAAAATACAATTACTGAATGATGTGTATGTTTAAATTTGTTCAGTTGAATAAATTTGTCCTGAAAAGTATAAAGTTCCTGCCACCATAGAGTAAAAGGAAGAAGACTATTCCTGTACTGTAGGTTATCTGAAGAGCTGAAGATGTAGGAGAGTGCTTTGTAATAACTTTGGAAATGCAGATTCTGTTGTAGTATAGGCAAATGTGACAGCTATTTCACATTGGGCAGAACTACAACCATCATTGAAATAAATTTACCATATAATCTGGTTAAAGCAATGTTTATTGATGAATGAATATTGACCAGGATAACTCCCCTGCTTTTCAAATCGTGCTGATGACCTGAAACTTGGTGCCTGCAAGAGTGTTGGAAGCAGAGGTGATTCATTTTAAAAGAAAATTGAATAGGCGGTTGAGGAAAATAAATTTGTAAGACTTGGGATAGAACAGAGGAATAACTGAGTCGATAGACCAAATGAATTCATTTGTCATAATGATTGTTAGGTCCATAAGATATATGGTCTTTTATGGTCACTTCAGAAGACAAACAGTTTAAAGGTTCATCCCAAAAGCTATGTCTCGATCAGTGCAGTCATCTGCAGTATTTCATTGAAATGTCAAACTAAATTTTGTGCCGTTGAGTTGGGGTTTGACCACATACTATCTGACTCTGGCATGAATTCTAACATTGAGCCAAGGCATGGGGAGAGTAACAAATGGAATTGAATTTGAATAATTATAAAGTATTTTAAGTGTGAAATAGACAGTTTTCCTCTGACAAAGATTCAGGAATGGAATTATTTGGTAAGGTGAGTAGGTCAGCAAGTTGTCGAGAGACCATAAAAAGTCTTAAAAAGGGATTCAGTTAAGTTCAGTCATTTAGCAGGTATTTGGCAGATGGACTGTGATGTGCAAAAATGTGTACAACTACACTTTTGTAGGAAGAATGGATCATGCAGTGAGTTTTGCTGCATCCGCTCGGCTTTTTTGTTGTCTTTCCAGCTCCGTGATTTTTTTTTGTATTGATTATACTGGGAACCCCTCCTGATCGCCTCCTGCAGGAAGTTGGGACCCCACGTATCTGCATCCTTACTCCATGGAAGGTGGTAGTGATGAAAGACAAGCCAGAACCCCATCAGTTGGCTCAGAGCCAGGACCCATCAGTCAATGTCCAGTGCTGATGTTGGGTGTGCAGCACCCGAACTATGTGACCGTTTTCAGCTCAGAGGTAGAGGTGGCAGTATTGGAAAAAATGTGGCCAATGGCTGCAGAAAAGGAGCATTATTGTCAGGCCCCTGGACATTGGATCTCAGTGACTGGAGGAGCAGAGAGGGTGATGTTTATGGAGAGGGAAAGATGAACTTTTGAAGCTGTTTTAGTTTTAGTAATGTTACTTTAATATTAAACTTATTTAGTATTTTATCGTTTATACAATTTATTCAGGAATTTACTTTGTAATCCAAATGGCACTGGAATGTGACAACATTATCCTCTTTTCCTTGTACATAGCTACAAGTGACAACATTAAATAAATCTGAGCCTAAACCTAAAATCTAAGAACAGAAAAGTAGGATTATTTAAATAGAGACAGACTGCACACTGTATGGTACAAATGGATCTAGGTGAGAAAAATCACAAATCACGATAAGTTACCGTGCACACGTAAAGGTAAAGTGGCCATAATCCCAGAGGACCAGAGGGCTGCCACTCATTAGAGACAGGCAACGAGTGGGGAGTGTAATTTGAAGCTCACTATGCGTGAAGAAAGGGCAAAGCTGAGAAGGTGAGACCTTCACAGTGAAGTCAACCAGTATGGGAGTTGTATTTGCACTTGTGGCGTTACTGTGCATTTCTTGAAATGCGACTGAATGTTAAAAATTACTTGAGTTGTGTGAACTGCATTTGGCAGGCCCACCAACACGGAACAGAAAATGCAGTTAATAGTAAGAGAAGTTCAGATAAAACTGATGATCCTGGGACTTGTTGCTCTGATACTTATCTCCAAACCAGGTTAAACTTGTTTGGAAAAGTAGCATGAATCTTACTAATCTTAATGCTTGAAATTTTTTCATTTATCATGAAAAGGGAAGAAGTAATTTCTGTAATATCTGCAAGTCTCTGAAAATATAATCACACTTTATTGTCTTTTAGCAATCAGACGTGTGGCAAGATTTCTGCTCTGGTAACTGTATCAGCTATTTTGAATCCCTGTGTTGGGGATTGTGGTGTATATGGAGAGTGCCGACTACTTCAGACTCATGGATATCTTTATGCTGCATGTGTTTGTAAAGCTGGTAAGTTTGACTCTACAGAAGGAGGAAGTGGTTAACTGATCTTGAAATTTAGAAATTGTAGCAGTTTTGGACCAGTAATTTCATGGCCTTTCACTAACTGAAAGTCAAAATCCTCCTTTCTTTAGCCTTTCAAACTGATATTGTATGGCCCATTAGAAAATACTTATTTCAAACTTGTACAATCCATGTTTAGCCTGTGCGTTAGAATACCTGCTTTTGAGTATTTTATAACATGGTACCTAAGGGTCTGGATTTGTACTTTGTTTTAAGGGGTCATTGATCAAGGAGCTCCTGGTCCAAGATACCTGGTCAAAATGCCTTATTCCAGTAAAACGTTAGTCTTGATTTGTGGAGCTCTTCTGTTCATTCTCTATTTTCTAAAACTTAATAATCACAAGGGAATGTAATGGAGAAACCACTGTTTTTACCAATACAAAATTTGCTGCTTACTCCTTCTTGAAAATTAGTGAAAATTAATAAAATAAATGATTTATCCTTTTGATAAGTGTAATTTGGTAATTATCCATGCTTTTTAAAAGAGAATTTAATGGGGGAGCGCTAAACTTACCTTCACTAAAGAAATTCAATCTTGAACTAAAATTCTAAATCAAATTCTGGTGTAAGTTTTTGTTTAAGTTTGTTGCTTCAGCATGCATTATGAAGGTGAGTAAAGTGTTTTTATTACAGCAAGAGGAAGCTACAGCAATACACCAGTTTGCCAGAATTACTCACTCGAATGACATTCCCCAAGTAATCTATAAATCACTCTGTAGGTCAGGTTGCCTATCTGTTGTTCTGACTGTATTATGTATCCTGAATCTCATATGCTGTGTAGTGCACCAGCGCTATTGAAATGCATTGTGAATGTAACTGATCAGCAAAGACAGATGGCTATGAGTAACCATTGATGGTAGATTTAAATGTGCAGCAGTGAATGATATTTTCAAAAACATAAAGCTATTTAATGTATGTTATAATTTGTATGTTATAATTATGAAACTATCCAGCTATATTTTTGTATTGCTAAGTTTTTTTATAATACCATTGCTATACTGTACTGTTTTTGGTCATAAATTGCTTCCTTCATGTAGAATAATGATTTTGTTCTCATTTGTAAATTCCTTAGGCTGGAATGGATGGAGCTGTACAGATGATACCAATGCCCAGTCATACAGACAGCAGTTGCTGGCAACACTCTTGTTAACTTTGAGTAATCTCATGTTCATCCCCCCAATTGTGATTGCTGTGCATCGCTGTTATTTTGTTGAAGCTTCCGTGTATTTCTTCACCATGTTTTTCTCAACGGTAAACTGAAGCATTAAATTTCCTCATTCTTCATAAAGCTTAATTTCCAATTGATAGGTGTGTTCAAAATAATTTGCTTAAATGTTGCATTTACTGTCATTACATTTATAGGGAATCACTCCCATAGCAGAAAGACATTACTCCTGGTAATTGGCATCTAACATTTGCCTTTGGAAAGTGGTGCCCATATGCTACCTCAACTTGTAAATTTGTTACTAGAATGAGAGAATTGCTAGCAAGGCCGGTGTTTAATCCCCATCCCTAATTACCCTTGAGACTATAATAAACCATAATCAGTCAGGGTTGTGTAAGTATCCCTATGTTCTGTTTAATATCCAAAGGTTTGACTTGATTAGGCTAATGGAATGATAATTTACAAGTCAAAGCAGCATAAGACTTAAAGGAACTTGAGTTGGTGTTCCCCTGGCCTGGCTTTCCTTGTTCTTCAAGTTGACACAGGATGCGTGTTTAGAAAGAACTGTCACAAAATCTTTGTGGGATGTCACAGTGGCTTAGTGGTTAGGACCACTGCGCCTCAGCACCAGGAACCCAGCTTCTGTTCTGTTCTGAGACAATTATCTGTTGTGGAGTTTGCAAGTTCTCCCTCTGTCGGTGTGGCTTTTCTCCACGTGCTCCAGTTTCCTCTCACTGTCCAAAGATGAGCAGGTTGAGTGAATTGGCCATGCTGAAATTGCTCCAGAGTGTATAAGGATGTACAGTTTAGGTGGATTAGCTATGGCAATGCAGGATTACAATGGGGTAAGGGAGATGGGTCTGGATGAGATGCTGTTTAGAGGGGCAGTGTGGACTTGATGGGTTGAATAGCCTGCTTCCACACTGTAGGGATTCTGTGATTCTTAGTGAGTAACTACAGTTGTCTTCTCATGGTTCACAAAAGGCCTTTGCATATGTGATTGGGAGGAATAAATGATTATGGTAGGCCACATAGTGCCAGTCAAGTGGACAGTTGTATTCTGCATGATTTTGAGTTATCCGAGTGTTGCAGATGCTGCACTCATCCAGGCAAATGAAGAATAGTCAATCAGTTCAGCCTTATGCCTTGTAGCTGGTGTTAAAGTTTCAAGAGGTCAACAAGTGAATTATTTGCTGTAGAATGCCTAACCTCCAAATTGCTGTTTTTACAATATTTGTGTAATTAGTCTTATGAGAGAGTTGTGTTAAATAATGACTGGGTTTTCTGATTCAGAGTTCAATTTTTATATTCAGATATGTCATTTTAGATCATCCTTCTCAACATATCCTGTGATGTTGGTGAAATATGATCTGACACGAGCTTCCCCATCTCTAAATAAGCTGCATTAGGCTTTTGTGAAATCAGTGTTTTCTGAACTAAGCAACACGTCTGATTTGTTAAACCAGTTTAAAATTAATGAAAAATTCAGAAGTTTTGAAGTAATACTGGCAGTGAAAATGGACTTTCAAGCTGCCATTTTGGGAAAAATTTCTGCACACTGAGGAGGGTGTAATTAATCAAATGTCAAAATACTATGGATGCTGGAGATTTTGCACTTGAACCGAAAGCATAAGACTAGGCAGTGCATTTGGAGGGAGAAGTTAAAATTTGAGATTGGTGATCTTTTGCAGAGGTGGCAAAGGTACAGATTTTGACAGGTTTAAATAAATGGGGGATGAGTGGAAAGTCCAACACTGTCAAACTAGACTTGGCATGGGAATTTGTGTAATGTGATAGACTGGGAATGGCAACTAAATTGTATTGCTGATATTTACTTATGGGTCATTTCCGGTCTGTCATTTTGATATGAGAGGTGGTAAGTCATAGAAATGAACAACACAGAACTGATCCTTCAGACCAACTCAACCATTTTGACCAGTTATCCTATGTTAATCAAGTCCCATTTGCCAGCATTGAAGAGACATTTCTTCACCTGAAGAGTGGTGAGTCCGTGGAATTCATTAGTACAGGAAGTAGTTGATGCCAAAACATTGAATGTTTTCAAGAAGCAGCTATATATAGTACTTGGGGTGGATGGGATCAAAAGTTAAGGGGGGAAAGCAGGATTAGACTGTTGAGTTGGATGATCAGCAGTGATTGTGATGAATGGGGGAAGCAGGCTTGAAGGGCCAAATGGCCACCACCAGCTCCTATCTTCTATGTTTCTAGTCATATACCCATCCGGATGCCTTTTAAATGTTGTCTTTGTACCCGCTTCTGCCATGTCCTTCAGCAGCTCGTTCCATACACTTACCACCCTCTGCATAAAAATGTTGCCCCTTACATCCATTTTAAATCTTTCCGCTCTCAGCTTAAACCTATCCCCCTCAATTTTGGACTCCCTTACCCTGAAAAAAAGACCATGGCTATTCACAGTATCCATGCCCCTATGATTTTATAAACTTCTGTAAGGTCATCCCTAAGTCTCTGACTCTCCAAGTCAATTGTGCAATGTGAGATTTTGGTAAAAATATCTAGCTTTATTCACAAAGAAGATAACTTTTTCTGCAAAAATTAATTTGCTTCCATGGTTACTTCTGTTACTAATCCATAAACGATGAAGTTTAATTCAGTTCTGTTTCATACACTTACCATGGTGGGATTTGAATTTGAGACCCTGGACTTCTAGACTAGGTCCATGTAAATAAGGCTACTGTATCTGATCTGTGTTTATAAAGAAATAATAATGGTGTGAAGAAACTGCTATTTAATATAAATTATTAGTGTGATAAGTTTTGAACCACCAATTGAATGACAGTTTTAAAAATGATTCCTTACAGTTTTATCATGCATGTGATCAACCTGGAATTGCTGTCATGTGCATTATGGAATATGACACCCTGCAGTACTGTGATTTCCTTGGTTCAGTTGTATCTGTGTGGGTTACAATTCTGTGTATGGCGAGGTTAAAATCCCTCCTTAAATATGTAAGTATTAACAATTACCTTTTATAGGAGTAGTTGTTGGATTTTTTGACCGTAGTTTGATGTTTTCAATAATACTAATAAAATGGAATTGTTTTCTCATGGAATATGACAAATAAGCAGTTTTTCTTTATTTGTAATTAATGAAGTATTCATACCAATTTATTAGAACATGACTAGTTCCAGCTTCTCATCAAGGCTGCTGGTAGCACTTCCCTTCTGGTTTTTTTTAAACATCCCTGGGCAGGTTGATACGGCACACCTCTGGAACAAAGTGAAGCTGGATGAACACAGCAGGCCAAGCAGCATCTCAGGAGCAGGAAGGCTGACATTTTGGGCCTAGCCCCTTCATCAGAGAGCTCTCTGATGAAGGGTCTAGGCCCGAAACGTCAGCTTTCCTGCTCCTGAGATGCTGCTTGGTCTGCTGTGTTCATCCAGCTTCACACTTTGTTACCTTGGATTCCTCAGCATCTGCAGTTCCCATTGCCTCTGATCACAATTTACACCTCTGGAACAGATGGGACTTAAACTCAGGCCTTCTGACTCAGAGGTAGGGGCACTACCACTGCACCACATAGGGGAACATACTTGCTTTCTGTGAAGTTGTGCAGTGTTAAGTAGTATGGATTGAAATTCATTGTAACGACTGCCTTGTTACTTTCATTTTAATTTCTGACATGAAGTTGGTCACATCTCACCAAGTACATGCTCAGTTTGTCTTCAGAGAGATTGAAGAAGCAAAATGCATGATCATTCACTTCAGATCCCAAGAGGGTGATTCAGTCATGTGAGCAGGTGTTAAGACGGTGCTGTAAAATTTAAACTATTTTGTTCTCTTGCTGAAGTAATAAATAGTGTTGTTCAGTTATTTAGGATACCAATGATATCTTAATATTAGTGTTAAACATTTCATTGTTGAATGTGGTAGATTTACACGACACTTTTTCTTTTTATTATTGAAGGTACTTTTTATTATTGGTTCCTTATTGATTGCCATGTCAATGCAACTAGACCGCCGTGGTCTTTGGAACTTGTTGGGCCCCTGTCTTGTTGCCCTGTGCATCATGGTATCTGCATGGGTGAGTACAAAAGTACATAATAAAGTATTAGTGGTTGTTTTAACTGGCATTGTGCTCAAGCTCTAATATAAATTACTACACGTGGATGCATGTCAATAGATGATTAAACCAGGCACAACAGTAATTTTTTTCCAAAATGTCTTACACTTTGTAAGCTAGGCTTATTCCCAGACCCTTTCCTATGTTCATGTTCAGGATTGTCATTTTGATGTCCTAACTGTACAACGTGCCTCATTACCAAACACTTTTCTAAAAACCTTCTGCCAGTTTTATCTTTCAACTCTTAACCAAGCTGTTATTGTGAGGGTGTAGTCATTGTTTCCAACTCACATCTGGGGAGCTTCTCCCATGTTCCCTGCATCTTTCTAAAAACATTTCACTTTCTCTCGTGTCTCCATTTTAAAATCCTTCTCTATATTCCCTCTGCTGGTTTCTGTGCCAGATATCTTTCCTGACTTCCTATCTTACATTACTGATTCATTGTCTTCTAATTATAATTGGTGTCTCAATACATCTTGAATTTCTTCTCTTCAAATGGTAGCATTTTGTTCTCCCAAAACTGTTCTACTGCTGTAAGTTGTCTCTCTATTCAGCCACCTTCTTGATCTTGCTATCTTGCTGCTGTTGTCATCTTGGTAATTATAACCCCATTTAGGATCACTACTTTGTGTCTATGTATTCTAGAGTGATAGGGGAATTTGACAAGTGAGGCATATATGCAATCTGGTCAAGTCAGTTCTATGTTGGATGCATTCAGATTTTGGCTTCTGAGGTAGCACAAGTAGGACCTATAACGGAAACAGCAGAACGGGATATTGATTTTCATGAGGACATGCTACAGTCTGAGGTGAATAAATGTTTGAAAAATTACGGATCACTTGGACATAGGTTAATCTCTTGCCTTGCATCTCATTACCTGTTTTGAGCGCTGCTTTGCCTCTTTGTTATCAGGCTACTTGACTCTCATCCAATTACAATGAGCCATAATTACTTTCTCCCTTAAAATTTGAAGTGGCTCAGTGGTAGCACTACTCTCTGTGCTGAGGATCCAGGTTCGACTCCAGCCTTGGGTGATTGTCTGTGTGGAATTTGCACATTCTCCCCCTGTCTGCGTCGGTTTCCTGTCACAGCCCAAAGATGTGCAGTTTAGGTGGATCGGCTGTGTTAATTCCTCATTGTGTCCGGGGATGTGTATGCTAAATTGCTCAGTGTCCAGGGGTGTGTATGTTATTTGGATTAGCCATAGGAAATGCGGGGTTACGGGGAGAGGGCAGGCGGGTGGATCTGGGTGGGATGCTCTTTGGATGGGTGGTGTGGACTTTTTGGGCTGAATGGCCTGTAGGTGTTCTGTGATTTCTATGAATTGGGAAGATTGAAACCTTGTTTTTGGGAGCTCACATGAAAATCTGCTTTCCTCACCAACACCACCCCTCTTCCTGATTTGCTGTCTTAGGCAGAAGTAGACTGTTACTTTTGAGTTCCTACTCTTTCTTAAACCACATTTTTCTCCCCTCATTCTCTCCGTAAACAGTTGTTACTTTTACTGTTGTAATTTTGTATATTTAAAAAAAACAATCCTCTTGTTGGACCTAGGCATTGCTGGCTAGGCCAGCATTTATTAGTTTCTAGATGTCCTAAAGAAGGTGGTGGTGAGCTTCTACCTTGAACCTCTGCAGCCTATGTGTAGGGTTTAAACCCACCAAACTGTTAAGTAGGAAGTTCCAGGATTTTAACCCAGCAATACTGAAGGAATGGTGATATAATTCTAAGCCAGGATTGTGAGTGACTTGGAGGGAAACTTTTATAGGTGGTAGTGTTTCCTTATATATGGGCGGAAAAGGTCCTGAGTTTGGAAGGTAGTGTCTAAGGTCCTTTGGAAAATTTCTGTAGTGCATCTTGAAGATAGTAACAGCAGTGTGTACTGAACATCAGTGGTGGAGAGAAAGGATTTGGTGCCAATCAAGCAGGCTGCTTTTTCCTCCAGGATGTCAAGCTTCTCAAGTATTGTTGGAGCTGCATCCATCCAGGCAAGTGGGAAGTATCCCATTACAATCCAGATTTGTGCCTTGTAGATAGTGGACAGACTTTGGGGCATCAAAGTGAGTTACTTGCTGCTGTATTCCTAGCCTTTGATCTGCTGTTGCTCTTGTAGTCAAGGTATTTATGTAGATAGTGCAGTTGAGTTTCTGGTCGATGGTAAACCCGAGATTGTTGAGAATGGGGATTCTGTGACTGCAATGCCATTGAATGTCAAGGTGTAGTGGTTAGATTGTGGTCATAGAAGGCCATGCCTGGTGTTTGAGTGGTGTGAATATTAATTGCCACTTTTCAACCCAAATCTGGATGTTGTCCAAGTCTTGTTGAATTTGAACATGGTCTACTTCGGTATATGAGGAGACACGAATGGTGCTGAACATTGAGCAATCATTTTGCAATGTCTGCTGTTTATTAGCCAAGTCAGCTGCTGCAATCTGCAATTTCCTTTTCATCCACAGACTCAACTATTTCAATGCTTTTGCACAGTTTCCAATATCCGGTGCTCCACAGACTTCAGCTTCTATAACATTCTGCTACTTGTATCCTATTTTGTACCTTCCCATCACAATTTTCTTTGCTGACCTGTACTGGCTTCCATATTATTATTTCCCTTAAAACACTGTGTAAAAACCTATCTCCTTGCTTTTGACAATTTTCTAGTCTTTCCTCTTATGCCTTGACATCTGTTTATTCTTGTTCTTTAAAATTCCTAAGAATATTTTGGTGCACTAAAGTCAAGTTATTTTTTAAAAAGGTCATTTCACATGTTTGTGTCTTTACCTTTTATGGTATTGACCAGGAATAGGTGATAGACTTAATTTCCCACTACCCTTAAGGATTCTAAAAATGACACTTAGCATTTGCTTTCAGGCTATATTACTTCTGTCACAAAAATGGAAACTGCAGCAGGTTAGGCAGCATATAGGGAGACATTAACTCTGCTTTCTCGTCACAGATGCTGACAGACCTGAGTTTCTCTTTATGACATGTCCATCATGGGCCTCCTGCACTGCCACAATGATGCCACCCGAAGGTTGCAGGAACAGCAACTCATATTCCGCCTGGGAACCCTGCAGCCATATGGTATCAATGTGGACTTCACCAGTTTCAAAATCTCCCCTTCCCCCACTGCATCCCTAAACCAGCCCAGTTCATCCCCTCCCCCCACTGCACCACACAACCAGCCCAGCTCTTCCCCCCCCACCCACTGCATCCCAAAACCAGTCCAACCTGTCTCTGCCTCCCTAACCGGTTCTTCCTCTCACCCATCCCTTCCTCCCACCCCAAGCCGCACCCCCAGCTACCTACTAACCTCATCCCACCTGCTTGACCTGTCCGTCTTCCCTGGACTGACCTATCCCCTCCCTACCTCCCCACCCACACCTTCTCCACCTATCTTCTTTACTCTCCATCTTCGGTCCGCCTCCCCCTCTCTCCCTATTTATTCCAGTTCCCTCCCCCCATCCCCCTCTCTGATGAAGGGTCTAGGCCCGAAACGTCAGCTTTTGTGCTCCTGAGATGCTGCTTGGCCTGCTGTGTTCATCCAGCCTCACATTTTATTATCTTGGAATCTCCAGCATCTGCAGTTCCCATTATCTCTGATACTATTTTAACCTCACTGCGAAGCCTCTTCCAGGGATGCCTAACCTGAAGAAGTTACCCTCCTCCCTCCGGACCAACCTCAGGGAATCTCTCTCCCATTGCAACTCTCTTGTAATCTCTTCGGCCTTGAAACTGCTCGACCATGTCCTGAAGCAAACCAGGTACCACAGCCACATCACCTTTCTCAGCACCTGCCTACGGAACCAGATCATCCCCAAAGGACTACAGTCCACATTTCAGCCTTCCCAATTTGGTCCCAACCGTGACCACCTCTACACCCAGAATATTCAGGTCCTTCAGAAGCGTTTCTCCCTGCGAGTCCTGAAACAGACACTCGCAGCCATGCGCCGGCACCTCCACACACTGCAATCCAGCCTGCCCCAGCTCAGAGCCTCCCTCTCCCAGACCTGCAAAGGACCCCTGCTGTTTTTTATCCTCCGCAGGATCCACAGACTGAACACCCAGTTCCACTCAGCTTTACTGGACACCAAAAATCGTAAGTACTACCAACTCACGGGCCCCTGCCACCCACAAGAGGATTCCTGCGCCTCCCAAATCCCGACTCTGTCCCTGCCCCTCCCCCACCATGCACCCGCCGCCATTGACCTTGAGGACACGGCCGGAGACCCCACCGATGACGTCACATCGGCCTCCGCCGGCCACAGAACTTCCGGAACCGCTGCTGCAGTCACCACCTCCACGTCCAGGTACGACAGCCCACACACCACCCTCACCTCAGCTGCTGCCGCCCACCCCGATCCTCCCACCGCCGACGGAACCCCGCCCACGGTCGACGCCGACGGAACCCCGCCCACGGTCGACGCCGACGGAACCCCGCCCACGGTCGACGCCGACGGAACCCCGCCCACGGTCGACGCCGACGGAACCCCGCCCACGGTCGACGCCGACGGAACCCCGCCCACGGTCGACGGAACCCCGCCCACGGTCGACGGAACCCCGCCCACGGTCGACGGAACCCCGCCCACGGCCGACGGAACCCCGCCCACGGCCGACGGAACCCCGCCCACGGCCGACGGAACCCCGCCCACGGCCGACGGAACCCCGCCCACGGCCGACGGAACCCCGCCCACGGCCGACGGAACCCCGCCCACGGCCGACGGAACCCCGCCCACGGCCGACGGAACCCCGCCCACGGCCGACGGAACCCCGCCCACGGCCGACGACATCATCGCTCCGCCCACAACCTCCACAGCCTGCAACCCCAGAGGAGACAGCCACCCTGAGCCCTGCCGAATCTTCACCATCCCCCCAGACCTCCCACTGACTGAGGACGAACGGTCAGTCCTGAGCAAGGGGCTCACCTTTGTCCCCCTACAACCACACATCAACGAATACCAGTCACGGTCGGACACAGAGCAGTTTTTCCGCCGTCTTCGCCTGCATGCCTACTTCTTCAACCGGGAACCCAACCCTCCTTCCACTGACCCCTTCACCCGCTTCCAACACAAGTCCTCCTCCTGGACACCACCCCCAGGCCTCCTACCCTCCCTCGACCTCTTCATCTCCAACTGCCGTCGAGACATTAACCGCCTCAACCTCTCCACCCCTCTCACCCACTCCAACCTCTCCCCCGCAGAACGGGCAGCCCTCCGCTCCCTCCGCTCCAACCCCAACCTCACCATCAAACCCGCAGACAAGGGTGGCGCAGTGGTAGTATGGCGTACTGACCTCTACATCGCCGAGGCCAGACGCCAACTCTCCGACACCACCTCCTACCGCCTCCTCGATCATGACCCCACACCCGAGCACCAAACCATCATCTCCAACACCATTCATGACCTCATCACCTCAGGGGACCTCCCACCCACAGCCTCCAACCTCATTGTTCCCCAACCCCGCACGGCCCGTTTCTATCTCCTTCCCAAAATCCACAAACCTGCCTGCCCTGGTCGACCCATCGTCTCAGCCTGCTCCTGCCCCACCGAACTCATCTCGACCTATCTGGACTCCATTTTCTCCCCTTTGGTCCAGGAACTCCCCACCTATGTCCGTGACACCACCCACGCCCTCCACCTCCTCCAGGACTTCCAATTCCCTGGCCCCCAACACCTCATATTCACCATGGACGTCCAGTCCCTGTACACCTGCATTCCGCATGGAGATGGCCTCAAGGCCCTCCGCTTCTTCCTGTCCCGCAGGCCCGACCAGGCCCCCTCCACCGACACTCTCATCCGCCTAGCGGAACTCGTCCTCACACTCAACAACTTCTCTTTTGACTCCTCCCACTTCCTACAGACTAAGGGGGTGGCCATGGGCACCCGCATGGGCCCCAGCTATGCCTGCCTCTTTGTAGGTTACGTGGAACAGTCCATCTTCCGCACCTACACAGGCCCCAAACCCCACCTCTTCCTCCGGTACATTGATGACTGTATCGGCGCCGCCTCTTGCTCCCCAGAGGAGCTCGAACAGTTCATCCACTTCACCAACACCTTCCACCCCAACCTTCAGTTCACCTGGGCCATCTCCAGCACATCCCTCACCTTCCTGGACCTCTCAGTCTCCATCTCAGGCAACCAGCTTGTAACTGATGTCCATTTCAAGCCCACCGACTCCCACAGCTACCTAGAATACACCTCCTCCCACCCACCCTCCTGCAAAAATTCCATCCCCTATTCCCAATTCCTCCGCCTCCGCCGCATCTGCTCCCACGATAAGACATTCCACTCCCGCACATCCCAGATGTCCAAGTTCTTTAAGGACCGCAACTTCCCCCCCCACGGTGATTGAGAACGCCCTTGACCGCGTCTCCCGCATTTCCCGCGACACATCCCTCACACCCCGCCCCCGCCACAACCGCCCCAAGAGGATCCCCCTCGTTCTCACACCACCCTACCAACCTCCGGATACAACGCATTATCCTCCGACACTTCCGCCATTTACAATCCGACCCCACCACCCAAGACATTTTTCCATCCCCACCCCTGTCTGCTTTCCGGAGAGACCACTCTCTCCGTGACTCCCTCGTTCGCTCCACACTGCCCTCCAACCCCACCACACCCGGCACCTTCCCCTGCAACCGCAGGAAATGCTACACTTGTCCCCACACCTCCTCCCTCACCCCCATCCCAGGCCCCAAGATGACATTCCACATTAAGCAGAGGTTCACCTGCACATCTGCCAATGTGGTATACTGCATCCACTGTACCCGGTGCGGCTTTCTCTACATTGGGGAAACCAAGCGGAGGCTTGGGGACCGCTTTGCAGAACACCTCCGCTCAGTTCGCAACAAACAACTGCACCTCCCAGTCGCAAACCATTTCCACTCCCCCTCCCATTCTCTTGATGACATGTCCATCATGGGCCTCCTGCACTGCCACAATGATGCCACCCGAAGGTTGCAGGAACAGCAACTCATATTCCGCCTGGGAACCCTGCAGCCATATGGTATCAATGTGGACTTCACCAGTTTCAAAATCTCCCCTTCCCCCACTGCATCCCTAAACCAGCCCAGTTCATCCCCTCCCCCCACTGCACCACACAACCAGCCCAGCTCTTCCCCCCCACCCACTGCATCCCAAAACCAGTCCAACCTGTCTCTGCCTCCCTAACCGGTTCTTCCTCTCACCCATCCCTTCCTCCCACCCCAAGCCGCACCCCCAGCTACCTACTGACCTCATCCCACCTGCTTGACCTGTCCGTCTTCCCTGGACTGACCTATCCCCTCCCTACCTCCCCACCCACACCTTCTCCACCTATCTTCTTTACTCTCCATCTTCGGTCCGCCTCCCCCTCTCTCCCTATTTATTCCAGTTCCCTCCCCCCATCCCCCTCTCTGATGAAGGGTCTAGGCCCGAAACGTCAGCTTTTGTGCTCCTGAGATGCTGCTTGGCCTGCTGTGTTCATCCAGCCTCACATTTTATTATCTTGGAATCTCCAGCATCTGCAGTTCCCATTATTTCTGTAGCAGTTTCTGTTTTTGTTTCAGATTTCCCATACTCGTAGCTTTTTGTTTTATAATATCAATTCTGTGCTTCTCTGCTAGATTTTATTTAGAAATGAATGTAGATACAAATTGTACAATGCAAAATGAGATCTAATTTTACAGTTAGATAGTTGTCAGTAATTTTGTTTCTTTCTTTCAGGTGTTTCGTGGCGTGAAGCGACGCCATTGCTATCCTCCAACATGGAAACGTTGGGTCTTTTTCTTGTTACCAGGAATAGGTGCAGCATTAATTGCTATTGCAGTGTATGGATTTCTGGAAACAAAAGACAACTATTACTATACACATAGCATATGGCATATTCTTGTAGCTGGAAGTGTGGTATTTTTGTTGCCACCAGGTAAAAAACACACAAGCCTCTGGATTTGGAAGCAGAAATTTACATGTGGATACCAGCTTTGCTCTGATGTAAAAGAAGACTTATATGTTGTTTGTTGAATTAATTAAGATGGTTTAGATAGATTAACTTAATCTGAGTAAACAGATTATTTTTATATAAAATATTTATCATGGGGGAGTGTCATCTTGAGTTTCTGCTATTGCACTTCGAAATCATTTGATTTTTGAAAAATACTGCTGAACACTTTTTAACATCTACAAATTTAAGTGACATTTACTTGACTTATTGATTAAGACTTTGTCTTGAGAGATGCTATAAAAAATTTTATAACTAAACAAAAGGACGTTAGACATTTTCTAAACAAAATTGATGCACTTATTTTATCTGTAGTTAGTTCTAACAATACAAGCTGTACAACTTGATTTTAATTTTAGTTTCTGTTGCTCTGATTACAGTAATTTAGTTGCAGATTGTTTACAGCACTGAAGGGAGACCATTCACCCAAACTTGGTGGCAATCCAAAGCTTATTTTTGTTTGACCAGAATAGCTCTGTGCAAGAAATTTATGATAATGATAATTTAAAGGACAACTGCATTCAAGTTATGACCAGTCATTTATTGTCCTAATTAATGTGCCAGCTATTTGTGCATGATTTTTGGTACACTGCTCAGCTTTTCTTTTTAAAATGGAGTGTTGTTCCTTGAATTAGTTGATCAATATAGGAGCGAAATGTCCTGATAGTTGAAATATATTTGCATGGGTTTATTTGCTAATGACTCCCTGACTAAACTTTGTCCAGTAAGGCATGGTTACAAAGAGGCCAAGAATATCCCAAGTTAGATTGCTGATATGTACTAAGTAAGCTGAGCTGACAATAGGCTAATACAATTGACTTCCATATTCCTGACAAGGATTGTTTGAGCTAGGCTTAAGTGCCTCTGACCGTTTATGTTTTAGTTTGTAAATGTAATTCCAGAACTACTCAGGTTAGGCAGCATTTAGGAGAGAAATGACATCTCAGTTGATGTCCTTTTACTTCAAAAGTTTTAAATTCACAGTTCTCCTTTTGCATGTAGTCATTTTATGGCATTATTAGGGAACTAAAAATGTCCATGGAACTAAGTTCTTTGTAGTACACAATGGTAGAAAATTGGAGGCTATGAATGGAGATGAGCAAGTTCCATTGCAGTCACTAAATTTTGTTTTTATATTTGATTGAAACAGCTAGAAAATCTCATTAAAACTAAGAATATCATTTTTGAAAAAAAGAATTGGACTTCCTTGAATACGACTGCAAATGTGAGAGATTTTCAGCAGATACTTTAGTTTTTGACAAAAGATATCCATCTCGATAAAGACCTCCTTACAGCTGATTTGTGTTTATTCAAATTCTAATTAAGGAGCCACCATCGTATTGTCACTTCTTCATCAATGTTGGTGTTCAGCTGAAATATTATTCGCAACTGAGTATTGAGGGCAAACAAGATTGGTTAACAGGCAATTAGATAATTTGGAGAAATTCAGTCATGTTGTCTGACTATTTAAATGTACACATTTACATTTAATGTCATACAGTAACACTGACCAAAGGTTTGTCATCAAAATATGCAAATAACTTAATGATATTTAACTCTTGGAAAATGGGCTTGAAGGGCTAGAATCCAAGATTATTGCCAAAAATCTTTATTTTCTTAAGTGTTTTCAGACGATTTTGTGTGTTAGGATTCTCTTTCTTTTAGCCTCTGGTCTTGATCTATTTTCTGGAGTATAAAATATGTTATTGACTCTGTAAAAGATTGTTTTACTCTGCACCATTCTCTTGTGTAAACTGTTGAATATATGCACCAGTTTGTCTAGGAAAAGGTGCTAAGGCCTTATACTATCTAGTTTATTTCTAATGGCTCATTTTGTAAAAACCAGAAACATTGTGGGGTAAAACTGGGCCTTGTAGATAAAAACACACATTTGAGTTGAAGGAAAGATCATTGAGGTTTGAAAAGTTTGAAATACTTTTGTGTTAAAATTAAATGTAGAAATTCTCAGGAAGATAAAAGTGCCCCAGTTCTTCAAAAAAAAACATCATGTTTGTTCTACAGTTACTGAAATGATACTGATATGCATTGTCAAAGGATATGTATATTACAGTTGTTGGTTTTGTCTTATACTCGGTGGTCAAAAGTTAAAACTCTTTCTTTGGTTCCATTTTCCTATTATAAATGGAAACTGCCTTGAATTCCAAAAAGCAAGCAACATTTTTTAAAAAATGCAGTATTTCTGCAGTAATTGTCTCCATACGAGCATTGCAGTTTTATTGGAAACATTCCTCATTCCTAACTCCTTTGTCTTCATCTAAAAACTTTTTCTGTTTTATTGGTGAGTAACAATATAATACGCTAAAGTAATTGATTTCCTTAAAAATCTTTATCAATAATTTTCAAGCCTAAATTAATTCCATTGCTGCAGACAGAATCTTCTTCACCAGCATCTATACTGTATAACATAGTTCACGATTTCATGTTAGGTCACCTTTGTTTCCCGAGCCACATCTTATCATGTTTTTTAACCAACTTCAGAATAACACGGTGCTTCAGATTGCATAATTGTCTCTCAACTTCACAAAATGGATTTAGGAAATTAAAGATACCTGAAATATTGAATTTTACTGTGGTTTTGATGTTAGTTTAATTATTATGGTAATCGTAATAGTTGATCTAGTTCTAGAATTGACTGGTATGTTGTAATAACTATGAACTAGAATATACAATTAGAGTTGCAGAAGTTGCTAATTTCTATACAGCACAGGGAAAACAATACAGCTTTAAAAAAAGTTGTAAAGAAACAATGGAGATCATGTCTTTAATGTGTTATAATATATTGTATGTATATTGTAAAGATTGTGTGTATTATAAATTGTGGGTGGAAAAGGTTTCTTATTAAGCTGTCTTAATTTATTCTGGTATACAACACATTTTGTTACATAAAAATAAATAATGTCTATTATGCTGTACATAATTAGGTTGCTTTTAATGGGAATATATATTTTGGAATAATTTATTTCAGTTTAAAATTGTGCAAGGATATGATTTAACGGTGGAAGCTTTGTATCGTGTAATTTATAAAATGAAATGCCAGCTTGTAATAAATCTTATTTTGAAATTGTAATATGATCAATATTTTAATGGATTTGCTAAAGTTCTAAATATGCTCTTGTTTTGAGGTGGATTAATAGCTAAAACAATTGAGAAGCCAGCTTCCAATCAGAAGGCCATATTCACAGCAGGTAGGACCAAAAAAGGGCGGTAACAGCCCTCTTGGGGGCATCCCATCTGTAAGAAAACAAGCTTTTAGATGTTAAAAGTGATACTGCCTCCTTAAAACTCTGTATTGAAAATTTGAAGACATTGTTTTGTCAGATGAATATAGAGTTATTAAAAGACTGAATTAATATATGTTTAGATAATAATTGCTTTCCTGTAAATCAGAAGTAAACCATTTGTTCCATCTACTCTGTCCTGCCATATAATGAGATCTAGGCTGATCTGATAGTCCTCAATGCCATTTTCCTGCCTTTTCCACACAACTGTTGATTCCCTTATGATTAAAACTCTGTCTCAGCCTTGCATATTCTTCATAACCCACCTTCTTATATTCTCTGCAGGAAAGAATTCTACATACTCACTGCTCTCCTCATTCTCCAAATTCCTCCAAATGGGCGATCCCTTATGCTGAAATTCTGGTCCCAGCCTCTCAAGTAGGATTAGCGTCTCAGCATCTATCCTGTCAAGCCCCCTGAGCAATATGGTTGTCTCTCATTCTTCTAAACCAAATGTGTACAGGCCCACCTACTCAATCTCACTTCTGTAAGACAGTGCCTCCATACCTAGGATCAACCTAGTGAACCTTCTTTGGACTGTCTGCAATGTCAGTATAACTTTTCTTCAGTAATGGGACCAAAACTGTTTATAGAATTTTAGATCTGGTCTGACTAGTGCCTTGCATACTTTTAGCAAGACTTACCAACTTTCATACTCTGTTCTCTTTGAAATAAAGGTCCTTAAGCTTCCTATTATCTTGGGAACTTGTATGGTTTAATTTTGTGATTCATGGACAAGGACTCCCAAATCCCTTTGCGCTGCAGTTTTTTGCAGCTTTTCTCCAAATTTAATAATATTTCATTCCTCTATTTTTCCTGCTGAAATGTATAACCTCACATTTTGCTATATTGTATAGTAAAATGTGAGGTTATCTATCAGCCAAGTTTTTGCCCATTCTCATTCCCCTGTATACTTTGTGTGCCCCACCTCTCGTCTTCTCTGCCGCCTGAAAATGACCCCATGTTTGAACACTCTCTTCTATTAGTTAGCCAATCCTCTATTAGTGCTAATATACCACTCCCAACACCATGGACTCTTAAAATAGTCTTATATGTGGTATCTTGTATAATGCCTTTTGTAAATCCAAATATTTTACATCCGCTGATTTACCGTTATCCCACTTTTAACCTCTTCAAAGCATTCTAATAAATTTACGGCATAGCTTCCCATTCATGAAGCCATGCTGACTCTGCATAATTATGTTTCTGAATGCTGTGCAATTATATCTTTTATAAGAGGCTATTAATTTCCCAATGATGAATGTTAAGCTAAGTGGCCTGTAATTAATTGTTTCTCTTTTTTTGACTTCTTTTTTCCTTTTTGAATAAGGCCTACATTTGGTAGTTTTCTAATACTGTTGGACTTTTCCAGACCTATGGATTCTTGGATGATTACTGCCAGTGCATCCATTACCTCTGTAGCTACTTCTGTTATTATCCTAGGATGGAACACATCAAGTCAGGGGATATTTTGGCTTTTATCTTGAATAGTCTCCCTGTTACTACTTCTGTAGTGATGGCTACCTCTTGCCAATTTGATTTTTCCCAATCTGAGCAATGATTAATGCCACCCATCAAGAATAGAACAGCACGGCACAGGAACAGGTCCTTCGGCCCACCAAGTCTATGTCGACCGTGATGCCATTTTAAACTCATCTCATTTGCCTGTATATGTTGTGTATCTCTATGTTCCCTGCCTGCTCATGTGCCTGTGTAAATGCCTCTTGAGCTTTGCTATTGTATCTGTTTCTGCCACCTCTCCTGGCAGCAGGTTCCAGGCATCTATCACCCTCTATGAAAAAACACTTGCATCATACGTATCCTATAAACTTACCCCCTCTTGCCTTAAACCTGTGCCTCCCTCCTATTTTGCATTTCCACTCTAGGAAAAGGACTCTGACTGTCCACTTTATCCGTGCCTCCCATAATTTTATAAACTTCTGTCAGGTTGCCCCTCAGTCTCTGACACTAGTGAAAACAATCCAAGTTTGTCTGACCTCTTCTTACAGGCTAATCCAGGCAAAACCCGGAAAACCTCTTTTGCACCCTAAGCCTCCACATCCATCCTGTAGTGTCGTGACCGGAACAGCGCACAGTGCTCCAAATGTGGCCTAACTAAGTCTTTTAGAGTAGCAATGTGTCTTGCCAACTTTTAACCACAGTACTCCAATGGATGAGAGCAAGCATGCCGCAGACCTCCTTTACCATCTTATCCCTTGTGTTACCACTTTTCAGGGAGTGTGGAGGTAATGGCACAGTGGTAACATCTCCTGGGCTAGTGAGCCAGGACCAGTGGTTTGGGAACATGAGGTCAAATCCCACCCTGGCAAATAGTGAAGTTCAAATCCAATAGAATCTGAAAATCAACTTGCACTGTGGGATAAAAGGGAGTTTATGAAATGGTATACTGCCATTTTTACATGACCTTATTTTCCGAGTAATTGTTTTAATGTATAACCACTGGTTATGGAATACTGCCACATGGATTCTGCACCTTCTGATTCAAGATCATTTCGTGCTATTGTTCATATTTTGTCACGTACTTTAATAAAACCTACTCACCTATATGCTTTTATTCCCAGTTTTCATAGTCTGTACAGTTTACTCTGAATATCATTATCCAATTTTTACATTGGAGTCATGCTTAATATTACCTTATTAAAGCAAAATGCACAATAAACTGCTGCAAAAGAAGTAGCTATATTACAGTCACAATCATTAGTTTGCTTGGACCTATCCAAGAATCAGACTGAAACAGATGGTCATCCTGCTGCTTCTCAACCTCCAGCTGCTGATCACACAGCCAGCTGAGCTAGCCAACCCTGCCCTGTGACAAGTCACCTTCTACCTTTCTATACACACTGACAATTTCCAGTGTATGGCAAATGAGTAGTTTGATCACTGATGGGCATCAAAAATGTATCAGCTGGTTTGATAAATTGAGCATCGACATTTGCTTGTATGCCCTTGGGAGGAGGCTTATTACTTGGGCACATTGACCTCAGGTTAGTTTGTTCAGGATGCTCATATATACTTACATTTATTCATTCAGACCTGGGTGTCACTGGCTAGACCAGCATTTATCACTCATCCCAGTTGCTCTCGAAGGTGGTGCTGAGCTGCCTCCTTGATCTGCTGTAGGTAGAACCATAACATTGCTAGGGAGGGAATTCCCATATTTTGACCCAGTGCCAGTGAAGGAGTGACCATATATTTTCAAGTAGAGATGGTGAATGGCTTGAAGGGGTTTTGCAAATGGTGTTGCTGCCAGGTAATGCTCTGCTGCCCTTGTCCTTCTAGAAGGAAGCAGCTATGGGTTTGGAAGGTTGATGCCTAAGAAGCCTTGGCGAATTTCTGCAGTGAGTCTTGTACGTAGTACACACTGCTGCTAAGTTACTGTGGTGGAGGAAAAGGATACTTGTTTGTGATGTGCCAAACGAGCAGTCTGCAAGCTGGTGTCAAATTTGAGTGTCATTGGATTTGCACCTATCCAGGCAAGTGAGGAGTATTTCTTAAAACTCCTGACTTGATGCTTGAAGATGTTGGTTAGGCTTTGTGGAGTCAGGAGGTAAGATACTCGCCGCTGTGTTTCTAGTCTCTGACCTGCTGTTGTAGTCACTGTATTTATATGGTGAGTCCACTTGAATTTCTGGTCACTGTGAAATGCTAATGGTAGTGGACTCAGTGGCAGCAACACCACAGAATGTCAAAAAATGGTGGCTAGATTGGCACCATGTTCAAAGACAGTCAAGCAGACTGCTTTCTCCTGGATGAGTTCAAGCTTCTTAAATGTTGGAGCTACACTCATCCAGGCAAGTGGAGAGTATTCCATTACAAGACTTGTGCCTTGTAGATGGTGGACACGCTTTTGGGAGTCAGGAGGTGAGTTATTCGCTGCAGAATTCCTAGTCTCTGAGCTGTGCTTGTAACCACCATATTTCTATGGATAGTCCAGTTCAGTTTCTGGTCAGTGGTTGCTCCCAGAATGTTGACTTTGACAGATTTGGTGACAGTAGAAAGAGTTGTACGGCATTGAACCAGACCCACTGTGTCTATGTTGACCAACAAGCACCAAACTGCACTAATCTCATTTAGCTGCACTTGGTCAGTTGTCTTCAATGATCTGGCATTTGAAGTGCTTGCCCAGATGTTCCTTAAATGTTGCAGGAGCGCCTACTTCACTACCTTCTGGGGCAGCGTGTTCTGTATTTCTAACATCCTGTGAAAAAGACGTTTACCTCCGATTCCCTCTAAACCATTTACTCCTCATCTTGAGCTTATGCTCTCCATGTCTTAAACACAAGAGGGAAAGATTATGATGGTTTAATCTATTTATGTCCCTCATAATTCAAAGAGGCAATGGCTTTTAGTGGTATTATTGCTAGACTACTGACCCAGAAACTCAGCTGATATTCTAGGGTGAAAGAGATGGCACAGTGTGGAGCTGGAGGAACACAGCAGGCCAGACAGCATCTGGAGCAGGAAAGTTGATGTTTCGAGTTGGGACCCTTCAGAAATGGGGAGGGAGAAGAGAGCTCAGACATAAATCGAGATAGGAGGGGTGGGGCTGGAGAAGGTAGGTGGGATGGTGAGTGCAGGTAGGCAGTGGTGGGGAGTGGTCACTGAGGTGGGAGGAGTGGATAGGTGGGAGAGCAGATGGACAGGTTGTGTCAGATCAAGGAGGCAGGGATGAGAGGGAGGGTTGGACATGAGATGAGGCCAGGGGTAGGGATATTTTAAAACTGGTGAAATCCATGTTTAGGCTATTTGGCTATAGGCTCCTGAAGCAGAATATGAGGTGCTGCTCCTCCAGTTTACAGGTGGCGTCATATTGACACTGGAGGAGGCCCAGGATGGACATGTCACCCAAGGAGTTGGATGGTGGTGGGAGAGAGTTGAAATGGTTCACGACTGGAAGATTTTGTCGTGGAGTGCAGATGCTCTACAAAGTGGCCTCTGAGCCTCCGCTTGGTCTCATCGATGCAGAGGAGGCCACATCTGGAGCAGCGGATACGGTAGACCAACTTGACGGATGTGCAGGTGAACCTCTGTCTATTGTGGAAGGTTTGTTTTTGTGCTTTGAATGGAGGTGTGGGAGGAGGTGTAGCACTTCCTGCGTTTGCAGGGAAAGGCTCCGGGTGTGGTGGTGAGTGTGGAGCGGACGAGGGAGTTGCAGAGAGAGCGGTCTCTACGAAAGGCAGATAGGGGTGTGGAGGGAAATATATCTTTGGTTGTGGGTCAGATTGTAGGTGGCGGAGAATGATACGTTCGATGCAGAGGTTGGTAGGGTGATATATGCGGACAAGGGGGATTCTGTCTATATTTTTGGTGGTGGAGGGAGGATGTGAGGGCAGAGGTGCAAGAAACGCAAGAGATGCAGTTGAGGGCATTTTCGATCACTGGAGGAGGGGGGTTATGGCCCTTGAAATAGGGGAACATCTGGGATGTTTGGGAGTTTAACATCCCATCTTGGGAGCAGACAGGGCAGAAGCAGAGGAATTGGGAGTAGAGGAACGTGTTTTTGCAGCAAGGTGGGTGAGAGGAGGTGTAATCTAGCTTGCTGTGGCAGTCGGTAGGCTTGAAGTAGACATCTGTTTTGATGCAGTCACCGGAGATGGAGACAGATGTCTGGGAAGGAAGGGGAGGTATTGAAGATAGTCCAGGTGAACTTGAGGTCGCGGTGAAAGTTGTTAGTAAAGTTGATGAACTCATCAATGTAGCCAAGGAAGATTTGGGGGAAAGTGCCAGTGTAGCAACGCAAGAGGGACTGTTGCACGTATCCTGCAAAGAGGCAGGCATAGCTTGGGCCCATGCAGGTGCCCATGACCACCCCCTTTAGTTTGTAGGAAGAGGGAGGAATTAAAGGGAAGGTTGTTAAGGGTAAGGACGGATGAGGGTGGAGAGAGACTGGTTGGGCCTGCAGGAGAGGAAGAAGCGGAGAGCTTTTAGGTCTTCCAAATGGGGGATACAAGTGTACAGGGATTGGATATCCATCATGAAGATGAGGTGTGGAGGGCCAGGGATTTGGAAGTCTTTGAGGAGGTAAAGGATGTGGGTGATGTCCCGGAGGTAGGTGGGGAGTTCCTGGACCCGGGAGGACAAACACAGTCAAAGTAAGTGGAGATAAGTTCAGTGGGGCAGGAGCGGGCAGAAACAATTGG
This sequence comes from Stegostoma tigrinum, assembly GCF_030684315.1. Taxonomy (NCBI): domain Eukaryota; kingdom Metazoa; phylum Chordata; class Chondrichthyes; order Orectolobiformes; family Stegostomatidae; genus Stegostoma; species Stegostoma tigrinum. The sequence continues at coordinate 29,494,773 of NC_081376.1, forward strand.
TGGGCCAGGTCAGTCAAGTTTGTGAATTTTGGGAAGGAGATAGAAATGGGCAGTGTGGGGTTGGGGAGCGATGAGATTGGAGGCTGTGGGTGGGAGGTCACCTGAGGTGATGAGGTTATGAATGGTTTGAAATATGATGATTTGGTGGAGCCATGATCGTGGGGGAGGGAGGAGTTGGCACTGGATTCTGCTGTGAAAGGGTCAGTGCGCCATATTCTGGGGATCTGGGTTCAAATCCTGTAATGGCAGATAATAGAATTTTGAAGTTATGAAGAATCTGGAATTAGGGGTTTAATGATGATCACGCAACCGTTGTAGATTGTCAGAAAAACCCATCTATTCACTAATGCCCTTCAGGGAATGAAATCTTTCATCCTTACCTGGTTTGGCCTTACCCAGGGGTAACAACCCTATACATACCCCTCATGATTTTATAAACCTCTATTGGGCCACCCTTCATCCCCCTGTGCTCCAGGGAAAATAGCCCCAGCCTATTCAGCCTCTCCCTATAGCTCAAACGCTCCAAACCTGGCAAGTCCTTTAACAATTTTGTTCTGCACCCATTCAAGCTTCATGACATCCTCCGTATAGCAGGGAGATCAGAATTGAATGCAGTATTCCAAAAGTGGCCTAACCATCATCTTGCACAGCCGCAACATGACTTCCCAACTCCTATACTCAATGCATTGACCAATAAAAGCAAGCATTCCAAACACTGCCTTCACTATGCTGCCTGTCTGTTACTCCACTTTCAAAAAGCTATGAATCTGCTCTCCAATGTCTCTTTGTCTGGCAACACTCTCCAGGACCTTACAATTAAGAGATTGAGACCTGCCCTGCTTTTCCAAATATACCAGGATAGAAAGTTTGCCATGAAGATATAAAACAATAGATGGGGTGGAGTAGCCTTAGTGATTATAGGTGGAATGGGGGAATATGGTGAGAATAAGCAGATGGTATAGACTGTCTACACTTTAGGATAAGCAAACATGCTAGAAAGTTGGTGGATTTGTTGCAAGTGTCTGGAATAATTTTCTGCAGCGATGCATCCTAGGGCTAGCAAAGAGTCATTTTGAATTTATGGATGAATAAGGGACAGTTTAGCTAACAGCCTAATTTTGCATGAACATTTTATATAGTAGTGTTCATTAGTTCAAATTCAATGTACTTGAAAGAACGAAATGTGAAATAGTTGAGATTCAACGTTTGGGTAGGGCTGATTTCACTGTGATGAGTGAGTAGGGGCTGCTCAAAGTAAACTAGAGCAAATGAAAGTTCAGAGAGCTTTTTTGAGAAGGAACAAAGTTGGATTCAGAGTCTGTGAGTAACACTAAGGGGCAAATGCTCAACTTTTACCCTGTATCACCAAAATAAACAAAGATGACTGAAAGATGTGTAAGCTAAAAGACAAAACGTAGAAGTGGGCTGGGAGCACGTATTCCAAAATTGGGAAAGGAACAAAGAAGAGCAAAGAGGTGCAAAAGAGGCCGTATGTGACTGCCCATGGGTATCGTGTGGAAGATCGGAGAGTGGCAAACGTCATTCCCTTGTTCAAACAAGGGAATAGGGATAACCCTGGAAATTACAGGCCAGTTAGTCTTACTTCAGTGGTGGGCAAATTATTGGAAAGGGCTCAGAGATAGGATTTATGATCACTTGGATAGGCACAGTTTGATTTGTGATAGTCAGCATGGATTTGTGAGGGGTAGATCATGCCTCAAAACTTATCAAATTCTTTGGAGCGGTGACCAAACACGTGGATGAATGTAGAGCAGTGGAGGTGGTATATATGGTTTTAAGTAAGGTGTTTGATAAGATTCCCCATGGTAGGCTCGTGCAGAAAGTAAGGATACAGGATAGGGGGAAATGTGGCAGATTGGATTCAGAATTGGCTGACCCTTAGGCAAAGGGTGGTAGTGGACGGAAAATTTTCAATATGGTGCTCAGTTACGAGTGGTGTACCCCCAGGGATCTGTTCTGGATCCTCTTCTATTTGTAAAGATGGATGTAGGAGTGGAAGGGTGGATTAGTAAGTTTGCCAACGATACAAAAGTAGGTCGAGTTGTGGATAGTGCAGAGGGCTGTTCTAGTTCACAAAGGGACAGTGATCGGATGCAGAGCTTGGCTGAGAAGTAACAGATGGAGTTTAACCCTGATACATGTGAGGTAATTCATTTTGGAAGGACAAATTTGAAAGCAGAATTCTGGGTTAACGGAAAGATTCTTGGCAGTGTGGAGGAGCAGAGGGATCTCTGGGTTCATGTCCACAGTTCTCTGCAAGCTGCCACCCAGGTGGATAGAGTTGTTAAGAAGCTTGATGAGTCAGTACTTGAGCTAAGAATCATTTATAATACCTATTCTATGAGAGGTCATTTGGGACATAAAAATGGGTTTGAGGGGCAGGTGATATATTCCCTATCCAGCTGGGATAAGGCATTAAAGAAATAGGAAAAACAGAGAGCAATGAAAGGTCAAGGCTAGAATGAAATTTCTTAGGTGCTAAGTTATAGAGAAGAAAAAGCAACAGAAGTATCCAAATGTATGGTCTCAATGTCAGTCACAAAGTGCCTAAGCTCCTCAGACTTGTTGAAGAGATGATGGGGCAGGGGAGAGAGAATCACAGACTTTGTTGATAGTGGAACTGAGAAGCTAATTTTTTTTTTCCGTGTTGATTCTGAAGTAGAGTCTGGTTCTAGGGTCTGAATGAGGTCAGATCTTCTGATATTGTCAATTAAATCTGGTTAAATCCAAACATGTGGAAAACTAAGGAAGTGACAAAATTAAAAATTTCCAGGCAACTGTTAAGTAGATCATTACTAAAGAATTATGATGCTGAAAGGCAAGGCAGTTGAGACTTTGAAAGTTAGAAAGTTGATTGAGAGTTTTCTAGGCGTGGGTGTGAGTGGCGAGCGATGTAAGGGAGGGACTTGAAGATGATTTTGACAGTGATGAGATCATCTAGATTGGATGTGTAATGGGTTGTAGCATTTATATGGAGTGAGGCATTCAGAGGGCTGCAGGGTGGCGAATTGTGGGGGACAGGGTAATGGAAACTGAGAAAGAAATTAGTGTTGTTATTACTGCAGATAATTTTGTTTTAAGTTCAAGCTTTGATTGTTAAATAGGAATGAAAGAAGAGAAAATATTTCAGGCTGACTCGGGTAGGAAACAGTAAGTTTTGTAAAGGGATTCCCAAAAAAACCATGTGATCACAGATGGTGAAGGTGCCATGAGAGTAGTGGAATTACAGAGGAATGTGTGTTAATATTTTACCTTTAATCTGAGAATCTTACAAGCACATATAGCCAATCAAAGTAGTAGCTTTGATGTTTATTCATGATTGTAATTGTAGGCCTCCATGCTATCACAATGGCAGTATACACGGATGGAGAAGCTTCAGTGTGACACAGAGTATCACTGCCATCATCCTGAGGGTTGTTGTGGATAGAAATGCAGTGTTTGTTTATTTGCTGGCTTGATTGTTTGGACAATGACAAGTAGAATGTCATTGGGTAAGGTGTTGAAGTTACCTAGCAGATGTACCATAATATTGTTAATTGATCAAATCCAAAAATGCTAAAATATTTTTTTGGTTTCAACATACTTGAGAAATTGCAGAATTCAACAGCGTTTAATAAGTGTGAAAGGAGCTATTCATTGCATTGGTAATTATACATTTCATTGTTAACCTAATTACTAATACAACAAGAAATAATGTAATGAACATAAAGTGTGTGTATTATATATAAAGGTAGAGACGCCAATGATATGTTCTTCTTTATTTAAGTAATAAAGTGCATTTGGTGGTTCTGCTTGAGGAGGGCTCCTCACAGTTGCTTTGCAGCTCTGATGATTTCCATTTCTATGTCTTCATAGCAATTGATCGTAATTACCTGCATAATGGTCTAGCCTCTGTAAGTCATCATCTGGTTCACACTGTAAGTATTCGAGCCATGTGGAAGAGGAAGGCCCTAGATTTGTTTCATGGACACTAATGGAAGTCTTGCAGTTGGCATCAGTGTTTCCAGCTTATTAGTCAACTTATAAATGATTATTTAATGATTTTTTTTGCTGGATATGGATACATATGGACATTAGGCAAGGATAGTCTTGGGCTTACCTGGGATGTTTCGGGGATTGAATAGTATGCTAGTAACCACTGAGATCAACATGCAGCATAGCCACTTTGACAACATTTTGGAGGAGCGTGGCTGGCAGTAATGGAATCTTTTCCCAGGAAGCAAGGCCTCACTACTTTTAGGTGGGAAATGTTCAGTGTTTCTAAGATATGATCATTTCTCTATAGTAGAAAATCAGTTGTATCATTTTTTTGAAAAAAAAAGAATGCAGCCTGAAAATTGGAAGGCAGATATTCCACAGTGTACATTTATTCAAATATATGAAGATCTAAAATGGAAAGTTTGCTAGTGTTTTAAAAATACTTTTTAGATCCTCCCATTCCCCTTTATTATGTCACACATCAATTCCTAGTTGAAAGGATGGCTCAGTAATGCTACTCTTTAAACTCATTCAAGAAAGTTTGGAGCAGCAAATACTGACTCTCTTTTCAGAAGTTTCTTCTTGTGGAGGTTTATTTTTGAATTATAGAATCATTACACTGTGGAAACAGGCCCTTCGGTCCGACAAGTCCACACCAACCCAGACCCATCCCCTATAACCCGCCTAATCTACACACCCCTGAATATGGTGTGCAAATTAGCGCAGCCAGTCCACCTAGTCTGCACATCTTTGGACTGTGGGAGGAAACTGGAGCACCCGGAGGAAACCCACGCAGATATGGGAAGAATGTGCAAACTCCACACAGACAGTCACCCGAGGGTGGAATCAAACCTGAGTCCCTGGTGCTGTGAGGCAGCAGTGCTAACCACCATGCTGCCCTCTGTATCTATTCAAAAGCTCTCCAGATTAAAATAAAATGTAAAATGGTGAGCACATCCTAACATTTTCATGTTTTAGTGAAATGTCGATTTTAAAATCTCAAACTACAGCCATAGCTATCAGGTATTACATTGAGTTATGCTTAGTTAAGAGTTCTTTAATATTATTCAATTTTTAGTTTTGTCTCTTCAGTTACTTTTTGTTTCATTGTTCAATTCAGATTTTCCCCTTTTCTTTCCAAGTCCTCTTCAGCATTGTATTCCAGGATACCAATTTCTTTTGAGAAATCTATGGTGAAGGATGACAGATTCAAGTAATTTCCCAAGGAACCTCAGTTACAGAGAAACTTCAGTTTGCTCATATGTTTGGGTTGGGGATGTGATTGTAGAAGCAGTCCTCCCATGGTGTGAAAAGGATAAGACCAAAGTAGTCCTTGATCCCTTCAAACCTGTTCAAGTAAATCATCTATCATCTGTATCAATGTTGCTTCCAAATCCCTTAGTACAGTTTCAATTCCAAAATTTTTAGTTGATGTAACCTTTGTAAGCTTTGTGATCGAGATTATTTCAGATTTTCGCTGGTATTTATAACAACTTGTACTGTGCCTTTAATGTAACAAAATGTTCTAAAGCACGTGACGGGGTCATTACGAAATAAGATGCGGCACCAAGCCACATAAGGTGATATTGGCTCAGATAAGGAAAAGCTTGATTATAGAGGTAGATATTAGGTATGTTTTAAAGATAAAAGTTACGTACAGGGTCCAAGATGTAAAGAGGGTATTCCAGATTTTAGAATTTAGGAACTGAAGGTGCAGCTACCAATTGTAGATTGATTAAACTTGGTGAAGCCTATAAGGCCACAACTTGAAGAGCACAACTATCTTGTGTTATGCTTCACTGGATTATACGATACTTCATCAGTGATGCAGATAAAACCAGTGATATATCTCCAAGTCAGGATGGTGAGTAGCTTGGAAGGAAATTTGCAGATGGTGGTGTTTCCATGTATCTGTTGCCCTTGTCTTTCCATATGATAATGGCAGTGAGGATGGAAGGTACTGTCAAATGACCCTTGGTGAATTTCTGCAGTGCATCCTGCGGATGGTATAAACTTGCTACAAAACGTTAGTGGTCAAGGAATGAATTTTTGTTGATGTGATGCCAATTAAGTTGGCTGCTTTGTATTGGATGGAGCCAAGCTTAAGTGATTTTAGAGCTGCATTGATCCAGACAGGTGCAGAATATTTGATCATACTTTTGACTTGTGTCTTGTAGGTGGTAGACAGGCTTTGGAAAGTCAAGAGGTGAGTTACTCACTGCAAGATTCCTAGCCTCTAGTCAGCGCTTTTAGCCACAGTACTTATATGGCTTATCCAGTTCAGTTTCTGTTAACAGTTGCATGAATGTTACGTGCCACTTGTCAGTCAGCCTGGATATTGTTCAGGTCTTGCTGCATTTGGGTATGGACTGCTTGGGGAGTTATGAATGGTGCTGAATTTTGTGCAATTATTCGCGAACATCCTCTACTCTTGACATTATAGAATCATAGAGATGTACAGCACAGAAACAGACCATTCGGTCCAACTCATCCATGCCAACCTGATATTCTAAATTAGTCTAGTCCCATTTGCCAGCCTTTGGCTCATATTCCTCTAAACCCTTCCTATTCATGTACCCATCCAGGTGCCTTTTAAATGTTGTAGTTTAGATATTGTAATTGTACCTGCCTCTGGCAGTTCATTCCATATACCCACCAATCTGTGTGAAAAAGATGCCTATTAGGTCCCTTTCAGATCTTTCCCTTCTCAACTTAAACCTGTGCCCTCTAGTTTTGTACTTCCATCCTCTTGGCAAAAGACCTTGACTATTCGCCCATGCCCCTCATGATTTTATAAACTTCTATAAGGTCACTCCTCAGCCTCCAGGAGGTAATGTTGCTACTTCTCATAGTCATTAGGATGTTAAAAAGTGCTTTCTGTTAACATCCCTGAATTACTTAGTTTTACTTTTAACAGGAATAGTTTCTATTTACCATATCACAAAATTAAATAATCTTGAGTACCACAATTTTTCAAGGCCAGAACATCCTTCCTGACATACTACCCCAACCTGAATGTCTCTAAATGTGATCTAGATTGAGCTTTACAAGTTTGTAGCGAATCTTCTAAATTGTTGTATTTCAGCATGTCTCAGATAAAAGTCCTCGGCTCTGTTTGCCATTTTAAACTAATGGTCCTTACCATGTGGCTAGGATTGATAGGCATAAGTCCTTTAATCTTTTATGAAACAAAAATAGGAACAGAAATACTTATGTTCAATTTTTTTTTTAAAAACAGGAAGGTGCGAGTACTGCCAGAAGGTTAAATTGAACGAAATGGCTCAGATATGGGGAAGGGCAGCACAATTTTTATTATATTGTGCAGTGTCAAGTTGAATCTCATTGTTACTCTGTGTGTGTTTAATTCATATGAAATAAAGTAACTTAAGGATTTTTATTGGTTTGCCATCATTTTCTTGGCTCATCTGTGAAAAGTTTGAGATGCACATTGAGGCGTGTGTGAAAAAAACACAACTTCAGAGCAACAGGCTGTGTAACCTCATGTCCAAAACATTACTCTGCTAGTTTCACTTCCTTACTTTTTCCTCATATCGCTGTAAATATTTATCTTCAGATGATTATTCAATTTCTTTTTGAAACCATTATTGAAACTGGTTCCACCAACCTTTCAAGCAGCGTATTCCAGATCTAAACAGCTGGCATTATAATAAATGCTTTTCCTCATGTTGGCTTTAGTTCTTTTACAGTTCATTATTAAATCTGCGTCCTCTGATTCTTGACCCTTCCCTCAGTGGGCATATTTACTATGTTCAGAATGTGCCTGAACCATTTTGTCATTGAAAGCTGCAGTACGCTAATCTTTCATTTTATTGGGCCAGATCAATTGACGCATAACATTAACCTGGACATTACCTTCGCCGGTTGTATGATGGATGTTCTGGAAGAGGTATGGGTCCAGGCAAGAGTTTCAAAATTAGTCAGCTATGATTCCAATTAATCTTGCTAGCATTTGAACAAGGGCCATTTGCAACCTTCTGAAAACTACACCGGAGTAACTGTGGAAAGTAAATTGAGAAGTGTTAGCTGAAACAATCAGCATCGAGAGTAAATTTGTGATTCATAAAACTGGTGATAAAGGACAAAAATGGAGGGGTGAATGAAAATTTCAGGTCCCTCTTTGAACACAACAAAGTAATACGTTAGTAATAGTTTAGGGCGGCACAGTGGCTCGGTGGTTAGCACTGCAGCCTCACAGTGCCAGGGACCTGGGTTCGATTCCTGCCTCGGGCGACTGTCTGTGTGGATTTTGCACGTTCTCCCCGTGTCTGCGTGAGTTTCCTCCCACATTCCAAAGGTGTGCAGGTTAGGTGGATTGGTCATGCTAAATTGCCCGTAGTGTTCAGGGCTGTGTGGGTTATAGGGGATTAGGTCTGGGTGAGATGCTTCAAGGGGCAGTGTGGACTCATTGGGCCAAAGGGCCTGTTTCCACACTGTAGGAAATCTAATCTAAAAAAATACAGTACAAATGTCCACCAGAACTGAAGGCTAAATAAACCTTGACCTGCATATTCGTTATGGAGACAAGATATCAGCATGTCACTCCTTCGAGGTTGCTTATCAGGTTGGCTGTCAAATTTTGACTTCAGCCTCATCTGTAGTGGCCCTCTAATGGGTTGTGGCTGGTAGAGGAAAATGCAATGGGCCAAATGCAATGAGCCAATTCTGGATGAGCAGCAGCTTGCAGCTGTTCTGCAATTTCAGAACAAATAATCCTTGGCCAACTGTTCCGCAGGAGTGAAAATAGGAAAAAGAAAATCGTGTAAAATTTCTTGTGAGACCTCAAAAGGTCAAGACTCCTTTAAGGGTCTCTGGTTATATCAAAAAGTAACAATGGTTGGATTTTATTTTTTGGCAAAGCATATTTTCCAGTGGCTTTCCACAGGGCTCAGTTTTGGTTCCTTTACTTTTGTAGTGTATACATATTAATGATTTTAAACTTAAATGTGGAAGGCATGATTGCGAAATTTGGTGATGCAAAATTAATCAGATACAGTTGGTGAGAGGTTTGGCTGCTGATTTCAAGAAGATAGCAATGGCCCCGCTGAGGGGTTAGAAAAGTGGCATATTGAATTCAATCTGGAGAAGTATGAGGTTATGGATTTGGGGAGGGCAAACAAAGCAAGAGTATACACAATGAGTGTGGTTGGATATTGACAGGAGCAGTGGAGGTGCAGTTGGAGTGCATATCCACAAGTTCTTGAAAGTTACAGGACAAGTAGATGTGATAGAAAAAAAGGCATCTGGGATGCTTTTCTTCATTTGGTGAGGTGTTGAATATAAGAGCAGGGATGTAATATTGAACCAAGTAAGAAACTGGTTAAACCACAGGTGTGGTTTTATGCATAATCTGGTCACCTTAGAAAAAGGGTGGCTAAGGGATGACTCCCTTGGTTGTACAAAATAATGAGGGGTTCAGGCAGGGTGGACAGGGAAGACCTGTTTTCCCTCGTGGAGAGATTAATTACCAGGGGACACAGATTTAAAGTGATTACTAGAATGATGAGAGGAGAGGAAGAAAATGCTTTTACCCAGAGGGTGGCAGTTGTATGGAATTCACTGGCCAGCTGGATAGCTGAGGCAGAATCCCTCAATACATGAATCTGGAGAGCTACAGACCATGTTTTGGTCAGTGGGATTAGAATGAGTGGCCATTCACCTGTCAAAACGTGATGAATTGAATGGCTTTATGAGCTGTAAATGTTTTATGGTTCTATCAGTACACAGCAAGAAATTATATTTATTTGGAGCCTTAATCGTAGGGACACATTCTAAGCCACTTGCCAGGAGCATCATCAATCAAAATGTGTCACAATGAGACTTTTGGACATGACCAAAAGCTTGGTCAAAAAGGTAGGTTTGAAGATATGTCTTAATGAGATTTAAGGATAGAATCTAGAGTTCTGGGTTTAGTCAAATGAAAGACAGTGACAAATAAGAAGAATTCATGGATATTTAAAGGTGACGGTAAGTTGTTCATGTAAATTCTGAACAGTTGTCTCAGCAATTTTCCTTGTGGAACACTACTTCCTAACTTCGGCCCACTCTGCATAATTACCCTTTGCTCCTAGTCTCTGTTTTCTGCCATAAAACCTGCAAAATGCCTAATTTGGCACTGGATTCCTGTCTCCACATTCTCAGGTCTTGTTCAGTTTGTTTGTTATCTCCTCAACATATTCAATAGAATTGGTTGAGTAGGACTTTCCATTTTGAAATCCTTCCCCATGACAAATGTCAAACCAAGAAGCCTCTAGATTTCTGTTGTGTCCCTCCTATCTTGAACAGGATGCCAGGTGGGTGAGGGGATAGAGTAGTAGGCAGATGTGAGTAGTAAGGTGTCAGATGGATGAAGAGACAGCGTACAAGGTGGGTTTGGGTGCTAGGTAAATATGTGCGGGCTTAGGACAGGTCATTGGCTGTTAGGTTGGGGAGCAGTAGGGGATGCAGGGTTGGGGATGTATGTAGAAATCAGAATGGCTGTATTTAGTTAGGTCTGTGGGTCTGCGGGCAGTGAGTCTGGTTCATGGAGAGTTGGCATGGGTCAGGTCCAATCAAGAGTTGTTGGAGGTATCAGGAGAGACTGTTGGCATCAGGTGATGTATGGTCAGTATTATAGTCAGCCTAGTGTTAGAGTAACTATTCAGGTAACTAAGTCAAAGTCCTCAGAAGCCTCTGAGTATCTCAGAGTTGAAAGTTTCAGAGGCTTGCAAACACTGGGTAATTGCCCAATTTCAACATGCTGGATAATTCCTGCAAAGTTAGCTGCATTGGGACTTCTGCCTGACCCTGATCCAAGTCCAATCTACCCTTTAGCAATGACTATGTTCATGTTGGTAGATGTGGCCATTAATTCTACTGAAACAAAAATTGTACCTTTTGTTTTAAAAAAGGGGCCAGTTAACCTGCCAAATAATCTTTTACTGCCACCTACTGGATGACTTAGCATTAAACTGAAAGTAAATTTGCAGAGTATGAGCTTTACATTTCAACCTTGGGAGACTTTTTTCTGTTGTTAGACAAATTCCAAATCATTCTGTTGAATTTAATTTTAAATGTACACATTTTTATGTATTAATGAACATTTGAATATTGAATGATTTGAAAAACAGTATAGTTGAAAACAGACAACTTCCTTAAAAATGTGGTTGCTGTTGGCTGAACCAGCATTCGTTATCCATTGCTAGCTACCCTAGAAAAGGTGGGGCAAGTCACCTTGAACTGCTGCAATCCATATAGTGTTAGAGCACCAGCACAATGCTGCTAGGAGGGACTTTCAATGATTTTAATCTAGTGCCAGTGAAGTAACAGCAGTAGATCTAAGTTAAAATGGTGAGTGGCTTGGAGGAAAACATGTAAATGGTGAAGTTCCTGTCTTTTGACTGCCCTTGTCTTTCTACATGTTAAATGTTGCATATTTTGAAGGTGCTGTTGAAGGAGGCTGAACAAATCGTTACAGTGCATCCTATATACAGTAGTCATTTGCTATCACTGTTTTAATGGTTGTGGATCGAGTGCTGATCAAAGTGGGCTGCTTTGTCCTGGATGGTGTCAAGCTCCCTGAGTGTTTTTGGAACTGCACTTATCCAGGCATGTGTGGAGTGTTCCGTCACACTCCTGCCTTGTAGATGGTGCTTAGGCTTTGGGAAGATGAGGCAAGTTACTCGCTGCAGAATTTCCAGCCTCTGAATCTGTTCTTGTAGTGATGGGTGGTCTAGTTCAGTTTCTGGTTAGGCTGTGTCTCCTGACACATTGAAAGGTTCACATGAGCATGTGCACATGTTGTGGAAAGAAAACTCTGCCAGTAAAAGACATGGTGGGCCCACAATGAGTACAAGCAATATGAGTGAATGGAATGGAATGATACCACTGGCAGGACTACTACGCATGTGTTTTGCAAGTATGACTGAGAACATGTTGTGGCTAATGGTAACCCCCCAAGATGTTGATATTAGGGGGTTCAATGATGATAATACCATTGAAGGTCAAAGTGACATAGTTCGATTCTCCTTCACAGGAGATAGTAATTGCCTGCTACTTGGGTCGTGTGCATGTTACTCATCACTTATCAACCCAGCTGAATCTTGTTCAGGTCTTGTTGCATATGGACATGAACTGCCTCTGTAACTAAGGAGGTGGGAGTGGTGTAGTGCATTGTCCTATCTTCAGTGAACATCCCACTTTGGCATATGGGAGGGTTAGTGATAAAATAGCTGAACATGTTTGGATCTAGGACATTACCTTCAGGAACTCCTGCAGTGAAGTCCTGGGACTGAGATGATTGGCCATCAACACACACAACTATCTTCCTTTTAAGATACTGTCTGATTCTCATTGAATTCAGTTTTAATAGGACTCCTTAATGCTGTACTCAGTCAAAATTGCATTAGTATCAAGGGCAGTTCAGTAACCTTTGAGTTTGAGTCCAGCTCTCTTGTCCACATTTGAACCAAGACTGTAATGAGACTACTGGCTGAGTAGTCCTATCAAAACCCAAACTGATCCTCAGCCAGTAAGTTATTATTATGTAAGTGTTGCTCTGTGGCACAGCAGCAATGCCTTACATCATTTTGCTGGTGATCAAGAGTCGACGGATAGAATAGTAACTAGTCAGTTTGGATTTTATTGCACAGGTGATAGCTGGGCAGCTTTCCATATTGTTGTGCAAGTGCCATGTTGTAGCTGTACTTGAACAGCTTGGCTAAGGCGCTGGTTAGTTCTAGAGCACAAGTCTTCAATACCATTGCCAGAATGTTGTCAGTGTTCAAAGGCCTTTCTGTACTGTCAGCTGTTTCTTGATATTAGACTGATGGAATATTCGGTAGGATGTTGCATCTTGTTTTAAACATCTCAACTGATTGAAGACAGATGTGTTTTTAAACACAGCATAAAGTGTTTTAACCTCCCTGAGTGCTGTGGATATTAAAAACAGAACAACTGACTGGTTGAATCCTGAAAATAAAAACAAATGATCATCCCATATTTGCTCTTAGAGACACAAATAATTACAAGGATGTAGGTCCTAAAAGACCAAAAAGATCATTGTCACGCTTGCTTCTTTTGAAATCTTTAAATGTTTTGTGGGCTTATGATCCCATTTTAGCCTACTGAAGAAATAAACATTTGATTTTTAATGAAGGCAGCCTCACAGTGTCTTATAGCTTGCAATAGCAACTTCCTCCAGCTTCATGCTGGTTGAGTTGCGGTCTAATCCTGGCAACAAAAATCTGAGATAACAAAGTGTGGAGCTGGATAAACACGGCAGGCAAAGCAGCATGTTAGGAGCACAAAAGCTGACATTTGGGCTTAGACCCTTCATCAGAAAAGGGTTTCGTTTCTCAAATAAATAGGCAAAGGTTAGCCTGAATTCTTTGCCTTGTGATGAATCTTAGTCATGTACTATTACTAGTCTAGATCTTTATTTTTTGTCAGCAGGCTGCTCTTCAAAACTCATCCCACTACATTTTCTTTATTAGAAATCAGGTTTGTCTTGTGACCATAGTATCTGTTTATCCATTGTCTTCACAAATCGTCTCTGATGACCTGACATATAATGGTGCTCAAATTTTGTCCATTTATGTCTTGTTTTTTGTATTCCAGTCTGAAACTCAGAATTTTGCAAGTCTATTGTGAAATCATGTGCTGGTAACTCAAAAATGATGGTTACCCAATGCAATTCCTGATAATTGTAGGAAGTGCACTGCAAACCTCAGAGACTTACAGTCTCTCCACCTTTGACTTTTTCATTGTAAACATTATGAAAAATACTTTTATCATTCACCAGGTTCTTCAGTTCAGATAACATTTTATATAGTAACAGTGAGGCCTGGGGGAATGATTATGAGATTATGATTGCAAGATGATTCCAGTTGGTGGGATATCACCAGAACACAAGTTTTACTGTAGTTTGCCTAATTATTTGGACAATGATGGCCATTTATCCACTGAATAGCTTTGTTGCATATTACAAAATTGTCTGGGGTTGGAGGCTAGTTTCCAGGCCTTGATTCATTCAGTGGAGGTTGGCAGAAAAGGGAAATGCCATCTGACCTCTTAACTCTATTATATTTCAAAAGCTGCATGTTCATTCGCCATTTGTTTTCAGAAGTAGTAGCTAGCTGGAACTTCTAAATCCATAAGTAATTGCATGAATGTCACAATGTGATCTGAATTGAGTTAGCTGAAAACAGGATCCTGTCATGTTGGAGACCTCAGGAGATGATCAAGATGAAATATCCACTTGACATGTCTAACTGAATGTGGGTGCAAGTGCTTCATCGTTATCTTTGACATTGATGTACTGGGCTTCTCCATCATAATAGATGGTGGGGTCTCTTTTTTCTCCTGTTAGTTGTTTAGAAGTCCATCACCATTCATAACTGGATATGTCAGGACTGCTGAAAGTTGTAATCCGATCAATTTGAAGTTCATTTGATGTATTATTTTTAGTTTTGCTGCCACTCTGTTTATGACATTCTAATTAAACTTTCTGAGCCTGATTCACAAATCTTGTTCAGCTGTTGGTTCTGCTCATTCCCAGACTGGCCATGGTCATCATGAAGACCCTGCCTTATCAGCCTTATTTTTTGCCTGTGGTGTGGTGAACCTCAGGTTAAACTCACTACCAATTGTGTCTCTTTCCAATGAGAGATCAGCCTATGGTTGTCTGGGACAATGGCAGCTTTCCTGGGGCTTTTGACATATTAAAGGTATTTTTCAATTCAGCTGTTGTTCTTTTGTCCACTTTGAAACATGGAACCAGGCAGTTTGGTAACTCCAAAGTCTTTTTGTGTTGCCCCCATTCTTGAAGAAAAAGATGTGTGAATTACTCGGGTGGCTGCGTGTTTCCATATTTAATGAGGTATCTGCCTCAGACTTGATACTGTCTGTAGACCAAATGCCAAAAGTCTCAACTCACAACTGTCACGTTAACAGTTTGTGTTTAACTTTTAAACATTGACCGCAAGTTCACAATTTGACACGTTTGTACTGAGTGGGACCGTAACTTCATTTCCAATACTCTGGAGCCCAAGTTAACTGTGTTCAATACTTTGGAACAGTATTTAATAGGTAAGTTTTTTTGATATATACCTATACACATGCACGTTTTAATTTAAAGCAGAACTTCTAAGCGTTGGTTTGGCTATTTTTTAACAACACTGCCCACAGGATAAACAAAAAAGTGAGCTGCAAGTAATTTGATATCCATGTGCAACAAACTCAGTGGAGATGAATCTGAGATGGGGGGTAAAGCTACCTGTTGATTTTCTGTTTCCCATTTTATGTTACAAAGACTAGTTCCACGAGCCAGGAGTTTTACTGTTGTTGTGTGAATCATCTTGTATAGTTGAGTCCCTTGTGAAAGTTACACATCTCAGTTATGATTAGTTATTATGAATGAACCAGTATGCAAGACAATAGTACATAATGATTGGATACAAACTAAAATGACAATGCATCATCAGCAACCATGGTCACTATATTGCCTTGATGTTAAAAAGGAGGGGTTTATCATAGTAAATGACTATTTACATACTATCTTAATGAAACTAATAAGTAATTTGAGCAATTAGTTTGGGGCAGATAACCTAATATCATGTGGAGTAGAAATACTTTGAGTAAAAGCTTACCCACTTCTGTTTGCTTATACTTAGGAAATCAGAATTCAAGTGTTGATGATACATATCCAGCAGTATACCAAGTACAGAACTAGGCATCCTTCTGAAATTAACTCCAGTTTATTCTCCTCCAAAATGAGTACTGAAGTTTAATCAATGAAGTAAACAACTTTGTTTTTTTTTTAGGTGTCAACTTGGCTATGTGGTAGCACTTGCGTCTGGTTCAAAACGTTATTGAATTCAAGCCTGGTGCCGGACAATTGAGCACCGATTTCATACATTTGCATTGGATGGACCACCATTTGGATGAGCACCATTCTAAGAAGAGCAGGAATCTCTCCCGATGTTCTGGCCAATATTCTATCTGCTAACTATTCGTGTTCTTTGCTGTGCACCAACAGCTGTTGGAGTTGGCCAGATAACAGTTTGAGGAATTGGTTACAAAGAGCTTTCAACTCTCCTGAGAAAATGCTGAGATTTTCAACAAAAGCAAATTTGTTTTCCTTTCTTCTAACAAATCACTAACTAACAACTCTTCTAACAAACAACTTGATATTTAGAATTTATAAAAACTAAATTCCTAATATTTATATGGGAAACTGATCCCCTGCATAGGTGTAACCAGCTGTAAATTTGAGAAAAAGATGCATGTGTGCCATCTAGTCACACATGAATATCTCTTCACCCCCTCAGATCAATTGGTGTGTAACATAAAGATTAAAAGAATTTGAGGTCTATTTGGATGTAACTTCCTTTTGATTATTTGACAGAAGCAGTCAACCGGACAAAAGTCAAAATAAATAAGGTATGTCTTTGTTCTTAAATTGACACTTTGTTTATAGCAATCTTTCAGAAATTAAAAAATAAATATGCCAGTGTGACAAGTGTAAATGAAGTTCATTTACATGTAATATTTGATATAAAATTAGTAAAATGATTCTAAGGGGTATATTGAAGTTGTGAAACATGCGCTAAAACTATAAAGTGCAGATTTTATATAGGTAAAGGCACTTCACAATAACAAGGAAAAGAAATTACAATCTAGGCATTTTATCTAACATCTTGTTGTCCATCCAAATTCATCGTCTTCAATTTCAGCATCCTTGACATTTGACACTTGTGCACCTTCCAAATTCAGGTAATCTTGATTTTCCAGGGAGACTTCATCTGTAGTAAGAGGGAGACTAGGGAAAGGAGTGAAACAGTACCATTATCTAGTATTCTAATCAATGAAAAAAAGAGCTTTGCATTTGATAATTAAAATAGTTTCATGACCTATTGTTAAGAAATTTACATTTTTCACCATTATTTTCAAATTGCATTAAAGTATAATTTCTAGTTAGTGTTCATTAAGTTACACTCTGGATGTTCAACATTCATGTAGATTGCCAGATGCTGCATAATCTTATAGTCTGTGCCTTTGGGTAACAATGCTACCTTGTATGCTTTTCCAACACTTCTCAGACTTTATAGTTTCATTATTTCAAGAACGCATCATGCCTCGCAATCTCTACAGTAGCCGAAATATGTCCCCACTGTGCATCTCGCCATAAATATGCTTTGGTAAAATTTCACAACTTACTTGTGATATTATTAATCAGAATCAAATACATGCTCCATCTCAGTCACATCTGACTCATCTGCCATTTTAACTAAAGAAAAATTAAATTCTGTCAGTAACCTACCTTCTACCACAACCTCCATGAGCAGATCCTTGAACCATTTACCCTGTCGAACAGCAAATGTCACGACAATACTTAAGCTTTATTTCCTGCCTGGATTTTCATCTATACCACTGAAGGGATAATAGTCCATGATTTTGAAGCACTGAGCATTGCTAAGTGCACTGTTATTATATGGCAAACTTAATTTTGCAAACAGATCAAATCCATTATCTTTTAACAAGTGTCCATCTAAATGCATATGACACCCCTCACCCCATTGCTTAGTTTGGTATGCTGGGTACATTTCAGCAGACCATTCAGGCTTTTAGTCTTCTGAGCAATTTGGATACATGCTGTGTAGCTTGACCGCTTGCTTATTAATCTCTGCCTTCTTTAGGACAGTGCTGTTAACCAGCAAGCCAGTTCGCCTGGTCTGGCTTACTTGAGGCCCTTTTTCATGCAAGCAGGCTGAGGGGACTGGAGCAAAGGCTAGCTGTCCATCCTGACCAGTTACAGGCCACAAGGTTAGTGGCGCTGCAGGAGATTCCTGCCTGGATGCTGCAGCAGTTATAGGTTGTCCTGTCCTTCCAATACCACCAGTATCCCAACTGCAAAAGCCTTTTTTAATTCTAGGTTTCAAGAAGTTGGAGAGACATTGCCTCCATTTGGAAGAACCTTCTCCTTCAACTACATGCCATGGAAGTCTGCTGCTGCTTTCAAGCTGTGAGGCCTCTTGTTGGTCCACTAACTTTGAAAACTTACCAACCGGAGAGGATATCCACTGTCTGCTCAGTTATTGGCTGTTTTAGGCAGACTCACATTGGCTCATGATGTTGTTGGTTCCTGACTGTAAATTGAGCCCAGTAGCAGGGTTCAGAAGCCTGAGGGAACTTCTCAGTCCTTAGAGACTGCAGATAAACTTTAAATTCAACTTCCTCTTAACTTAGCAGCATATTAAACAGTAATGTCCATGGTTCTTGCTACTCTAATTTTGTAAGTACCCAATGAGAAAAGATTACCAGATGGCTGTAGATGAACGTCTCTGAACTGCACATCTTTTATGCCTGCACAAAAATCCCAGATTATCTGCTGGTGTTATTTTTTTAAAAAAATATGCATTATTTTATGATTATTATACAGAGATTTGTTTATTTCTTTGATGCACTGATCCGTAGGATAGGATTTGCAATCTGTACTAGATTACCTGTAATCGTACATCTAATTACTCCCCGGATATACTGAAAAAGTGGCCAACAGGGGATAGGTGAGGCTGCACAGATGATGCAACAATACATATAGCAGCATTCCACAATTACAAATGGTCAACAGAACACTGACCTGCATCTATGAACCCAGTTAAACAGAGTTTACTTAATATTCTGAGTACGTACAAGTGGCCACTGATACTCACCCATCTAACTGCTTTCTTCCACTGTAAAAACACTTAAAAGCACACAGGATGCACATACCTTACACTGTGAAAAAGAGGAAATGCTGAGGTATAGAAATCACTGAGCACACCTACACTATACTTACAATGTGTAAATTGCAACATGTATTACACCCTATTCTGTGAATGACTTTGCAATGAGGCAGATTGGTGGTTAGTGAGGAATGAATTCAGAGCATGATAAGCTCAGGACAGTGGGGTATGGACTATAAAATTGAACACTTGAAGGCTGACTTCTTTTATGAGACATTGTTGTTTTGGCTGAAGACTTGTTTGAACAAACATATATTTGGCTCTTGATTGGGATCTTCTTCAATAATTAATATTTTTAGATGCCAGTTACGTAGCTAGACTTCTTTGTAGTGTGATGTCACAAAATATGTGGGGTAATAATTTTGGGCCTTGTACATGCTGTACTGCTGCCTGCCCCCACTCTCCACTTACTTGAGCAGTACTTCCTGTCACTGCAGGTTCTAATTGGTTGGCCGAGACCTTATCTGCAACAATACCTTATTGCTCATTCCTTTCAGTTCATAGATTCCTTACAGCAGAACACAACTGTGGCTGCGGTCAATAGTTAATAAATAGATTTTCATCCAGTTCCTCTGACACCCCAAAAATGATTGTGCCATGACTGCTGTCAAATAGCTGATCTAAGGCAATTGTCAGAGCAGTTGTATTTAGTGTTTGTAATTCAGCGTTGGTAGCTACAATTCTCTACATACTCGCTGCTCAGGATGTTAGATTTTCTACACTGAAGAAGCCAGACCCAGATTGGGTGACCATTCTGTGGGACATCTACATCCCAGACTCTAACCATGAGCTTTCAGTTGCCCTTCATTTTAGTTCTCTGTCTCCCTGCTACTCCTGGCCTTTCCATTCTTGGCCTCTTACGCAGTTTCAAGCTCAACATAAGCTTGAGAAAAGCACCTAATCTTGCAAATAAGCTCCTTCCAGTCTTCTGGAATCAACATTCAACAGTTCAACAATTTCTTGCTTATAACTAAACCTTCAGACTGCAAACTTTGTTTGTTTGTGATTTTGTAAATCCCATTTACATCCCATCTAGACCCAACTTTTGTTTCTTTACTTGTCCTGTAACATCTCCTTTTGCCTTACTCCATTAACCCTTTACATATGGAATCTTCCCAGCCTTCCAACCAGCAGAGAACATTCCTGTAGTTATTTGCATTTCTCGCTTGCCCCACCCCTGTCATTTCTTCACCTGCCTCTGTTCTGAAATTGATGTGAAATTTTGTGCTGAATTTAATGATCATAGCAGTGGCCCCAGTCCCCTATCCAGAGAGCTGGTGGAAACCACAGCATTACCAGGAGCTCCAGCAATATTAAATTCCAATTAGGTGCTTACCTCCCTGCCACTGGGATGCCTGGGGCCTTCAGGATGATAATGTTACATCCAACAGCTGTCAGAAAAACCAGGGGCATGTGACTGTTCAGAAAAGGTGGGCACTTCTGGTCCTGCAGGAGGTATTGGTAGATGGACAGCCATGAAAGCTCTGAAGGAGAAGGCAGCCCCTCTGGGGCTATATGAGATTATCCTTGATGAGGAGGAAGAGGGTTGGTGTGGAGGATGGGTGGCAGGGGGTGCTATGGAGACTGCATCCCAGTGGGGCCCTCTTTTGGTTACAGGGTAGGTATCAGGAGGTACCCCCTCAGCCCAGAGGTAAACCTGGTGGAAACTACAACAGGTATCCCTCTCGCTATACCAAGAGTGGTGGGATGAATCTTGCTGCTCAAGGGCCTTAACTGGCATCCAGAAAGGTCACAGTCCGTGACATGACTTAGTAATGGGGAGTCAGGACAGTAAAGTCTCTTAATGCCCCCTGGCCTTCCAGCCTCTCCACCACTTAATTCTGTTAGTCTTTCCCCAGATGCCCAGATCCACGGAATATTTTGTGCATCCAGCACTAGTGAAAACCTCTGTATCATTACATGCAAGTTTCATTTGATATAAATTCAAAGGAACCAATCTTGTTTTTCATCGGGTGGCACAGTGATTAGCACTACTGCCTCATATAGCCAGGGACATGGGTTCAATTCCAGACTTGGGCAACTGTCTGTGTGGAGATTGCACATTCTCCCTGTGCCTGCATGGGTTTCTGCTGGATGCTCCAGTGTCCTCCCACAGTCCAAAGCTGTGCAAGTTAGGTGGATCGGTCTTGCTAAATTGCCTATAGTATCCAGGGATGTGTAAGTTCAGGTGCATTAGACGTGGGAAATGCAGGGTTGGGGAATGGGTCTGGGTGGGATAATCTTGAGGTTTGGTGAGGACTTGTTGGGCCAAATAGCCTGTTTCCACACTGTAGGGATTCTCTAAATGCTAACTTGTTCTTTTAAAGAAAGGGGAGGTTTCATTATTCATATGCAAATTGCACAGCAATGTCCAGTGACCGCAGATGCAGAGGGGTAGGTACACACATAATCAGGAAGTTAGTATTCAGTGTTCTAGTCATTTAAATTGGTTGGCAATTTTGAAATAGATGAGTTAATGGCAGCTAAATCTACACCATGGTTTGCACTACACACAAGAATTGAAATGGATTGACTGAAAAATATTCCAGATAATTTTGCTGCATTTTGGGGATGAGACAACTGGTAATAAGAAATTCATCTTGACACTTGTTGAAATAACTTATTTTAGAATCCATAATGCTGGCTTCAGTACTACCTGCTCTTAAAAGAACATGGGAATAGAGTCCAAGCATAATTCACTAGAATTGGTCTTATTATTGCATGTAGTAAGATTTAAACAAATAAACCTTAACTTTTGCTTAACTATGGCTTCTCCATAGTTACAATTTATTTTATGTACCAGCATGTTTTCAAACCAATGATGACATAATCAAATTAGCAGTTTGCAGCAGAGTTGAGATTAAAATAATAGCGCATCATGTTGGTTCATTTGTTGATGCATGAGAATAATCAGGTTTTCTATCTTTGCCAAACTACACTCTAATTTCCCACTGGATGACAATTTGATCCAGATTAGAAACTGCTGATCAACACAATAAAATCTACATTAGCAGCAAGTTTATTACTTGAAGCCATTACTTTGGTGTATCCTGGCATTACTTTATATGGCAGTTTCAACCTTGCATGGTTAGCAGAGCTACAATTGTGAAAATAAGTTTAATAAGTGACAGCTTTGGCTTACTTCAACATTTCACTTCCTGCAAACGTGCATTGGCATAAATTTTGAACTTTGGGATTTTCAGACAAATATATTAATACCATTATTATCTTTGTAAAGTAGTGACAACACCTGCTTTTAAATGATCAGTATATGATGTAAACCTAATTCAGTACCTGCAATTCTATAGATTTTACAAAAATGTTACTACAATTAAGATAAATAACCCACAAAATACACATCTAAGCATTATCTGATAAGTGACATAACCTGAGTTTTTGACAATGATGAGCTGCCATTTTAAAGCTGTGCATTTCTAAATGTTTTCATGTACTTTGCAGAATATTCCATTTATTCAATATGCTTGATTCATGAGTACAGAAAAAGTGAACGCTTTTCTCATACTTTTGTTCCACTAGCATTGATTATATTGTTCTCAATTACATAGAACATAGAACATTAAAAGTCCATGAACTGAATTTACTATTGAAGCTATTGGTACCCATTATTACTTATGTATGAACCTGACAGGAAATTCAGACAAGTGCGGTTACACAGTTAAATGCAAAAATAAGACATTTCTGTCAAGTTGTTTTGCTTCTCCTTATGCTGAATGCAGAAGGCAACTCAGTGTTTGGCTCTCCATTCAAACATATTTTATGGTGTGGTAATCTTTAACTATTTACAAACAACCTCTCTGGCCTTGAAAATTTGCTTTTAGAGTTTCAATCCTTCAGTTTTTGAATGTTATTTGAGTGTTTTTTTTAAAGTTACACATTGTATTGTTCTCTCTTTCCATCTCCTTTTCCCTTTCTCTTCAACCCTATCTTTCTTTCTGGCTTTTTGTTTTGCTTTCTGCACTTGTTTGACATTGAATTCATATTACAAAACTGCACTTCCCAGTTTAGACTCTGTTAGGCATTCACAATGTTTCAGTAAAATTAGTTAGAGACACATAGCAACGTGGCTTGTTCACACGGGCACAGGGTGCAGCAGTATGATGATTTCCCACTAACAGCAATTTATCGCAGAGAAGTCATGCAAAGGCAATCCGAATGAATGGATAGTAATACCTATTGTAAATTCTGGCCTACAATATCTGATGAATTTCTCAGTGAAATGTCAATTTTGAACTTCAGTAGTTTTTCTATTTTGATTTTTTTCTTTTAAGTTTCATTGTTAATGCGTGCTTATAATGGAAATTACACGACAATCTCCCATGTTCTGGATCTGCCAAAGTACATTATTAGGATTAAGTAACAACACTGTTGATATTGTCTCTGGCATTCTTTTCAGTAAATGCAATTATTACATAGTATCGAAACATCTGCGGAACAACAAACCAGTTCGGTGAGCCAACCAGCCTCAACACCCACAACCCGAGCTACAGATCTACTCAAAAGCCTTAGAAATTTCTTTGCCAACTATTTCCTGAGCTAGTGAATAACTGTAATTTGTCAAAAGGCTTAAAACTAGATCCTGATAGTTTACTGTTAACATGAATGGTAACACTTGATCAGTGCCTTGCACACCCCTTGGTGTGTACATAAGAAATGTAATATGTTGTATGTGTTCAAAATTAATAGACTGATTGTTTTGAAAAAAAAGACTTGCATCAGATCTTGATATTGTTCTACTCTTGCATTAACTAGTGAAGGAGGTTTGAATTTCGAAGAACCAAAACACAACATATTAATATTCTTATCACATGCTGAAAATGGAAGTGAGGAACAAACAGCAAACCTCTGAGGGTCAGTGCAGCTACAGGAAGGGGAGGTTGCAGCAGGAAGGATTCCAGGGCAAAATGAGGGAAGGCTGGAATGGGACCAGGAAGGTGCATCTTCTGAGTTAATTGGGATATTTGGTCCAGTGAACACTCCTAGGTTTGCCAAAGGGTGGGAAAATCGACATAGCTGTAGGGATAAAAGAAGAGGATAAGTATTTTGAGGTCCAGCAATGTCATAAGAAACTATTGTAAACACTAAATTGTAATCACTAATGGACAGAAAACCCTTTTTGCATTTTACATCTTTGTCAGATTATGGAATAATTAATAAAATGTGCTTTTGCTAAAAACATTCTTTATATAAAAGAAACTTTGTTCTGTAGTGAAGATGTCATGCAGGCAGAGAATGTGATTTTACAAATGAGAAAAACACCAAGCTATTATAAAGCATATTTATTTGTGTGAAGATTTTATGAGGATTGATACTATAGAAACACAAAATACTTTATGTAGGTTTTAACTAAAACACATGATTTTATTACAATACTGCCTAATGCATTTTGCATTATGATTAGGAAATATTAATATTACGAGGCTTTGTAATGGCAGGTAGGGTGAACATCAAAAATTTAAAGACAATTACCAGCAATAAAGCTTTCTAGTTTGAAGCTGTTAAAACAGGAAAGCCAATTTATTGATTGTTCTGGAAAAATTGCTCAACATCACTGGGTTATGCCTGTGTATGTGTAAAACTTCAAAAATATGATGGCAGTTCTTCTTTAGTTTTATTCTTTTTCTTATGTGATTCCATTTGTGATGTTCACTCCAACCAAGAAACTTGCCTGGGGCCCATTTTCCATCAACTCTTAATCCTAACTATAACAGATGTTAGGAGGACTATGATGGCTGCTGTGGGTGGTCAAACCTATAATTCCTTTCTTTCTTAAGATGGAATACTTGACCTTTTGGAAGACCTTCCCCAATTTTACAGCTGAGACTGGAAACTCAACAGAGTTGATGTGGTGTATATGGATTTTAGCAAGGCGTTCGATAAGGTTCCCCACAATAGGCTATTGTACAAAATGCGGAGGAATGGGATTGTGGGAGATATAGCAGTTTGGATCGGAAATTGGCTTGCTGAAAGAAGACAGAGGGTGGCAGTTGATGGGAAATGTTCATCCTGGAGACCAGTTACTAGTGGTGTACCGCAAGCGTCGGTGTTGGGTCCATTGCTGTTTGTCATTTTTATAAATGACCTGGATGAGGGCATAGAAGGATGGGTTAGTAAATTTGCAGACAACACTAAGGTCGGTGGAGTTGTGGATAGTGACGAAGGATGCTGTAGGTTGCAGGGAGACATAGATAAGCTGCAGAGCTGGGCTGAGAGGTGGCAAATGGAGTTTAATGCAGACAAGTGTGAGGTGATGCACTTTGGTAGGAGTAACTAGAAGGCAAAGTACTGGGCTAATGGTAAGATTCTTGGTAGTGTAGATGAGCAGAGAGATCTTGGTGTCCATGTACACAGATCCTTGAAAGTTGCCACCCAGGTTCACAGGGCTGTTACGAAGGCATACAGTGTTTTTGCTTTTGTTAATAGAGGGATCGAGTTCCGGAACCATGAGGTTATGCTGCAGCTGTATAAAACTCTGGTGCAGCTGCACTTGGAGTATTGCGTACAGTTCTGGTCACCGCCTTATAAGGAGGATGTGGAAGCTTTGGAAAGGGTGCAGAGGAGATTTACTAGGATGTTGCCTGGTATGGAGGGAAGGTCTTACGAGGAAAGGCTGAGGGACTTGAGGCTGTTTTCTTTAGAGAGAAGGTTGAGAGGTGACTTAATTGAAACATATAAAATAATCAGAGGGTTAGATAGGGAGAGCCTTTTTCATAGGATGGTGACGGCGAGCAGGAGGGGCATAGCTTTAAATTGAGGGGTGAAAGATATAGGACAGATGTCAGAGGTAGTATCTTTACTCACAGTAGTAAGGGAATGGAATGCTTTGCCTGCAATGGTGTAGATTCGCCAAGTTTAAGTACATTTAAGTCGTCATTGGACAAGCATATGGACGTATATGGAATAGTGTAGGTTAGATGAGCTTCAGATTGGTATGACAACATTGGCACAACATCGAGGGCTGAAAGGCCTGTACTGTGCTGTTATGTTCTATGAGGAGTTAAGATCGTAAACTCATATCCTCCTACGCCAATAGCATATGTTACAACTTCCATATACAACATGCACATTTTCAGCTTGTGCTCTTCAAATGGAACTTAAAGGTTAGAACATCAATGGTACACTATTTAATACTTCAAAAGAATTTCAATGGTATACTGTTAAAGCCAAACACATCAAATAACACAGAGCAGTTGAAAACACTTTTCAGTGGTATAACAATCTATGTGATTCCCTAAATCTTTGGGCTATTCAAAAATGGATATGAGTGAGTTTGAGATTTGGTTGGTTTTCAACAAGGAATTCAAAGTTTACTTTGCTGTATAAAAGGTGACATGTAAACCTATGGTGTGAAGTCATCAATGAAACATATCAATGACTATACATGACTCGGTGGTAAGTGTGGACCTATTGTAGGAAACGTAGAACTATGACAGGGTAAAGAAAAATCATGCTCTTAATGTGGCGAGTTTAGTTTTGAACCTGTGAAACTGTTGCATCTTTTCCTTTCCCATCGTTGCCCTTTGGGTAGAACATCTGTGCAGAGTTGGTGTTGGAATAACGATGCCACCTCATGAATGGAACCATACTGTAAAAACACAGACAAAAATAAATATTTTTTAAAAAAACAAGGCTGTGCAATGATAAAATTGACAAGCCCTGGTGAATGTTTCTCTTTGTTAAATGGTGGCAGAGAAGATTCTACATCTATTTAGTATAGGTTTGGAAATGTAAGATTAAAATCTCAGTGATAAAACTTTACAAGTTAAATTTTGCAAGAACTACTAAACAAGAGGAATATTTGTTGTACCATGTAATTTAAACTAACCAACACTTTCAGTCCCCCCCACCCCCTCATGAATCTAATGTTTCTTTTACACCTGTAAAGGAAGTAAATTTCTGTAGGCCGACATTAACATCTTGGTTGATGTTCTTGAAAAACTCAAGTATATAACTTACTAAAATATCAGTACACATAATGTTATTCTAAAGGTTGGCTGAAACAAAAAAAACCTATCACTACCTTTAGCAGGTCAACGTTTTGCCCCAAAAATGTTTTCTGGATACTGCATGTAATAACATACCTTCTCTTGGTTTCCTGAGGAACAATGGATCTTGCTAAAATATTCTTGTACATATCTGACTTTAAGTAACGTGGGTAAGAATCCTGGAGTAACAATATCAACAAGATATCAGTGAGTTTAAACAGTCAGTTATATGCATAAGCATTTTTCCTCCCTAGGAAACACAAACGATACTGTCCTTTCTTAATAAGACCATAAGAAATTGGAACCGGAGTAGTCTATTCTGCCAATCAGTAGGATCCTGGCTGATTCGACATTCTGCGCATTCACTTTCCTGCCCTTTCTCCATAATCCTACCAATCAAAAATCTGTCTCAGGCTTAAATATACACAAGGCCTCTGTCCCACAGTTCTCTGTGGCAAAGAGTTCCAAAGACACACAATCCTTTGAGAGAAGAAATTCCTCCTCATCTGAAATTGGCACTCCTTCACTCTAAGACGATGCCCTCTTCTCTGAGCCTAGAGTTCCCATGAGAGGGAACATCCTCTCAGCATTTACCCTGTCAAGCCCCTTAAGAATCCTACATTTTTCAGTGTGATCACTTGTCATTCTTATAAACTTCATTGAGTAGGGTCCCAATCTGTTCAACCTTTCCTTACAATACAATCCCTCCATACAGGGGATCATCCTTGTGAAACTTCTCTGAATTGCCTCTAATGAAATAATACCTATTCTTAAATAAGGGGGCCAAAACTGCTTACAGTACTGTGTGGTCTCACTAGTTACAGTAAAGCTCCCTTACTCTCATACTCCAACTCCTTGAAATAAGAACCAACATTCCATTAGCCTTCCTGATTACCTACCGCACGTGTATGAGCTTTCTGTGTTTTGTGCACAAGTCCCACCATGTCTCTTCGTGTTGCAGCTTGCTGCATTTTCTCTCCATTTAAATAATATTCTGTTCTTTTAGTCTTCCTTCTAAAAGAACAACTTCACATTTTCCCACATTATACTCCATTTGCCAACATTTTGCCCACTTACTTAATCTAACCGTATATGCCTGTAAACTGTTTGTATATCTTTCCACCTGTATTTATTAATTTCTTTTTCAAGATGGTTATATCCAGATTGAAATACGAATTTTTGTTTAACTTTTCTTTAAACCTATTTTGGAAAGGAGAAAATGACCCAGAAGGATCGCTCAGTCTTAATCAAAATTGAGGCTGCAGTTTTTTTTCTGTTAATTTCTCCTTCATCAGGGATTGAAGAGTACTCCAGGTTTAACCAGTACCAGAAATGTGAGTTAGAGGTATTTAATTGAATAATTTGAGTACACTGGGGTGTCCAGAACCAGGGGTCACAGTCATGAGAATATGGGTTTAGACCATTTAGGACTGAGATGAGGAGAAATGTTGTCACTCAGAGGGTGGTGAACCTTTGGAATTCTCTGCTACAGAAAATTGTTGAGGCCAAAATAGTGACAATTTCAAGGAAGAAATTGACAGGGCTAAAGGGATCTGAGGGTATGGGGCAAAAAGGGGAAATAGGGTAGTGAGCTGGATGATCATGTTGCATGGTAGAGCAGGCTCAAGAGGGCTGAATGTCTGACTCTTGCCCAATTTTCTGTGTTTCTATATATGTAGGAAGACTTTGGTATGCAAGGTATGGGCTTAGTGGCTGGACCTTCTGGGGTGGTGGTGGTTGAGGGGTGTTTGCAAAGGTTGCCGAAAAACAGGCATTTTTCCAACAGGGACGTTAAATCCAGGAGATAGATATAAGAGCACTAACTTCCTAGATCTGACACTTCTTTTCCTCGATGTAGTTGCTAGCTTGCCCAAGGCACTAGAAATACTGTTCATTGAAGCCACGGTTTAAAAACTGAATAACAATAAGATTCATAAAAGGGTTGGAGATGGGATTGGGTTGGGAATTTGATTTTTAAAACCGTAACAACTTCTCCCTGCAACCTAGCCAGAATCTGCCTTGTTTTTAAGGTTAAAATTCTCTGATAGGGTCAAATTATTGATCAAATACTATGCTTTGTCAGCTCGAAATAACTAATATCAATTTATAGCAAATTATTTTATTTTGTCTATGAAAGATTAAATATAACTGCAAGCATAATGTTTAAACTTTATCTTCCAGCTGTGTACCTCCAACCTTGTTAACTGGTGATGTTGAAAAGTTCAGCAGGTGGATTATAATTGTTACTATGATGTGGCTGAGACAGAGCTTTGTGAGACTGATCTCCACATCAGAATGAGTTTCATCCTTTTTAAAATAGCACAACTTCAAAGACTGGTGGCTGCTTGGTGTTTCAGAGATATTCTGGAAAATCAAATTCTAAACTGAATTCCCTGATATCGTCAGAGTTTTAAAATCAAAATAAAGTTAATTTTTGTTTACTCGCAGCCTTATGATCTAAACATCCATGGTAAATTTCTAAAACTGCAGTTTCAAACTGTTCACAATTCCTGAGAAGTACACCAGAAAGTAAAGGTATCATTCGTTTTATAATCTCGTGTATGTTCCTTATTTAATAATTTAAATTAGGAGCTACTGTAAATTAGCTCATTGGTGCAAGTTTGGAACACTTATTGTCTGTAGGACCAATATGTTAACCATTTATAGAAAGTTTATGTAACTAACTCTATCTTCTAAAGCTGGATTTCACAAAACTGGTGCATTGGCTCTTTGGGCATTTTAAGTTCATGTCAATTTCCCACCTTCCACTGGAAACCTGTACGTTGCTTCTATTTGACTCGGCATCTAATAACCCTCTTCAATATCTCAATTGAACTTGTTTCCATGATATTTCCAGATCGTGCATTCCAGACCTGAGCTACTTCCTGAGTGAAAAAGTTTTTCTTCACCTTACATTTATTTATTTCGTGAAACACTTCAAAACCACGTTTTCTGGTTCTTAGTTCATTGACAAGTGGGAAAGATTTCTTCGTACCCATTTGGATCCATCGTTATTTTGAAAACTATGGTCATATATTCTCTTAGCTCTGTACTCTCCAAGAAAAACACTTCCAACAGCTCCAATCTTTCCTCATAACTGAAGTGCGTCATCCCAGGAACCATTCAAATAAATATTGTCTGCACATTCTCTTGTGTGGCTCCCAAAATACACAATACTCCATCTAAAGTCCAATCAATTTCTTATATAAGTTCATCATAACTCTCCTTTTCTCTTACTTTATGCCTCTATTTGTGAATTTGACAATACTTTATTGATGATTCCTTTATCTGTCCTGCCACCTTTAATGTGTTAATTCCATATACACCCAGGTCATTCTATTCCTGCACATCCTTTACAATAACCACCTATATTTCAGACTGGATCTTTATGTTCTCTGTACCAAAGTGCACCATTTCAGAGTTCTCTGTAGCTGCCACCTAATCCTTTACACTGTCCAATTCAAAGTTTACAATTCTTCCAGTTTTGGATTGTCAGATTTTGAAATTGTCCCCTGTATACCTAGCTTTAGGTCATTTAAATACACAAGGAAAAGCAAGAGTCCCATTACCCATCTGTGAAGAACTCCACTACAAACCTCCTTGCAGCTGAAAAAATGTCCATTCACCATGACATTTGTTTCTTCTTGTGCAGCCAATTTTGTATCCATGTGCCCTTTTATTCTGTGGCCCATAACATACCTTACAGTTTTGCTGTGTGCTACTATACTGAATGCCTTTTAGAAATCTACGGTTTCCCCTCATCAAACCACTCTATTGCCTCTTCAAAGAATTCCAGGAAGTTAAGCGAGACATGATTTTCCCTGAACAAGTCCATACTGATTCTTCCAAGTTAATCTACATGTTTTCTAGTAATACCATACATCACAAATAATTGTTTCTTCAAGTTTTCCTACCACTGAAGTTAAACTGATTTGGTCTGTGATTTCACAGCTGATCTTAATGTCTTTTCCAAAATGTTTATTAACAATTACAATTCTCCCAACGTCTAGCACCAAGCCTGAATACAGAGAATGTGCAAACTTGAACAATGGGACAGCTTTAGTTCTTGAACAGAGGGTTGGGGGGGAGAAGAGCAGAGGTTGGGCATAAGCATGTCTGATAAAAAGCCAGGCTTTCTCTGATATAAAAGCCAAACACTTCAGTGCTTGTGACCCCCAAACTCCCATCTTGTAACCTCACTGCTGACAGAGTGAGTGTGGGCTACTGGAGAGAAGGTGGTGGACCTTAGATCGGTGAAGTGAAGAAGGACATTGACCTCCTTCATGCAGGTCAGAAATCACACTACACCAGGCTATAGTCCTGGTGTCCATAGTCCAGACACCAATGTGGATTTCACCAGATTCAAAATCTCCCCTCCCCCCACTGCATCTCAAAACCAGCCCAGCTTGTCCCCGCCTCCCTAACCCGTTCTTCCTCTCACTTATCCCCTCCTCCCACCTCAAGCCGCACCTCCATTTCCTACCTACTTAACTCATCCTGCCCCCTTGACCTGTCCATTCTCCCTGGACTGACCTATCCCCTCCCTACCTTCCCATCCATACTCTCCTCTCAACCTATCTTCTCCTCTATCCATCTTCGGTCCGCCTCTTCCCTTCTCCCTATTTATTTCAGAATTGTCTCCCCATCCCCCTTTTCTGCTGAAGGGTCTAGGCCTGAAACGTCAGCTTTTGTGCTCCTAAGGTGCTGCTTGGCCTGCTGTGTTCATCCAGCTCCACACTTTCTTATTGCCGATTCTCCAGCATCTGCAGTTCCCATTATCTCAAGTATCAAGTAGTGGCCTAGATAATAAAATGTGAGGCTGGATGAACACAGCAGGCCCAGCAGCATCTCAGGAGCACAAAAGCTGACGTTTTGGGCCTAGACCCTTCATCAGAGAGGGTGATGGGGTGAGGGTTCTGGAATAAATAGGGAGAGAGGGGGAGGCGGACCGAAGATGGAGAGAAAAGAAGATAGGTGGAGAGGAGAGTATAGGTGGGGAGGTAGGGAGGGGATAGGTCAGTCCAGGGAAGACGGACAGGTCAAGGAGGTGGGATGAGGTTAGTAGGTAGGAGATGGAGGTGCGGCTTGGGGTGGGAGGAAGGGATGGGTGAGAGGAAGAACAGGTTAGGGAGGCAGAGACAGGTTGGACTGGTTGTGTGGTGCAGTGGGGGGAGGGGACGAACTGGGCTGGTTTTGGGATGCGGTGGGTGAAGGGGAGATTTTGAAGCTGGTGAAGTCCACATTGATACCATTGGGCTGCAGGGTTCCCAAGCGGAATATGAGTTGCTGTTCCTGCAACCTTCGGGTGGCATCGTTGTGGCACTGCAGGAGGCCCATGATGGACATGCCATCTAAAGAATGGGAGGGGGAATGGAAATGGTTTGCGACTGGGAGGTGCAGTTGTTTATTGCGAACTGAGCGGAGGTGTTCTGCAAAGCGGTCACCAAGCCTCCGCTTGGTTTCCCCAATGTAGAGGAAGCCACACCGGGTACAGTGGATGCAGTATACCACATTAAGCAGAGGTTCACCTGCACATCTGCCAATGTAGAAAGTCATCTTGGGGCCTGGGATAGGGGTGAGGGAGGAGGTGTGGGGGCAAGTGTAGCATTTCCTGCGGTTGAAGGGGAAGGTGCCGGGTGTGGTGGGGTTGGAGGGCAGTGTGGAGCGAACAAGGGAGTCACGGAGAGAGTGGTCTCTCCGGAAAGCAGACGGGGGTGGGGATGGAAAAATGTCTTGGGTGGTGGGGTCGGATTGTAGATGGCGGAAGTGTCGGAGGATGATGTGTTGTATCCGGAGGTTGGTGGGGTGGTGTGTGAGAACGAGGGGGATCCTCTTTGGGCGGTTGTGGCGGGGGCGGGGTGTGAGGGATGTGTTGAGGGAAATGCGGGAGACGCGGTCAAGGGCATTCTTGACCACTGTGGGGGGCAAGTTGCGGTCCTTGAAGAACTTGGACATCTGGGATGAGCGGGAGTGGAATGCCTCATCGTGGGAACAGATGCGGCGGAGGAATTGGGAATATGGGATGGTATTTTTGCAGGAGGGTGGGTGGGAGGAGGTGTATTTTAGGTAGCTGTGGGAGTCAGTGGGCTTGAAATGGACATCAGTTACAAGCTGGTTGCCGGAGATGGAGACAGAGATCCAGGAAGGTGAGGGATGTGCTGGACGTGGCCCAGGTGAACTGAAGGTTGGGGTGGAAGATGTTAGTGAAGTGGATGAACTGTTCGAGCTCCTCTGGGGAGCAAGAATGTGTTCATCCAGCCTCACATTTTATTATCTCAAGTAGTCCAGCAGGTTTATCTGAAAACACAAGCTTTCAGAGTCTCACTCTTCCTTCAGGCGTCAGTGAGACAGGTAGTATCAGACATAGAATTTATAAGTAAAAGATCACAGGGTCACACCGCTGATGAGGATGTATTAAACCTAAGATGCTGTTCAATCTTTAATCAGTTGGAAGGTTTTAATTGATTAATAAGTAAATGTATATCCCTGAATTCCTTTCAGGTCACTGTCCTGAGAGAACTAAAGGTTTTATCAGTGTAAAGAAGAGGTGACATTTTAGGTCAGACAATGTATGTTAGGTGTAAGCAAAAACAGAAGTTGCTGGACAAGTTCAGCAGGTCTGGCAGCATCTGTGAAGAAAAAAATCAAACTTAACGTTTCGGGTCCAGTGACCCTTCCTCAGAACTGATGGTAGCTGAGAAAACATCGGTTTATATGCAGAGAATGGAGGAGGATGGGGTAGGGAGTAAATGATAGGATAGGGCCTGAAGTGAAAGAAGAGCTGTTGGATAGAGCAAAGACTTGATAACATTCTGAGGATGGGTCAGCAGACCCAAAACGTTAAGTCTATCTTTTTCTTCACAGATGCTGCCAGAACTGCTGATCTGGCTGGGAGGGTGAATAGTTGTTAATGGGGACTATTAGTGACTAACAGCAGGTGCTGTGTAATGGCAGGCTATGTGATAAAAGGCCTGGTGTGCAGGGTAGGGGGATAAGACAGGGGAGGGTTTATGCCCTTAAAATTATTGAACTCGAAATTGAGTCCGGAGAGAGTTCAATAATTCTGGGCTCTATCCTATCGTTTACTCCCTACCCCATACCCCTCTGTGTGTGTGTGCGCGTGCGTGCGTGCGCGTGCGCGGGGGAGTGTGTATGTGCACACATGCTTGAGAGACAGTGCATGTATGAGAGAGGATCTGGGTGCGAGTGTGTACATGTGTGTGAGAAATGCTACGACGACAGTGGTTATGATAGACACGGCACAAAAATGGCCGAGCAGAGATGTTCCCTCCCAGTAGGGGAACACTTCTGCGGTTAAGGACATTTGACCTTGGAGAAAGTGTCCTCCAGGGTGGACTTCAGGATACACAACAAGGCAGAGTCACCGAGCAGAGGCTGATAGCCACATTTGGTACCCCTAAGGATGGCCTCAACGGAGATCTTGGGTTCATGTTGCACTACAGGTGACCCTACCACAGTATAGTCTG
Source organism: Stegostoma tigrinum (assembly GCF_030684315.1). Taxonomy (NCBI): domain Eukaryota; kingdom Metazoa; phylum Chordata; class Chondrichthyes; order Orectolobiformes; family Stegostomatidae; genus Stegostoma; species Stegostoma tigrinum. The sequence goes on from NC_081376.1 coordinate 29,529,042, forward strand.
TCTGTCACTCTCACTCTCCTATACACACACCTGTATTTGCAGATACATTCTATTTTGTTCAAAAAGCACACAATTTACAGTCAGTCAGTCAATGTGTTGGTTTATAAATTCCTACTTTAGAAATGAAACCAGTCTGACTCCAGACCAAAACACAGATTCTAAACAAGGCCTCACACCTAACATGCGTTGTCTGACCTAAAGTATCGTCTCTTCTTTACACTGATAAAAACTTTAGTTTTCTCAGGCCAGTGACTTGAAAGGAATTCAGGGATATACATATACATATTAATCAATTAAAACCTCCCAACTGATTAAAGATTGAACAGCATCTTAGGTTTGTTTAATACATCCCCATCAGTGGTGTGACCCTTTGATCTTTTAATTAGAAATTCTGTATCTGATATACCTCTCTCACTAACTCCTGGAGAAGGAGGAAGCCTCTGAAAGCTTGTGTTTTCAAATAAACCTGCTGGACTGTAAGCTGGTGTTGTGTGATTTCTGATCTTGTCCACCCCAATCCAACACCAGCACCTTCACATCATGACTACCATTCTTCCTGCAGAGTTGTGTAGAGCCTTCTCCAGCCAACTGAGACTGGTTTAACAGCAGGCCAGGCCAGGATGGTCTAGTGTGTGGCCTCCAATGGGTGAATGTTGAAGTCCCTCCACACAGCTATCCCATCCATCAGGACCTTTTAGGTCCCTGCCTACACAATTGGGAACCAATTTCCCACCGAGTGACTGACATGTCCAGAAAAAACATCAAGAAGCTCTTGATTGGCTGTACAACAGGCTTTTAAAAATGACATGGGTGCAAGGAATGCTCATGAGTTCCAGGATTGCCACTGAGTATCAAGCTGTTGATGAAATGGTGCCTGGTGGAATGTAACCGCAATCAGGCATGAATGGCACCATAGGGGTGCGATAGGTAGTTATTGAGGTGAGTTTAATGAGGTAAAACTGAAAGGACACATTGGGGCTCGGCTGAAAATAATTTTAAGATCCAGCCCCAATTTCAGAGAGGCAGATAAACAAAAAGTAATACGGACAACATTATTTTAATCTCTTACTACTTGTTGCTGAAACTTTCACTTTGATTTTCAAGTGCTCTATTATTAGTCCTACTTTCCCTCTATTATGGGAGTGCTACAGCTGTCTTTACTCGCACTAAGTTTCATTCTCCAGTTATCTCTACGCTAGCTGACTCACATTGGTTCCAGATCTAGTAATGCCTGGATTTTAAAACTTTCATCCTTGTTTGCACATCCCCGCACAGCCTTGTCCTCCTTCCCTCCCATAATCTCCTTTACCAAACAAACTGACATAGCTGCGTTAATCTAATTCCAGCCTCTAGAACATCCCTAATTTAAACTGGTGTCGCTGCCTTCAGCTGACAAGGTCTGAAGCTCTGAATTCCCACTGACTCTTTAACTCTATTTTCTTCCTTTAAAATACGCCTTACACCTGTCTTTTTAACCAGCCTTTTGACCATCTTCCCTGATAAAGCCTTGCATGGTGCTGAATTTTGCTTCATTACATGCCTGTAATGTGCGTTGGGACCTGTATTGTGTGACTGGAGCTACATAAATACAAGCTATTGTTAATTCTTAGATCAGTCACCTGCACAGTACTTTAAATATTTCGGGCATCCCACCTTACTTTCTGGTTCTTCAGTTAATAATGGTTGACCTTAGCCTAACCCAAATCCCATCATTTCAGATATATTGTCTTCCTTGGAAGAGGCAAATTCCTTTAGCGCTGCATTTACCAGCGACCGGCGCAAGGCCAGTTTTAGGCCTGGCCTCCCCCATGGTTCACTATATTTGTGAGCTGATACTCACAAACCAGCACAACTCCATGAAAACCGTAAGGTAGGGCTCAGAAATCACCGCACCAGCACTGAAAGCACTGGCTTAGCGACTGCTGCATGTGGGTCAGACCCACTTCTTTATCCTCCTGCCTGACAATGGTTTGGGATGGAAAAATCCCAATCCCATATTTTCACTGCAATCTGGAGTCCCTAGCAGCCACCATCTGTGTTTCTGTTATTATTAATTTTTTTAATTGACATTCAGTGTCAGTGAGAATGACATCTCATTGGGTTATGAGTACAGAGCAACCAAAACAGCTGTGTTCTGTATACTCCTGACTGCTGTGAAATCATATTGTTTCATGGGGAGTTCCCAATGCTGCAGATGATACCTCTGTTCCAGTGCTTTGGTTTAGGGATGGCACAAAACATGGCATACTATGATGGTCCAATGCAGCACTATTGTTCATTCCCTAATCCAAAATTATACTAATATCAATAGTGTTAATTAATCCTCCACCTATTAAGCAGAGCACTTAAAATCTGTCTCTCATTGCCAGCATTTTGGGTTGGAAAAGTCAGTAAATCCCTAATCCATGCTCAGAATTTTCTGATTGCTTTGTGTCAATTATTTATTCTTTTTTTGCTGATGGCAATCGCAGAATTTACATTGTCATTCCAACAACTCTCCACGGATGTTTTGAGTTTACAGTCATTAATTCCTGCAGCAATTGTTTATCAAATGCAAATGAGATAATACAAGTGGAATTAACACACAAAATTTACCATTCCTAGTACATTGTTATTTTATAAGAACATGAGAACCAGGGGCAGGAATAGGCCATCTGGTCCTTTGAACCCACTCTGCCATTCAATAAGATCACGGCCGATCTTTTCCTGGCCTCAGCTCCACTCACCATGATTCCTTAATTCCTTTACTGTTCAAAAAAAAATCTATCTCAGCTTTAAAAACATTCAATGAGGCAGCCCCAGCTACTCACTGGGCAGGGAATTGCACAGATTCACAACCCCTTTGGGTAAAGGAATTCCTCTTGAATTCAGTCCTAAATCTGCTTTCCCTAATCTTGAGGCCAAGCCCTCTTGTTCTAGTTTCACACACCAGTGGAAACATCCTCCCTATTTCTATCTTATAATATTCTGAAGGGAATAGACATGTTTCTATAAGAATCCCCGTCATTCTTCTAAATTCCAATGAATATAATTCCAGTCTATACAGTCTCTCCTCATAAGCCAAGCCTCTCAACTCCAGAATCAACTTAGTGGATCTCCTCCGCACTCCCTCCAGTGCCTCTATTTCCTTTCTCGAGTAAGGCGATGAAAACTGCATGCAGTACTCATGGTGTGGCCTCACCAGCACCCTATACAGCTGTAACATAACCTCCTTACTTTTGAGCTCCATCCCTTTAGCAATGAAGGACAAAATTCCATTTGCCACATGAATTACCTGTTACCCTTGCAAACCAACCTTCTGCGATTCATGCACAAGGACACCCAGGTCTCTCTGCACAGCAGCATGTTACAATTTTTTACCATTAAAATAATAGTCCCTTTTTACTGTTATTCCCACTAAAATGCATGAATTCACATTTATCGACATTGTACGCCATCTGCCAGACCTTTGCCCACTCACTTAAACTGTTTATATCCCTCTGCAAACTTTCAGAGTCCTCTGCACACTTTGCTCTACCACTCACCTTACTGTCATCCACAACCTTTGACACACTACAACTCAATCATCTTTGCAAATAGTAAACAACTGTGGTTCCAACACTGATCCCTGAGGCACACCACTAGTCACTGAACGCCAACCAGAAAAGCACTCATTTATCCCCATTCTTTGCTTCCTGTTAGTTAACCAACCCTCTGTCCATGCTAATACATTGCCCATAATGCCACGCAGCTTTATCTTAAGTAGCAGCCTTTTTTGCGGCACCTTGTCGAATGTCTTTTGGAAATCTAGATACACCACATCTATTGGGTTCCCGTTGTCCACTGTGCTCATAATGTCTTCATAGAATTCCAGTAAATTAGTTAAACACGATCTGCCCTTCATGAACACATGATGCATCTGCCCAATGGGACAACTTCCATTTCGATGATAGATTCAAGCATTTTCCTCACCACAGAAGTTAAGCTAACCAGCCTAAAATTTCCCATCTTTTGCCTACCTCCTTTTCTAAACAGTGGCATCATATTTGCTGCTTTGTAATCTGCTGCAACTGTCCCAGAGCCCAGCAAATTTTGGAAGATTTGCTACTTCTCCTGCCACCTCTTTTATTACCCTGATTTGTGTTCCACCAGGGCCAGGAGACATGTCTACCTTTAGCTCCAATCGTTTGCCGACACTACCTCTTTTGTGATAACAATCATTTCTAGTTTCTCACTTGCCTTAGTCTCCTTGTCATTAATTACTGGCATGTTATTCGTGTCGTCCACTATAAAGACTGACACAAAATACCTGTTCAATGCCTTGGTCATTTTCTCACTTCCATTATTAAATTTCCCTTCTCATCCCCTAAATGACCAATGTTTATCACAATATTCTCTGAATGCAAGGGCTTGTGAATAATTTATTTGATATTACAAAGTCAGCACAATGGTCTTTCATGTATAAATAACGCAATAATACGATGGTCCCCATCCAACAATGGAAGCAAAACTTCAATGAAATGCAGTGAGATTGCTAAGACTGAAGGCTGGCAATGGGACAGTATTATATAGCTTTGTCTTGTACGAAAATGCACCAATAATAGTCATTTTCCTCACACAGGCGTCAAAAGAATATGAAATATCTGCCAAGCAGTTTGTGGTTTTAAAAATAATAGAAACACTTCCTTTATGATTTTTTGTTTCAAGCATCTTAACTGGACGGACCACAATAAATTCTGTAGCAAACAGTAAGTTAGAGGCTGGGATTCTGGTGGAGCTCATGATTTATCAAATCCTTTCAACCATCTATCAAGTGGAAGTCAAGAATACGAACATATTTACATATACAGTTTTTAGACAAAGACTGCAATATAAGTCCACATACCTTTTTCATTAGCATATAAATATGCATTTGTGCATCTTCAAATACGTAGCGATGGGGAATTTGTAATCCATCAAGGGTCTTTTCCATTGTCTTACTGTCGATATTTACCCATTTGCTGGCTCCCGCTGCCAAAAACTGTCTGCAAGTAACACAAGCCTTCTATAAATAATAAAAATCAAAAAGATCAATATTCTAATAAAATTTGGAGCTAACTTTTAGTGAGTCAGACAGCTTTGAGGAAGTCTGTTCATTTGTATTTTAGAGGGTGGGATAAACACAGGTGCCAATAGAATTCACTTGACTAGAATGTGTGGGGGATAGGAAATGCATTGGATTTTAGTACTGGCAATCTCTAATCACCAGGCAGGCTGTGAAAAGGGGTGCAGAGACATATGGCATTAAAAGTCCCATATGCTGTGCAATAAGAAATTTTGAACCAGAAAAATGTGACATTTTTACTTCATTACTTCATTGCTGCATTGAATAATGGAGACATTCCTCTTCGATCAAAATTATTTCTATTGTTGTCTGCCTAAATGTCCAGTTGTACTTGAGCTTTATCATTTGAAAGCAGAGATGTCAGGATAGTGTGATGCCTCCCTGGTACTAGGGTAAAGGATGTCTCTGAGCAGGCACAGGTCGTTTTGAAAGGGGAGGGTGAGCAACCAGAGGTCATGGTCCATATTGGTACTAACAACATAGGCAGAAAGACAGATGAGGTCCTGCAAAGGGAATTAGGTAGAAAGTCAAAAAATAGGATCTCTGGGTTGTAATCTCAGGACTACTCCCTGTGCCACATGTGAGTGATGTCAGAAATAGGAAGATAACAATTGAATATGTGGCTAAAGAGCTGGTATAAGAGGGACAGCATTAGATTTCTAGGTTATTGGGATCTCTTCCAGGGCTGAAGGGACCTGTACAAGGGGGGACGCTTGCACCTAAACTGGAGGGACACCAGTTTATCTTTACAGGGAGGTTTGCTCTGTCCACTGGGAGGGTTTAAATTAGTGTGGTGCGAGGGGTAGGAATCAGAGCAATAGCTCAGCACGTGGAGTGGTTTTGGCCAAGTTAGAGGTTAAGTTAAGTAAGTCTAATAGGAAGAACAGCAGGGTCAAGGTTAATGAACATGGTAGGACTGGCAGCCTGAAGTATATTTACTTTGATGCAAGGAATATAACGGGTAAGGCAGATGAGTTTAGCACCTGGATTAGTACATGGGATTATTATGTTGTAGCTATTACAGAAACTTGGTTGAGAGAAGAGTAGGACTGGCAGCTCAACATTCTAGGGTTTAGATGTTTCATGTGAGATAATGAAGGATGCAAACAGGGTGGAGAAGTTGCATTACTGATTAAGGAGAATATCACAGCTGAACTAACAGAAGGCTTACTTAGTGAGGCAATATGGCTAGAACACACAAATAAGAAAGTCCAATCTTATGATGGGGTTATATTATAGACTTCCGAATAGTCAGCAGGAGTCAGAGGAACAGATATGTAGGCAGATCGTGGAAAAATCTAAACCCAGTGTTGTTGTAATGGATGATCTTAGCTTTCCCAATATTAACTTGTACTTCCTTAGTGCCAAGGGCTTAGACAGAGCAGAATTTCTTGTGTGAATCCAGGATGGTTTCTTGAAACAATATGTAGATTGTCTAACTAGAGAAGGGGCCCATAGTAGACCTTGTTTTGGGGAATGAACCTGGCCAAATGATCGAACCTTCAGTAGGGGTACCATTTTGGGAGCAGTGATCATAATTCCATAAGTTTTAAGATAGTTATAGAAAACGATGAGATTGATCCTCGGGTAAAGGTGCTAAACTGGGAGAAGGCTAATTACAACAGTATTCATCAGTAACTGGAGAAATTGGATTGGGGTGGCTGTTTGAGTGTAAATCCACATCTGACATGTGAGAGTCCTTTAAAAGACAGTTGATCAGAGTTCAGGATGTATGTTCCTGTGAGGAAGAAAGATAAGGATGGCAAAATTTGGGAACACTGGATGCCAAGATATTGAAAGCTTCATTACAAAATAAGATGAAGCATATGTAAGACTGAGGAAACTGAAATCAGGCCAGGCCCTTGAAAATAAAGTGTGGCAGAGTGGTAGCATCTCTACCCTGGATCGAGAGGTCCAGGTTCAAATCCCATCTGCTCCAGAGGTGTCTAATAACATCTTTGAATAGGTTGGTTAGGAAAATAGATTAACTAAAATAAAAACTTAAACAAGGAATTAGTAGTGACCAGGAAATATCCTGGATACAGGATTAAGGAGAATCCTAAGGCATTTTATACATCTATTAGGAGCAAGAGGGCAGTTTGGGAAACTAGGTTCACTCAAGGACAAAAGAACAAAATTATGGGTTGAGCTAGGAGAAATGATGAGGTCCTTAATGAGTAGTTTGCATCAGTATTCACCAAAGGAAAGGAAACGAGCGATGGTAAAATTAAGGAGTGTTATGTTGGTCTAGGGGATGTCGCTATTAAGAAAGGAGGTGGAGTTGGGTTCTTGAAAAACATTAAGGTAGATAAGTCCCCAGGATCTAAACCCATGGAGGGAGGCAAAGGAAGAGATTGTGGGGCCTTGATACAGATCTTTGTATCCTCTTTAGCCACAGGTGACGTCTTAATAGATTGGAGAATAGCCAATGTTGTTCCTTTTATTTAAGAAGGGCAACAGGTACAATCCAGTAAATTATAAGCCAGAGAGCGTTACATCAGTGGTAGGGAAATTATTGGGAGAAGATTCTGAGGGACAGGACTTACTCACACTTGGAAAAGAGCAAACTTGTTAGGGATCGTTAACATGGCTTTGTGAAGGAGAGATCTTGTCTCACAAATTTGATTGAATTGTTTGAGGAAGTGACAAGAGGATTGTTCAGGTTAGCGCAGTGGATGTTGTCTGCATGGACTTTACTAAAACATTTGATATGGTTAAATTGCAGTAGGCTGGTCCAGAAGATTAAGTCACACAAGATCCACAGTAAGTTGATAAGTTAGATACAAAATTGGCTTGGTCATGCAAGACAGAGTAGTTGTGGAGGATTGTTTTTCTGACTGGAGGTTGTGAGAAGTGGTGTCCCACAAAGATCAGTGCTACGACCTCTGTTATTTATAATATATATGTAAATGATTTGGATGAAAAGGTAGGTGGTCTGATTAATAAGTCTGTAGATGATACAAAAATTGGTGAGGGTGTGGATAGTCTGGAAGATTGTTAAAGTAGATAGCAAGCTCTAAATCAGTTAGAAAGTTGGGCCAAGAGATTGCACATGGAATTTAACCCAGCAAGTGAGAGATGATGCATTTTGGGAGGTCAAATGCAGGAGAAAAGTGTACAGTGAATGGCAGAATCCTTAGGAGCATTGCTATACAGAGGGATCTTCGGGTGCAATTCCCTGAGAATAGCAACTCAAGTGGATACGATGATAAAGAAGGCATACAGCGCATTTGCCTTTATCAATTGGGGCATTAAGTATAACGGTTGGCAAGAATAAAACTTCAGTTTGGCCTCATGTCGAGTAGTACGTTCTGGTTCTCACACTATAGAGAGGATGTGGATGCTTTGGGGAGGATACAACAGAGGTTTCCCAGGATGTTGCCCGGACTGGAGTGTATTAGCTAGTGGGACAAACTTGAATAACTTCCAGTCCAGTGTCAGACGTCGAGGGGTGACCTGATAGAAGAATATAAAACTATGAGAGGAATGTATAGGATGGATGGTCAATCTTTTTCGCAAGGTTGAAGTGTTAAATACTAGGAGGCATAGGTTTAAGGTGAGAGGTGGAAAATTTAAAGGAGATGTGCGAGGCAAGTTTTTTTTTTAAAACTCAGACTGTGGGCAGGTGCCTGGAATGCATTCCCTAGAGAGGTAGTAGAAGCAGGCACAGTAGTAATGTTTAAGACACATTTAGACAGACAGATGAACAGGCAGGAAATAGAGTAATGTGATCTTGTGCAGGCAGTTTGGATTGGTTTAGGACAGCATCATGGTCAGCACAGACATGGTGGTCTGAAGGGCCTGTTCCTACACTGCACTTTCTATATTCTATGAAATATTCTGTCTACCATGTTCCAAACTAGATCATCAGTAACAATGGCTGCAGCTAAGCATAGTACACGATGAAATATCCAGGACTGCCATTAACAGGTCTTAACTAATGTCTTACAGACCCTGGAATTGTTTGCATTTCCAACTGCTCTTTATTTCATGTATCGATTAAGGAAATAATGGGCTAAATCTAGAAGAGTGGTACATAGGATATGACTTTAGTTGATGTGTGACTTTCTGAAATCAGTTTGTCTGGTTGTGATGTGTTCTGTCCCCAGAGAGCTGTTCCATGGAATGATGGGAAATAGGTTGCTTTCTAAATCTGCTGGGCACAGTTGCATCCTTAGCAGCTCTGAGAGCACCTTCAATGTAGAAAGTAAATTTTCTATTTAAGCAATGTTTTGATGCAAGTGTTTAAAGCATGTGCACCAAATTAATGGTTAACATTAAATAAACTTAGTAACAGGCAACAAAATAGGCACTGATTTCTCTGAAAGAGTGCTATCAGAAATGTAGTTGTTCAATAGACATAATCTTCAGGGAAGGCCTCAAGTTGCAATGTTCATGCTTGATCAGATTATACAATAATTACAATGTTTGTAATGGAAGCTTATAAATTGCAAATTAATAAAGGTGCAGTAACGTCAATGTTGTATCTGGGAACTTGTGAATGTGACACCCAATAAGCTACTTGCTTAAGCAATGAAACAATCCAATAAAGTAATAGCAAAAGAAATTGGTTTAAAAACAGGAAGAGGAAATAGACTGTACTTGTCATATTGGACTGAAATAGTAAATAAATAATTACAACCTACAGGCAGAAGAGGAGGACATTTTTGAAGTAGTTCTTCAAATCTTCAGTGAAAACATATACAAAATAGACTGTTGGGCCCTGAAACAGTAGACCAGGATGATCGTCATCTTTGGGAACATGGCTCGGCTTTGATCAGAACATTAGATTTCTTTGATGAGAAAAGATCTAGATCCTATTAGGTTTCCCTCTATTATCCTAGTGATGGCATTATTCAATTAACAAGAGTGCAGTTAGCAAGGCCGACACAGAAGTGCTACCAAGACAGTTCAGAGAAAACACTTTAGATCCCAGTCACTACCGCATTAAAAACATTTAATTTCCGGTGGTGAAGAAAAGGAAGACTTGAATTTATGTAAGTGCTTTTCCCAATCATTGGACATTTAAAATGTATGCACTGTTGTAATGCTGTTGTGGCACCCAAATTGCCACTTCCACAAACAGCAAATTGATAATCATCAGATAATCTGTTTCAGTAATGTGAATTGAGGGAAGAATATTTTCCAAGAAGCAAGAATTAATCCCTTGCTCCTCTTCACAATAGTGCAATGAGATCTTATACATCGAGCTGTGCTACAATATTTGCAGCAGTTACTCAGCACCACACTTGCCAGGCTTGATTTTTGAGCTCAAATCCTTTAGTGAGGTGCCTACCAACAGAGCAATTGCTCACATTCTAGTTATCCACGATTGACATGTATGCTAGGATTAAATTACACTGTTAACAGAGCCCTTAAACATTGATAAGGTTGCAATGAAACTAATGTGTATTAATATGGAAATCTACTTCAGCAATTTCTCTTAACCAATTTGATCTATGGGAACATCATAGCAAAAACAAAAACCATAAAAAAAATTGCCAATGAATTTAACACTATCTTTTAAGCATGCCCAGCAATTATGACATTATTAGAAGGTTCTGGTCAGTTGCAAGGTCATACAGAGTGAGTGAGGGTTAATTCCCATCCCGGCTGATATCGCCATGAAAATTTCTCCATCTCAACCTTTCCCTTCACCCAGGGCATTATAATCCTCAGATCAAACCAACATCTAATGGGAGAGCAGCCCTACATTCTGGTAATACTATGGTAACTTCACCTTTGCTTTATTCATAAAATGAATACTAGCTGTAGGATTTATATTAAAAATGATAAACTTACTCAAAGATGGCCTCCACTTTCTCATCAACTTTTGACTGTTCTCCATACTGGACATCTTCACAAGCCTCCCAGAAACTAAGATTTTCAGCTAGTTTTGAAATACATACAATTATTATAGATACACGTGTCTGATTCCTTGTACAAATGATTACTTTTACAACTGATTCTGAATTCTCGGAATTTCCTTTATCTTTGAGATAAACATAATATTAGACAGATTTGGGTTTGGAACCAGATGTTGAGGTCAAATGGTAGTCCTGATCTGACTTGGTGCAGAAACAGTAACTGATGGTGGATTTGCTTCACTTTGTCACTGGATGGCAGCGGGCAGGCTCACCATCAAATTCAGGACAACAGACACCCCTCTGGTACAGCACATGACCAAGGCATTAGCTGTAGTCAGGTAATTAGGGAAAGCTTCTGAGGTATCCTGGAGTGCTGGGACCCCAGCCTTCCGGAGGCTGTCTTCGGGCAGCTGTGGTAGTGGAAGGGGGATCTGCAGGACCACTGAACAGTTCCAGTCAACCTCTAACAACTGGCCTTACTCTTAACTGCAGATGCTGGAGAATCCAAGATAACAAAGTGTGAAGCTGGATGAACACAGGCGGCCAAGCAGCATCTCAGGAGCACAAAAGCTGACGTTTCGGGCCTAGACCTGATGAAGAGTCTAGGCCCGAAACGTCAGTTTTTGTGCTCCTGAGATGCTGCTTGGCCTGCTGTGTTCATCCAGCTTCACACTTTATTGTCTTAATCTTAACAGGTAACTAGCCAGCTGAATTGATATAATTTGCCCACCTGAGCTAAGCATTTGAGACAGACAGTCCAGACCACGTGGTCCACTGTTCTCTAGAATGTTCAATTCTGGTAAGAAAAATTTAAATGAGGGAATATTCTATTCTAACTTGGAAGAGGGAATCTTTGACTTTGTCGTTGAACTTCAATGCCCTCTCAGAATAAAGTATCTTTTGTTCCAAATCTTAATCAAGTGGATCTTGCTTGTTTATTTATAAGAGGATACTGCATGGAGGAGATTAAAAAAAAGGGCCTTGATGCAAAAGGTAACAAAGTAGATTATAACCCTTTATGAATAGTTCTGTAGTCAATGTGTTTAAACATAAGCAAATTAATTTGAGTTAGTTGTCCTTACCACTGAACTCTCTTTCCAGAAAGTATCGAAATTGTTGCCTGCCAAGGGGATCATGTAGCAATTCGGCGAAATTGAATGCCCACCGTTCTACACGTAACCTTGTTGGGATGGTCACTCTGTCAATGTACAGAAATCCATGAACTTCATTTGTTTTTGAAACACAGTTTACTAAGATAGAAGTAACATTTTCTATCCAGATCAGAAATATGAATGTACAATATCCGGTCTTATAATTGGAAAGGTTTAGCAATGTTCTTTGTTATTTCAAATCCAAATATTTGGATCTGCTTTAGAGAGATTATCATGTCAAATAATAGTAGCAGCTTTTACTATGATGAGGAGAGGATGATAGATTTGACAGCTGTTCTACCAGCATTTCTGACGTGATGTTTGTCCCTTTTGCACCATTGTAGTGTGGTCCAACATGATAAGTTCTCAAGGATCTAAGTAGATATAAGCTGTCTTCATCTTGGCTACCTGGGTTAGTTCACCATTTAAAATAATTCAACAGGTGAGGCAGCAGCTTAAGTAGGCTACCGACTTGTTATCCACCCATTATGTCATACTGACCAAAATCAGCTTTCCCCCTCCCCATCTCTAAATGCACGCAGTTCAGACAGGTGCTGCAGTGTAGAATTGCCAGGTAGGTTTTCAATTTCCGCACACTTCTGACTATACGGAGTGCTATCCATTTATGAGACTATTCAAGAAATTGTACTTCAACAGGAACTGTAGGCATTGAAAATTTGCCGTTTGAGGGTGATTCCAACAGGTAATGATTCTTTACAGCATTGACAATGCTAGATGGACAGCTGTATCATCAAATTCCTGAAGAGGATAGTTTTCATACCACCAGCGCCATATCAAAGTTTGATTTAGGATAATTGTCCCTTCCTATAATGTTATCCTCTCAGCAGTAAGTAAAGTCCAGGATGTGGACCTCACTGGAGGGTGAGTGTACATAGATCTTTGAAGGTGGCAGGGTAAGTTGAGAAGCCTATGTAATAAGCATACAGGATTCTTGACTGCATAAACAGAGGTGTAGAATACATTGTAAAGAAATAGGCTAAATCTTGATAGATCTAAAGGGGCTGGATCAGAGTTAGTTGGTTAGGGGTTAGATTTTGTATCAGAAGTGTTTAAGTTAAATGACAGAAGTGAAGGAACACAGATGTTTAGAATACAGGGAATAGGGTACCCAAGGGGCCGCACGTTCGAAAAGACCTTGTGTGAAATGTGGACAAAGATAATATGTACTGTGGGAAAACAGTCAGCTATATCAGATACACACAGTCAATTCAAAGTGGGAACAGACTAGATAAGATATTCAATTCATGAGCTGGTCTGCATAAAAACCTGCAGATTTGTGAAACTTTCCAGAGTTGGTCTTACAACTGATAAGGCCGACACTCCTTCTGTACATATGAATCCAATGATTGTACCCTGAATCTAAATATTTTATAAGTTTTTCAAGCTGTCCAACAGCAACTCATTGGTTAGATTGTCACTGGAGTTTTGCTTCCACTTGTGGTCATCGCACTTTAAGAAGGATGTCAGGGCTTCAGAGGATTTTGAGGAAATTTATTTAATTTGCCAGGCACGTGGGAATCCAGAAAAGACGGGACACTGTAGAAGCTGGGCTTGTTCTCCTTGGAGCCTGTGATGCTCGGATTTAATAGAGATGTTCAAAATCATGAAGGATCACTGTACACAGGTAAATAAGGAGAAACTGCACAGGGAAAGTAAGGCTGATAATTATGGGACACAGATTTATGACAATTGACAAAAGCCCAGAATTTAAATGGAGGAGAAAGGTTTTTATGTAGCATGTTGTCACAATATGCAGTGTCCGAAGGGGTGGAGGAAGCAGATTCCATAGAATGTTTGAGAGGGAATTACATAAGTAACTGAAGGGAAATTATCTGCAGGGCTATAGGAAGCTTCTTCTCTTCATTTTCTTCTTTTTGTTTTATGGGCCACGGGCATTGCTCGTCAGGCCAGCATATATCGCATTTTCTAATTGCGCTTCAGCTAAGTGGCATGTAGGCCATTTTGGAAGCCAGGAATCAACTTTGTTGCAGTGGGTCTGGAGTCACACATAGTCTTAACTGGGTAAGGATGGCTGATTTCCTTCCCTAAAGACACAATGAACCAGGTGAGGTTCTCCAACAATCAATGATAGTCACCACTACTGAGACTGCAAAGCTATTTTATATTCAAAATTTATTAATTGAATTTAATTTCCATCAGCTGCCACATCTCAAAACCAGTAGGCAGGAGCTCTGGTTATGGGGTCAGTTAGCTCATTTGGCTGGATGGCTAGTTTGTGATGCAGAGTGATGCCAACAGCGCAGGTGTAATTTTTAATGGCCGCAGTCACCAATGAAGATCTCACCTTCTCAGCCTTGTCACTGCCCGAGACTGGTGACTCGTGGGTTACACTCACCAGCTGTCATTTCTCTCTAATGAGCCAGCAGCCCTACGGGCCTATGGTGACTTCACCAGCAATGTTACCTTGCCACCATTTCCCAAAAAATGAGACAAACTGGATACCACTTTCAAAGAATGGCTTCTTTCACTGCTATATCATTCCATAATTGGTCATAAATCATATTGTTTGTTAAAACTGAGTTTCTGTTGCATGACTGTGCTGGAAGAACTAATTAACAGGAATGGGTGTCCATGGAGATACTGAAATATAGTGCTGAATTTTCCCATTGTCTGGCGGAGTGTCAGTTTTGGGAAGTTTCATGGAAGGCTTTCCTCTGTGACGCCTGGCAACTTTTCTCATGCATGTTTTTGCTGCTCAACTCACTAAGTGTGCACTCTGCTTCCACACCATGCTGATCTAGCACAACCTTGCAGTCGGCAGCAGAAGTATTGACCAGCTTGGGACCTTATGACTTTCATGCCATATTGTAACCCAGCTGGGCACCATTTTGACTGCTGCTACTCTAGTCTGAAGCAGTGTCCTGGGCCACTGCAGTGTCCACAGTCTGCAGGAACATGCAGCAAAGCTGCAAGAAGGCCAATGACTTTCTGCTCTCCAAATTAAGTGCCACCATCTTTCGTTGCTACCTCGTAAGTACCCCACCCCTTCTATTGTGATGCATGTTGATGAGTTGGTAGAGCAGGAGCAGTCTTCTTCTGGAGGAGGAGGAGGACATTAAGCAGGAAGAACATGACCTTCTACAGTGCAGCAACTTTTGGGGTTAAAAGGAAAACAGGACCTAATTGTCACCTGGTTCCAGTCAAAAAGAGCTAGGGGCAGTGACCAGTGACTGACTAACTGTAAAACTGTTCGTGCTTGACATGCAAGCAGTTTGTTTCCACTCCAACACGCAAATGTACCTTCTGATTGTTTGATTTCTCTTCACATTTTGTGTTGATGAATAAAGGTGAAAGCTTGGAACAATTTGCTGTCTTCGTATGTGATAGTCCCACATTGAATAACAATTAGATACTGGGCTGTGATGGGCATAAGGAAACCAGCAGCAGCAGCAAAATAAAATAATATAAGAGGAAATATGGCCAAAGACAGTTAGATTGTGTAATTAAACAGTGATTGGGGTCATAACATGCAGATATACATGGAAGGCAGTGTCAGCTATGCCACTTACATACCATGAGAAGCATTGGGTTGTGGACACTACTGCCACCACACTGATGGTGAAAAACAGCCCTGGACTACCAACACTTGACTAGTTGCAAGGCCGGGGTAAAGATGGTGCCGGTCTTCCTGGATATTCTGGCAACGGCAAGTACGTCTGCCTTCAAAAAGTTGCAGATTCCAATCAGCATTGGATGAGAGGGGCAGGATAGAGATATGGTACCTACTCAATGAAGTGAATTTGGGATCGTTGAGTGATGAAAGTCCCTAAGCCTCACGGACAGAAACCTGTCTTTACACTTGACAAAACTTGCACCTCACCGTTTTGTGGTAAAATTCCCATCATAGTCTTTATGGGTGCTCTGAGTAGTAGATTAAACTGTCTCTTTTAGCAACTGAGCCTAAATCTGGCTTTTATTCTGTTATTTCTGGGAACTACTTTCATTGTTTTGTAATGTTCATATCCTTTGAGTGGTAGTTGACTTCTTTAGGCTGATGACAGAAACAAAAATCATTCAATGGAATATTCGCCTTTCTACATTAGACTAACGGGGAATTGGAGCCGTATGACAAACTGTAGTGAACACAACAAAAATCTGGTATAAGAGGGGACGGGTGTAATCTGCAATGTTTTCACTGGATGTTCCCCTTTCTGAGATCTTGAAAGGTACCCATTGGCGGGGCTAGTGAGGGAAACGTGAATCTCAGACTTTCTGCTGCTCTAGACATCCCATTTATCCTTGTACTCTGAAATTGATCAATTCAGGTTTGCAATAAAATATTCCAACACTTACAAATCAGCATTCATTGTCCAGTACAAAGTGCCACTTGTAATCCAAGGATTACTTGGAAGACAGCTAGTTAGGATAGGATCATGCGGAAGATATTGCTCACAATGCTTCACAAACCTGCAAAGAAAATGTATATATCCATTGATCATAATCACAGATACTTATCAGATACTTTTATACTGAAATGTTTCAAAATAAATACCAAAGAAATTGCCTAACAACAGTATCAATTTGAATTTGAATCAGTCTTAGTGGAATGAGTCTGAACATCACCGTGACATTGCCTTTACCTCATACTAACACAGTTATGACCAGGTGAGGGGGAATTGAACACCTATATTTTTAAAACCCCCTCCTTTGTTTACAATAAATATTTTTGTTTGTTTTCAGCAGGCAGCTATCACACACCAATTAAAAATGTAGTTAATAGATCAAAATGAAGGAGCCAGTTACAAAGTTGGTGTTAGTGGAAGCAAGAGGAATTTTATGACCTACTGACCCATTAAAAATAATATTATGCAATATGAAACACACCCCCAAATGCAGCTATTACATGTGATGTTATCATACAAAATAGGATGCAAATGGCTTAGCACTGACTCAGTTGCTGGGCTTCAATATTTTGACATAAAATAATCTCAGTGCAGATGATTTTGTTTATTCCTGATGGTGTCCTCAACCTACCTTAATCAGTGATCAGATGATCATAGTATTTATTTTATATTGGTCTTTGTTGTTTTTAAAAAAAATTAGTCCCACAGGATCTCAAGTATAACAATCAGATGACACAAGTTAAAATTTGGTGTTTGATGTTTATCGGTATTGTAACAACTCAGGTGCTTTAGAAACTGAATTACAAACTCATTTCAGAAATTGCCTTATACTTAACATAGTGAAAAGCTCAGATATATAAAAGGACTATGACGTGTTTCCCAAAGGGGTTAGTTGTAGCTCATTATATTATTCAATCCCAGTCAGTTCACTGATGCGTACCACTTGTGCAATAGCCTCACTTAAATTTGTAGCAATAATTCCAATGAACTCCAGTCTTATAGTACACATTCTCCAGTATCTTTGTATTTTATCAATTCTTTTAATAGTATCTTTAACATTCAACATTACAAAAAGCATCTTTGAACAATATACAATGCCAAAGGAGATGCGTTAGATAGATGACAAAATATATAATCAAGCAAGGTTTCAAGGACTGTCTTAAAGGAGCAAAGCATGATAAGAGGCCAAAAGATTTCATGAGAGATTCCAAAGTTTAGTGCCCTGGAACGCCAATGGAGGAACAACTACAATTGGAGATGCAGCAGAGGTCAGAATCAGAGGAGCACAAATATAGTAAGATTATAGGGAAAGGGAGGGGATTTTCAAATGAGGATGAGTATTAAAAATGAAGATGGGGCTTTGGAACATAAGAGCTGAAGTAGGCTGTTCAGTCCATTAAGCCTGCTCCACTGTTCAAGAGAATCATGGCTGACAGAACACATCAATGTCTTTTATTCCCATAACCTTTTATACCATTGATAATCAAAATGTTTAGATCTGTACTTCAAATGCACTCAAAGACTGAGCTTCGGCAGTCCTCTGATGTATAGAATTTCAACAATTCACTAAATTCTAAGTAAAACATTTCTCCTCACCTTGATCCTTATTTTTAAATTGCGTCCCCATCTCTTATTCCCTAAACAGGGGAAACAGTTTACTTGTGCCAAACCTGCCTGTCCCTGTAAATATTTTGTAGATTTCAATTAGATTACCTCTCAGTCTTCAAATCTGTCTTGGCAGCCCTGTTATCCTGGGAACCAGTCTGGAAAAAACTTGATTAGGAGGGGATGAAAATGTAGATCAGTGAACGTGGGG
This sequence comes from Stegostoma tigrinum, assembly GCF_030684315.1. NCBI lineage: Eukaryota > Metazoa > Chordata > Chondrichthyes > Orectolobiformes > Stegostomatidae > Stegostoma > Stegostoma tigrinum. The sequence goes on from NC_081376.1 coordinate 29,547,344, forward strand.
GTGATAGGGTAATGGGATTTAGCTTGAGTTAGGGTAGCGCATCAGATTTTGGAATCTCTTGAGTTAACGTGGTGGAACTAGCCAGGAGTGCAAAAGAACAGTCAAGTCTAAAGTTAACAAAATCATGATTGTGGGTTTCGGCAGCAGGTAAGCTGTGAAAGGCAAAAATTAGGTGATACTACACAGGTGGTAATGGGTAGACTTTGTAATGGCACAACTAAAATAACGAAAACACCACTGTTTCCCACAACCCTATGTGGCATTCAAAATAAGTATAATGGAGCATGCTGGACAGACAACGGTTGTGGGGGGGTGGGGGGTGCGGAGTAGAAATTAGATGGATGGGTATGTTCTGATCATCTGTCAGAAATTTGGTAGAAGATTGGAAACTGCATTTTCTGCTTTTCTGCAAAGTTCTCAACTAAAGCTGTAGCAGACATTTGGGAAAGATAGAAAAAAAATTCTTTCAACATCTTCTAAACATTGTTTAGCCTCCTAATTTCAGCAAATCCCCACTGTCTATTATCAGTAAAGTGGTGGAAGATATTACCAACAATCCTATCAAGCAGTACTTACTTAGTAATAACCTGCTCACTGACACTTTTCAGTTCTGCCAGACACACACAACTTCTGACCTCATTACTGTATTGGTTCAAACATGGACAAAAATGCTGAATTTCAGATGTGAGATCAGAGTGACTGTCCTCAACATCAAGGCCACGTATGAGTATGGCTTTAAGACAACTTCAGGGGCAAACTCTCCACTGGTTGGAGTCTTCCCTACAACAAAGCAAGATGGCTATGTTTGCTGAAAGTCAGTCATCTCTGCTCCAAATCACTGCAGGAGTTCCTCAGGATAGTGTCCTAAGCCCAAACATCTCCAGCTGCTTCATCTGTGACTCTCCCTCCATAAGGTTAGAAGTGGGGATGCTCGCTGATGGCTGCGCAATGTTTAGCACCGTTTGTGCTAAATGGTTCATTCCATGTCCAATTGCAGCAAGTCCTGGACAATATCAAGGCTTGGCCTGACAAATGACCATCTCCGACATTAAAGAATCTAGCTATTGCACCTTTAGATCCAATAGCATTGAGATCACTGAATCCCTCACTATCAACATCCTGGGGTGGGGGTGGAGGATGCTTACCACTGACCAGAATCTAAACTGGACCAACTGTAATAATACTGCAGCTATAAGAGCAAGTTGGAGGCTGAAATCCTACAGTAACTCATTTGCTGACTCTCAAAGCTGTCCACAAGGCACAAGCTAAGAGTATGATGGAATACACACCAGTTGCCTGGATGAGTGCAACTCCAACAACAAGAACCTCGGCACCACCCAGATGAAAGCAGCCTGCTTGATTTGCATCACATCTGCAAATTTCCACTCGCGTCACCACTAACACATAAAAGTTGCAACGTACCACTATCTACAAGATGTGTAACAGAAATTCACCAAGCCTTTAGAGAATACCTTCCAAACCATGACCAATAACATGCAGAAGGATAAATGCAGCAAATTCATGGGAACACCATCGCCTACAGGTTTCCCTCCATGCTAGTCATCATTCAGACTTGTAAATATATTGCTGTTCCTTAAGTATCAAAATCCTGGAAATCCACACGCTCCACTTATTCCCCTCTCTCCACCTAGGGTGCACTATACCCTCTAATGGACTAGTGCAATTGAAGAACATGAACATGCACGTTCACGCAATCACATCCCGTGAATGAAAGAAAAGACCAGCGGCTGGCCTCCATATCATTCTACTCCCTCTAAACTGGAGATTATCCAAAATTTAGGTATGATTACTAAGTAAGCCACCATGATCTAAGATTTCACATACCTCAAGTACCTGATTTTTAAGGAAGGTAACATTTGCTAAATGTATTCTGTTCTACATTGTTCTAGATGTTCTTGTAACAAAGTGTTCATTGCTGACAATGAGGTAATTAGCTTGTTGACTCAAACTAATAGACACAAAGCAAAGGCATTTTTAACTTAATGGATCAATTAGTTTGTTTGCGGCTTGGCTGAGTCATAAAGCAGAGGATGTCTCAAATTCTGTGCTGTGTTGTGCTACTGGTACAGCACAGTTGGGAGCACCGCATCTCACCCTGACATAAATTCCAAGTCAGCAGAATTAGCCTCAGAGCCCCCATGTGACAGATGCGAAAAAAAATCATCTACAGATCCCACTCTTAACTGCCATTCATTGGTTCTTGCTAAAAGTGTGTGTAAAATTTCAGGTTTGAACTGTTCAGCTCTGCCGACTGATGAATATGCCACACAAATTCTGTGAAGGCTGATACATGAATAATGACAATGTAGGGTAGTAACAAAGTAACAGACATTTCTGAAAAGCATGATCAAAATAAGGGATTGATAGTGGGAAAACATGGCCAAAGATGAAAAGAATTGCGCTGAGAAGAAAATCCCTGAATATGTCTATATACAACCAAGTTAGAGTAATGTAATTGAATAGAGAAGAAAACATACCCCTCCAAGGACACAGATGATTTAACTCTTGATCTTGTCAATGCTTTTTTGTAATATTCAATCTAGTTGTCCAAAGTGACAGTTGACACAATTACAATGAGAGAGAGGAAAAGAAGTGATTCACACAATGCATTTTAATGATATTTCAACAGCTTAGCTTAGACACACATTTGCTTCTGTATGTTTTACGTTTATTTTGTAGCAAGGTGGATGCTGTGGCAGATCTTCTGCTGCATGATTGTATCAATAAATGTTAGATAATTTCTTATTACAGAAATAATTCTTCATTTCCCGCATAGTTTATCTATTTTCACAACATTTCAAAGGTTTTCCTCTTGCCACGTGAAAATCTCCCAATAAAAATACAGTTTTAATGCTGAATGTAAAGATACATTGCTACAAATAATTACTATGTCATGTGCCAACTGGCATTGGACCTGACTATTTTTTCTTAGCAATTCTTAAAACTCTGACATTAAAAATACACAGAAAATATTGGAAATGCTCTGCAGGATTCTCTTATGTTGTATTATTTGTTCACAGTGTGGCACTGTCACTAGCTCTACCAGCATTTATTGCCCATTCCTCATTATCCTTACATAGGTAGCACTGTCTATGTGCGTCTGTCAGTCTCTTTATAATCCCAAGATTCTGATCCGGCAATTGTGAAGGAAAGGTGTTATAGTTCCAAGTCAGGATGATATACAGCTTGGAGAGAAACCTGGAAAGTGGTGATGTTTCATGCCCATGGTGCCCTCATCATCCTAGGCAGGACACATCATGGGTTTGGAAGGTGCTGTTTAAAGAAGTCATGGTAAATTACTGCAGTGTACCTCAGAGATGGTACACAGTGCAGCCATTGAGAGTTCATGGTGGAGGGAATGAATGTTGAAGATGTTGGATAGGATGACATTCAAGCTTCGAATTTTGTGTGTTGTTGGAGATGCACTCATCCAGGCAAGTGGAAAGTACTCCTTTACACTCTCAATTCTGCTCAGAATTTGGGGAATCAGGAGGTAAAATTTGTGCTGCAAAACTCTTAACCTCTGACCTCGTCCTACAGCCCTAGGATTTATATGGTTGTTCCAGTTCAGTTTCTTGTCACTGGTAAACCTCAGGATGTTGATAGAAGGGCCTCAGTGATGGTAATGTAATTGCATGTCAAGAGGCTATGGTTACAATCTCTCCTGCTGGGAATGGCCATTCTATAGTACTTTTAGAGTGTGCATTTTACTTGTCACTTATCAGCTCAAATCTGGATGTTGTCCAGGTCTTTCTGTTTATAGGCAAGGGTTGCTTCAGAGTCAGAGGAGGGCAAATTGGGCTGAACATTATTTGCTAATTGCATATTGACATTTCTGACCTTATGAAGAAGATCACTGATGAAGCAACTGAAGATGGTTGGACTGAGAACTGTACCCTGAAGAACTCATGCAGAGGTGTCCTGGGAGTGAGATGATTAATCTCCAACAACCACAATGATCTTCCTTTGTGCCGAGTATGATTCCAACTTGCAGAGTCCTCTGATTCCCCCTACTTCCCATTGATTCCAGCTTTGTCAGGGCTCTTTTACACCATACTTGATCAAACGTGCCTCGATGTTAAGTTCAGTCATTCTCATCTGACTTCTGGCATTCAGTTCTTTTGTCTATATTTGAGTCAAGGCTCGAATGAGGTTAAGAGCTGATCAGCCCTGGCACAATGCAAATTTAGTGCCAGTAAGCAGCATATCGCTGAACAAGTGCTGCTTTCAACAGCACATTTTAGAGATGCCGAGTGCTGGCTCTGACGTGCCCTCCAGCAATCTTCAGTGAACGAGGACTGATGTCCTGGCTTGATGGGAATGGTTAGAATGGGGATATATTGGATTATGGGTGCATACAATTCTGATGCTGTTGATAGCTACTGTGCGTTATGGCTGCTCAGTTTCAAGTTACCAGATCTGCTTGAAATCTACTCCATTTAGCACAGTGGTCATGCCATACGATGGACAGCATCCTCCATATGAAGACAGAACCTCATCTCCACGTGCCTACATCATAATAACTACCTGGGATATTGCTACAGGCAGATGCAATCGTGAGGAACGATCAAGTAGGTTTTTCCTTTTTTGGTTTCCTCACTACCTGTCAAAGACTCAGTTTGGCAGCTACATTCTCTAAGACACAATCAGTTCGATCATTGGTGAAACTAACAAGCTACACTTAGTGATGGACATTGAAATCCCCCATCCAGGATATATTCTGTGCCCTTTCTCTCTCCAGTGCTTCCATCAATTAGCATTCATCATGGAAGAGTGCTGATTTGTCAGATGAGAAAGTGGCCTGGCTGGTCATCGGTAGGCAATTTCCTTGCCCATGTTTGACTTGACTCTATGGGATCTGGGGTCAACATTGAAGACTCCCATGACAACTCCCTCCCAACTGTATACCGCTATGCTGCAGCCGGTGGACACTAAGGAATGATGGTTCTGCTGTTTGTGGTATAATTCTGTGAGTATGACAAATTATCACTGTCCCAATTTCAGCACAATGCCTCACTAAGGAGGACTTTGCAACGTCAACAGAGTTGACTTTGCCATTGTTGTTTCTCGTGACAAGGTCAATGCCTGTTTGCAGTCCTTTCTTCGGACTTCACAGCAATTTGATCCAACTGAATGGTTTGCTAGGCCACTTTGGAGAGCTATTAAGATTTAACAACATTGTTGGGATTCTGTGTCATAGTTGAGTACACCACGCCATCCCTAAAGGGCATCAGTGAGGCAGATGGGCATTTAACAATTAACGACAATAGTTTCATAGTCACCATTCTACTAGTTTTTAATTCTGGTGATAGGATTTGAAACTATGTTCTCAGAGCATCAGCCTTGGCCTTTAGATCACTAGTCCAGTGACATTCCCCAATGTTAATAAAAATGATCAGCTTCCATTTATACAAGGTCTTTAACATTAAAAAAAACCTGAGGCATTTACTGAAACTATTATTACCATTGAAACTGCCTGATACCTTTCATTCCATTCCAAGTCAAAAGGAGAAGTCTAATCACTGTGCAAACAGTATTTGCAAAGCTGTAATGAAATTACACCCAAAAGGCGGCAACAGGGGGATCTTCACATGCCCTGCACAACATGAATGTCATTGATAAAGTTGGGAAAATCTTGTGAACAGCAGGAAAGAACTTCAAGATGCAAAAGTCCCATTTCTCAAGCCAAATGCTGAACAAAGAGACGGGATACTCACTAGTGACAGGAGGGGGGCCTACTCACAACATCCTGACTATTCCGGCATGCTGCCTCATTGATTTGCAGTTTCCCATTCTCCCATTCCAAGGCAGGGAAAGCAGATGGCAATAATTCCTGATGTGAAAGCCAGAATGGTTACCTGGGAACTCCAGCTCCCCACCTGCTCCTCTAGACCTCCATACATCACCAGGGCAAGTTTGTTGCACAACGACTGCGTGCAACCCCCATCCAACTAGGTCATGAGATCCCTGTCAGTAAAGCAGGTTTCTCTGCCCGACGTGTCTGGGGCAAATATTATGAACTTCACAAGGCAGCTGCAGACTGCCAGCACTTGACCAGGATGCCCAACTCAACTTTAATGATACAGCGGGTGCCAGGCACCCTGGGAGGTCCTGGCAGTGGCCAATCCTTCCACCTTGTGGTAAGGGTGTGGTTTCTAGGCAATGAGACGAGTTTGGGAAGATAACATGAGAAAATTCCCTAGGGCTCATGGAAATGTGCCAAAAATGACAGCCAATTTCATGTACATTAAGCCCAACACCATTATTAGCTACTTAGGTACAATGAAATACGACAATATCAATCGGCAAACTTCATCCAAATTTAGTAAGTACATATGTCTTTCCTAAAGCACACAATGAAGTTCCAAACTTACATTCCGATCACTGTCGCACTTTGGCCAATGTTTTGACTCACTTTGAATTAAGCTGTGAGAGATCTGCCTGCATTACATTGAAACACTTACATTTACTTCCTCTTCATATTAATCTTGCTTTCAGTATCATGATTGTAGAATTATACCTAAATTAGCTCAGTGCAGGAACTGGGCAGGGAGGGGTCTAAACAACTGCCAAACACAGTGAGCTCAGTAGCTTGAGACCCAGGAGATGCAAAGACCTCAGCTCTAACTTTCGGTCTTTAGACAGTTGCCTGTCCAAAACTGGTAGGAAGACTTCTCAGTCAGGGCTAAAACTAGCCCATTTCTGTCATTTGGATGCTATGGGAAAGCAGTGCATGAATGCAACCACATTTTAGAATGAGAAAAACTTGTATCAAAATTGCCCAGCACATTATAACCATTGGTCATCTGTCATTAATCTTGGTACTGTGTCAGACACTTACATCTATTGCTTATTTTCCTTTCATTCTCATTTACTTAGATTTTACCTACTTTCTTATCCATTGTATTTGTAGCTTTGATGTATTGTCTTGGTTTTTAGGATAGTCAATTCACCCCTTTACACTTGCAAGTGCCCAATTCAAAATTTACAGCCAAGACGTTGGGAGATGAAAACAAAACAACCACCATACACTTTATTTCCCTTCTTGCTCAGTGACTGGTCTAAATGTAGGGCCTACTACTTGCTGTGTAATGCTTCTATCTTAGCTGCTAAATGCTCGTCAGTAAGATCATGTAAAAAAACCTATCAAGTGATGTTTAAAGGAACTGTACTATACAGATACAGAAATGCAAAGCATCAAAGCTCTTTCGCACAAATCATTGCCTTGCATATACCTTTAATGGATGCCTTGCCAGGAGGCTAGTATTTCTAATGTTACAATATTGCATTCTAAGAGTGAATATACAACACATGTCAAATGACACTTGTCTAACGAAACCAATGACAACAAATTACTGCATTTGTAGCAGTGCTGTCTGCGTTAAAAATTACAAGAGATACTTTGTAAAAATAACAGATTTATGCACTTACCTCTCTTTTGTAAAATGCACTATTCTTTCTGTAAAGAAAATGTAAATGTTTTATTTGCTACCATCGAGTTCAAACATGCAGCTATATTGTTTGTTGATTTGACGGAATTAAGTTTGTGAACGTTTTCTTTAAGTATGCGGAACTAACTTGTAACATCTCCACATTCTTAATAAAAAGACCTGATGCTTCCTTCTTCTATGATCACCAATCTATAACTTTTCACTCACTAAAATAAATGATAGGAAAATCACAGAGAAGGACACAGAACAGAAATACTTAGCCTTGCTTTGTCATCTTGATTTTAAAATACTGTACTTCTACTAACACAAACACAAGTCAAATTCTTTCAAGTTGCTCACAAATTTAATGGGTGATTTGGGTTCACCAGTGTCGTCATTTTGGTGAGATTACCAAATCAAGGACCCACCTCTCTGTTCAGGTGGGCATAAAAGAACCCATATGACTATTTCGAAGAACCGCAGGACAATAATCTACAGAGTCCTGATTAATATATATCCCTCAAACAGCTTCACAAAATTAGATTATCTGGTCATTATCACATTGCTAACAAATGCAAATTAAAAATAATTTGAAGGCGTATGAAAAGTAGTCTGTGATACTAACACGAGCGAAGCAGAAACAGAACCATTTTTGGAAATGTGGAGTGCAAGTGAATTCTAGATGCTTCTATCATGGAAGTTTCTAAAGATAAACTATCCTAAAAGGAGGGAAAAGCTAAGGTTGTTGGCTATAACTAGAATTCTGCTGCAGAAATGCATCAATAGACATTTGGGAGTTCATCCTTTAAAGCTAGAATTTAGTAATAGGGAGATTTAGGTGCGTCACACATAAAATTCTTACATTGAATTTAAAAAAAATCTTATTATTTACATTCATTAATTTCCATCAATGAGAAAATAAGGGACTGCTGTCTCATGCTTTGTTTCTTATCCTAGATTGCAGGTGGTACCTTGCAGTTCAATGATTTTTCAACATAGGTTATCTGTAGAATATTTTGACAAGTATTTAGCAATTGACTGGTAATCTTCAGGAAAGAAAATGCACGGACGTAGGTCTCCTAAAGTAATCCTATTTGGTACCAATGTGGAAATTCTAGCTACATGCAACTGTCAATTTCTTCCAAATGCAGGCATAAAATCAACAAAACATAAAAATCTAGCCATTCCTCTATGAATAGCTTTCTATTATAAAGTAGATTTTCCAGTACTATGATTTTTGTTTGAGATTTGGCATTTCCATGCTTTAACAAGAGATATGCATTAACACTTACTTGGACAGGAATGGGTGCAAAAAAAATAAAAAAATACAGATTAGTTACAATCAATACAGTTCATAGTAATCTTAAACATTCTTACGGGTGACACTTATGGTTTATTCCCAACAAGGGGTTTGAATTAAAAAAAGAATAGAAATTGCTGGAAAAACTCAGCAAGTCTGGCAGCAATTGTGGAGAGAAAGCAGAGTCAACACTGAGCCCAGTGACCCCTCATCTGAATGGCCTGTAGCTGGGAAAAGATATATCCTGACGACTGGGGGTGGCTGATAAAAGGAGTAAGTGGATAAACAGTGACAGAACCTGGAAAGAGAGAGAAAAAGACATGTAGGCAGGACGAAGAATGGTTGAATATCAGCCAAGGAAGGGGAAAAGCTGATAATAGGAACTATAATTAGGTGAAAATGGATTGGCTGTGCTGAAAGTAAAACATGATGACAGGGTCTGGGCTATTGGGCTGGGTAAAGGGTATGGAATAATTTATTCACATTCTAAATGAGTGGCACAGTGGCTAGCACTGCTGCCTCACAGTGCCAGGGACCCAGGTTCGATTCCACCTTCGGGCGAACGTCTGTGTGGAGTTTGCACATTCTCCCCATGTATGCGTGGGTTTCCTCCAGGTGCTCTGGTTTCTTCCCACAGTCTGAAGATATGCAGGTTAGGTGGGCTGGCCATGCTAAATTGCCCCTAGCATTCAGAGATGTGTAGATTAGGGGGGTGGGTCTGGGTGGGATGCTCTTTGTGTTGGTGTGGACTTGTTGTGCTGAAGGGCCTGTTTCCACACTGCAGGAATTCCATGAAATAAAAACGACTGAACTCTATACTACGTCCTTCAGTGAATCCACTTTCACCTACTTAATGTCTCTAATACGAAGCAAAAATCCTATACGTTTGTAACAAGCATTCATCATTTCCCAGGTATTATGTTGTATTCTGTAGTTCATTTTAAAAATAAGATTAGTTCAACAATTTAAGGCACTGTTCATTTTCTTTCTGTGCTCAATCAGGTTTACAATAAGCTTTTCTGTCTATGGCTAAAATTGACGTAGCACCAGTGGGTTTGCCAATTCAACCTTATCCAAGTGTTTGAACAAAGGAGAATGTAACAGTGATTCCTGGCAGGTCCTGCTGCTTCTTCAGAAGTGCCCATCTGTTAATGTCTATACAAATCATATCAGAGAACAAGGATGGGAACACCTCACTTTGACAGATAATTAGTGTGTGCAGTTGCTCCAGTTCTGAGCCTAAATTGGGACAGCGATACTGTTGACATCACTAAGATACGTGAAGGCTCAATTGTGTTTTCATTTCTCAGAAATATTCCAGTTCAGTATGGCACACTTTCAGTGACACTAGAAAATGATACGCCTGCCAAGATGCCACATTATTTGCAAATGTTATCATGGTGAAATAATTAATGATTATGTGGAACAATGTCTGTAGAATTGGGCAGCAAAAAAAAAAATCAAATGGAAAGTATCTACTGATAGCAACATTAGGGCTGACACAACCAGTAGCATTACTGGTGAAGTCAGACTCAAAACTATCTGTGTTTCTTTCTACTGTCACAGATGGGAGTGTTGGTGGGGGAGGTAGATGATAAGAATGGCTTTCTTTTCCACCTTTTGACCAGCTGACGACAGTTTTTACAAAAAAATGTTTTAAAAGGTAGATATTTGTTTATTGGTCAATATTGATTATACATAACCATCTACCATCTCAGTCATACTGGTATACACACACACACACACTCAACAAAAAGATTTGAGCATTGCTGCAAAAATACACATTTTGTCTAAGCTTTTCCATCTCTCACTCATCAAGGCAGCTTACAAGAATAGCAATTCCAGGGACAAACCCAACATTTCTTCCTATCATGCAGTACAAATGTTTGTTTTCCCCCTAGATTTGGTATTCTTGTGAGTAGTCCTGAGTTGCAGCCATTTACCATAGCAAGGGTCGTTTAAATTTTAATGACTTTTAAAGATAGGTCCTGAGGACTAACTTCTATTTTAATGACTTTGTCAATACTTGTCCAAATGTGAAGATTCACTAAGGGAAAGAAAATGCCACTCAAATCTATGCTCTTCAGTAGGAAAGCATTCATTCTGAGTTGATACTTCATAAGTTTGTGCTTACTGTACTCACGTTCATACTGCATGACATTACACTAACATGCTACAATTTGGACACAAGCAAGTGGCACAATAAAATGCAATATAGAACAATCTACACACGGCCGCCTCATTATTTCAACCATTTATGTCACATTGGTAGTCAATGAGGTATCTGAACTTTTTATTCCACGCCCTTTACCCAGTCCAACACCCTAGACCCTGCCATCATGTTTTACTGTCAGCGCAGTCACTAACCTGCATACTTATGCCTGAGTATTGTCCTCTTTTCCTCAAGTTTTGAGAGAAATTTCTTAGCTGTTTTACCCTTCAACTTTGTTACATTTTGCCAATGAATTGAAATGACCTTTGAGTTTTGCAAAGATAGTGTGTCTCTCTGTCTGGCTAATTTCTATTTGTTTAATTGTTCACTTCCTTTTAAATTTCAATCACATGTTTTACAGTCCCCACCGAGCATCTTGAATTAATAAAAATGTTACGCATTGGTAACGAAAACATTATATTTTACTCAGAAGTGCACTTTTGTTAAAACCAGTTTTAAACAATAACCTGTTCAATGAGCATTGGCCCACTCAGGGAAGAAATTTGGAAAAATCTTGTAAAATAATAACGATCAATAACCATTGACTTAATTAAAAAATACACAATTATATGGACAAATATGATGTGTGTTCTGTGGGAACTTATGCAACGCAACTCTTGGTGCCAAGCTGTTCACAGCAGTTCTAAACAGGATGTACTGCCGGAAGGATTGTACTGCAGGTTGAAAAGAATGAAATGCGAAGAAGCTAGACTTCCTTTCAGCACAGCTGAACATATGGTGTATTTGGCAAAGGCTTTGGTTGTAATTTAAACAGCATACTTTTTTTCAAAAAGTAGAACTAGACCTTCCTTAATGTTAACTGTATATATGGAACCTTCCATCAATATTTTACTTCCAGTAGCCATTCATTTTATCTGTATGTTATTTTGTTTGTATGTCATTCACACCACAAAGTTTCAAAGTGGAAAATTTCCATTTATTGATCAAAATCAAATTGCTAGAAACAGTTTGTTACGTTTAAGGCCTGCTTCTTTAAGTTACATTATTAGTAGTTGTCATCAGAACTTTAAAACAAAACTTAGAAATAAAAAAAATTTTGACCTTGCCAACAATGTTCTGCAAGTACTAATAACTTAAATCTAGTTTTTAAAAAGTAATACACTCCTCATACCGTCATTTTAAATACGTTGTAAAGATTTTATAATGCACATTTAATTTTTGATTGAAATAACTTCATTTGCTAATGTTATGATCAATCCCCAAGTGAGGTTCTCTACTTCGTTACAGTTTCAGAAGCAATAGTTTACATTGTCATGTTCCTGTGTGTGTGTGCACGTGCTGGGGGGGGGGGGGGCAAATGAGCTGACTCTGTTTCTTTATATTCTTACTCCCTCAATTTGTCACAACAAGATTTTAAAAAAAAATCCCCATCTCTGTGGATACCATTCTCCCAGACCAAATGGATCTACGATTAAAATGAGTCAATTTAATCAGGCTTTTTGATTTAGAGAAAAGAGTTTATTAGTTACTAAACACGAGACAAAATAATAATGCAACACATATACGCAGATTGGAAATGAGAAGTAAGTCCAAAAAAAACGTAAAGGTTAGAAAAACAGATTAGGCCCTAAAGAGTAGTTAACGAAATATTGCAGCTACTACATTGGGTGTTGCTGGTAATGTTGAAGTTGGTAGTTGAGCAGGTGATTTGAGATCCTTGACTTTGTAGGCTAGCTGAAATTCTTGTGACCTAGTTCTTTTTTGATGGTGACTGGCTTCTAATGCTCAGAACAAGAGACTATCTTGTCTTTTTACCTGGTGTGGAGAAGTTTAATGGCTGCGACATTCAGAACACACTAGTCCACACTATCAACCCATTAGGACACACTGACCAGGAATTACAGTTGGCTTTTAACCCCTTTTTTGTTTCTTCCCTGAAGGATAAAGAAAAAAAAACTTTGCCTTTTGACTCAAGTCCACAGTCTGGAAAATAACTGCCAGGAAATATTTTCCTGCTGAGAGGTGGTAATTAAATTGCCTTGTATCGCTGCCTTTTGAAGACCTTCTCTCTCTTTGAAGCTTCCTTGAACACGACAACGCACATTCTAGTGGTTCTCACAGGGATACTTCCTCCAGTAAGTGAATTATATTCTTGGAGGTTGCATCATTAGTCATGCTTGGTTTACAGTTTCATTTTAAAAAGAAACACATCTTATCTAAAAAGTTGGATATGTCTGTTAGTAACTCAGGGTTCTGATCCATCAGCTTGTCGGCTGAACATCAGGAATTACCGAGTAGAGGTGAAGTGAACCTGGGTCCTCTTTCCTCTTCATAGATGAGTAATTTCTTGCTTAAACATTAGAAATGTGAAATAATTTCACATTATTCTTAGGGAGTAGTATATTCCAGATACTCTAAGAACAGCAGCCAGACTGGAGCTAATCTGCTAGTTGCATTTTCATGCCTCTTTTCCAATGTCCCAGATGATGAATAAGCACCAGGGTACAAAATCACAATTGATCTAATGCAGGACAAAAGTGAGGAGCACAATAATTTGAAATTGGCCATCCTCACCTGATCTGGCCTACAACTGACTCCAGACCCACAACAATGGTGGTTAGCTTTCAACTGTCCCCCGAAATGGCCTCGCAAGCCACCCAGTTCAAAGGCAACTAGGAATAGGTAATAAATGCTGGCCAGCCAGCGATATCCATGTCCCATAAATGAATTTAAAAAACTATGATCCATGCTGAAGCAGTGTAATACATACTATCAAATCATTAAGGGTTGAACAACAAAACAGGAATTTTGCATTGCATTGCTGTGCTTCCATGCAACACACTGGAGAAGGGATTAAAATTCCTGACACAACTTACAGACAGAAGGCAATGAGAAAGACCTTGCCCAGCAAACAATTTTCTAACCATTCTGAATCACAGGACATTCTTCTTCCAAGAAGGAGATACATGGATGAGCGACTTGACACAGAGCTACCAAAACTACACAGCGATCAGAGAGTGAGAGTTGGAAATACATTTACAAATATTTGGATACCAGCAAAGGTTTCCAGACCATGTAACAGCACAGAAGAGGAGGGATCATGATACTACGTTGCAGAGGATCAGAAACTAGCTGACACCAAAGTATGATACACCAATGCTGCAGAAGAGACTCAGGTGGAGCCCTCTGACAAAGGTGATCGTACAGTGATATTGGGTGACAGTAGCCAGCAGGAAGACATGAAAGTCAAACAAGTGCAACAGAGAAGTGGGGTGAGGTGAGTGCATGATCAACAGATCAGTACGGGTTGTCAAACCTCTAAAACATCAGACTAAAATTGAAATTTTAGGCATGTAAGCGTGGTTTTACCTGTTGGCATAATTATTGTACCGACATGTGTCTACGTACAATCATGTTTGATATAAGTTTGCAACTTTGGAAAAAGGGTGATGTTATTGTAGTGATTGCAATGAGGTCAGCCAGAGGAACCTCATAGAATATGAGTTCCCTGATTGGTTCTGATTAACAGCCCCAATCAGGGAGGCCTGATTGGCAGATAAGAACAGGAGTGTCAGACATCCTGTTCACTCTGAAAGCTGGCTCTGAGGGAAATGAACCAGTGTCAAGAACTCTCCACACATAAATAAGAGTGACTGGATACCGGCCTCAGTGGAGATCTTTCAGTTATTTTTATCTCACGTTCAATAAATCAGTACATCATGAAGAGATATGATGTCGTCACTGCATCAGAGCACATGATGTAAAGGTACAAATATTTCAAACTACATCTTAACTTGGAGCATTTAAAGCATGAGACTATACTGGAAACATGCTGATACTCTGATAGCTTAATGTTTGAGCAGACACACACGTGCCAGAGGAATGTAAGGTATGAACCTAATTGTTAGTTTTAATAAATGTCTGTCAGGTTCTTTAATACCATGTCATCTAGTTTCTTACATTACAGGAGAAAGTATAAACATTGTCACAATAGGTAAAATTCCTTCTGGAGGCAAACTCATACCAACTGATCTTCATTCAAGAGTAGTGAAACTTCAGTAATTACAATAATGGGCACTGCTCTGCAATTACCAGGGTGGCAAGTTGGAAATATCACCCCCATGAAATATGAGGGTCAGAATGAGAGGAGAACAAAAGAAGTGCAGCAACTTGAATGAGATAGAAAGGTTTCTACAGACATAATCAGGCTGAAAGCATGATGAGATTAGATCAGAGTTTCTTCCACTTCCTTTGGCGAGTTTTGATTCTTTTTATGTAAGAAACTGAGTTTTGATTCTCCGTTGTGATTTGAAAGCTTATTATTTGATGCACTATGATTATTGTTTTAAGATTTAGTACATTTGCATGCACCTCTCACATGTACTGTACAGTAGGTGCCAAGCACTTATGTCAGAGCTTGGTGAATGGATCACAAATCATGGCTCGACCATTGTTGCTCTTCACACATGTGTAGGATAATAATGGATTATACATCAGCAAAGTAAATAAGGAAGTACAAAGTCTACCAAATGTATGTTAAGGAGAATAAAAAACCCTTCTGACTTCATTTTTATTTCTGAAAAATCTTGCCGTTATCAGTTGTGGCATAGATTATAAAAACAGAAATGTCACATCAGACCTGTACAGAACTTTAGTTAGGCCACAGCTGGAGTTTTGTATGTAGTTCTGGTTGTCTCACTGTAGAAAGGAACGTGAATGCATTGGAGGGGGTGCAGAGGAGATTCACCAGGGTGTCGCTGGGATGGAACATTTCAGCGATGAAGATAATCTCAGCTTGTTTTCTTTGGAGCAGAGAAGGTTAAAGGAGGACCTAATAGAGTGTATACGATTATGAGAGCCATGGATGGGGCATGTTGTTCTTCGTTGTACAGTCAACAAGGGGCATAATTTTAAATTGAAAGGCAGGATAGGACTTGAGGAAAATCTGTTTCATCCACAGGATGGTGGGGTTCTGGAATGTGCTGCCAGGGAGGGTAGTTAAGGCAGGAAGTGTCACAACTTTTAAAAAGTGCTTGGATAAGAACCTGAGACGAGTGTTGGTGGTAGTCTATCTTTAGCAGTACAGACTTGATTGGCTGAAGCGCCTCATTGACACTGTATGATTCAAGAAAAATTGTAATGTCACCAAGTAGAATCACAGAACCCCTCCGGGGGGAAAGAGGACATCCAGCACATCGAGTCTGCACTGACCCTCAGAACAGCATCCCACTTTTTGTTTGCCTTTCACACACATGCGAGCAGCAGTAAGATAGAAACTGTCCTGAAATGACTAAGCAATCTTTGGAAACTGGAGTTAATGGAGTAATTGCTTGTCACCTGAACCATTTATTCAAATGACATGGAGTGCCATTAGCTGACTCACAATTTTGACAGCAAAATCTGGCCAAATTAAATTCTAAGATATAAATCAATAACTTTTCTTTAATATATGTATAATTTTTGGAGTGATATAGGATGAGCAGATGACCCAAGCAACATTGCCACTGAAAAGATTCCTTTTATCAATATCTCATCATTTAAATGAGGTTTTAGTTTTGAGAGATAATAAAAGAAGTATTAATGTGACATTTAATTGGTGCCTTTTAAGTGAATATTAAATTTGAAATAATCAACATGTTGCCTCATGGACTGTGGGCACAGCAACCAAATACCAGCAGGACGGAACTTTTAATTACACGATCTCCTTTAGTGTTTCTCACTGTTAAAATATGAATGGTTTAACAGTGAATGGGGAAGCGTACTTTCATGTTTCTCTTATGAAGATGTACCAAAGGCTTAGTGTGTTTGCTTCCTCCACAAATTTCTGAAGCTATGGGCCATCTGTAAGCAGATCTGAGGTCTGATTAGTGAGGAAAAAAGTTCAATTATATTATTAAGTAAGAAATTAATCTTGTCCAGAGATATGTCTACACAATTTGAATACACACTGAGTTTTTAAGACAGCTCTCCTAATCTCTTGTGGTCATGACTCAGTATAAATGCTAGAGGCGAATCCTTAAGATAGCGCTTAAAGGGCTACTTATCCTTTTTCAGGAAAACATTTACTCAACTTAGTGTGGGAAATGAAGAGATGTGTGCAAAACTTCCAGCGTATGTGTGTTGGCAGGGCACGACCAAATACAGGGGAAGTTGAATGTGCAAAGTATGGAGCAAAAGTTTACTTTGAAAGGCAGTAGGTGCACTGCATTTAAGCAGGCAGCTTGGGAGGAAGATCTTTAGCAATTCTATTTGTCATGGAGTCAACTAGCACTCTCTGGGAGGACAGAAGGTTTTGGAGAATTTATGGAACTAACAAGTGTGTGAAGGCTTTATTTGAAAATATTTTCAGTGAGCACTTGGCAGATCTGTCTGGGACTGGGGCATTCACCACCTGCGGTCAGGAATATTTACAACATATGTGTATAAAGAAACGCTGAAATTAGTTCTTTTTAAAAATGGATTAGCAGAGCATGAAGAGGACATTTATTAAAAGTGGTACCATGACTGAGGGGCTTCAGGTCTGTACAGAGATTAAGTGTGAATACCTCAATTAATTCTGTGAAAGGCAGAATTAATTGAGGTATTCAAATTATAACAGAGTAAATAGAAAGAAATTATTAGAACCAAAGGACATAGATTGACTAAAGGAACAGGGGAGACAATTTTATTTTTACACATGGTACGTTATGGTTGGCATTCATAACCTGTAAAGACATAGAATTGCATTTGCAATCAAACTCCCAACTGGAAGTGGATCCAACTTGACGATTTTTCAACGCCATGCACAATGTTAATTTAGAATATTGAAGATCACATACTTACTAACTTGACCTTTGTTGTATGAATGTTACTTCCTTTTGGGGTCGATTCCATGATATTTATTGCTCCAGGCTGGGAATAGACAAAGAAGTGTCCTCAGAAATGCACTTCAAATACAATGCGAAATTGCACATTTGTTCTTACAATATCTAACCTGGGAAGAAGAGGCACCAGTAAAAGAATTCACAGATTTTTGCAAATCACAAAAGCAAACCACCAACATTGAAAGTCACAACCTGAACTTGATTTTGGAATCTGTGAATAGAAAAAATTTCTAAAGGAGTAATGTACTATTTTAGGATATAAAAACTGATTGAAGATCGTTCCTTTATTAGACCTGTAGTTCCAGCATCAGGTAAATCTCTTAAGTTGAGTTTTCCAATTTCGCAGTCTGTCACAGTCTATGACCAAGTGTTGATCAGTCACAACATATCTTGGGCCAAATTTTGGCCAAATATGGGGGTCGAAAATGAGGTAGGTGTTGTACGATAGTTCATAATTCTGGCCAGCAACAGATTTATTGGTACCATCCTACTCCCAGGCCATTTTCCAAGAGCCAGGCGTGGGAGTAGAAGGGATGCTATTTCAGAAGTGGTGGCTAGCCAATTAAAGGTAAAACATAGACTGATCAAGACCAATTGTCAGAAGCTGACCGATTGCACTGGAGACAGTCCAATGAGCACTGCAGCTTTGAGAACATACCCACTGTCCTTATTTGGACTGGTATGCCCTCTAGCCACTAATTGGCCAACTCAGGTAAATTCATTGCCTGTGACTGCTCCCAATATAATGCAGAGTTTGAGCCCCGTTTGATCCTGATACTCAAAATATAAAATCCTTGCCCTAGTATTATCACTGAATGTTAAAAGCTACTTGGTTGGCTGGCCAAGTTTCTTCTTCAGAAAAATCTCCAAACTAGAAATTAGTCCGTTTTTATATTTGAAAATGAGATAAACCTATTGATAATATATAGTGGCAGATAGAAACTGACTATTGAAATGCGAGCAAATTAATCCTGAAATCTGTGCGGTGGCCACATAAAGGACTTGTCCATTTTCAACAGACAACATTGATCGTGTTTACATTTTAAATGGGGCTCTCATATTCGGTATTAAATGTCAGATTCAATGTCAGATCAAGTGATTGGTAAAAGAATTAGAGGGGACAGAAAAAACCTTTTCACCCGGAGGTGGAGTGAGTGTCTGGAAGTTGCTTCCCGATTTGGTGATGGAGGCAGAAACAAATCCTGAACTCATTTCAAAAGGTATCTCGATCTGCAGCTGAAATGCTGTAACTGCAGAGCTGTAGATCAGGAGTTGGGTGACAGAATTAGAATGGGAGATAATGAGAACTGCAAATGCTAGAGAATCCGGAGATAACAAGATGTAGAGCTGGATGAACACAGCAGGCCAAGCAGCATCTCAGGAGCACAAAAGCTGATGTTTCGAGTCTAGACCCTTCATCATAAAATTAGAATTAGGATTAGAATGGGAGGCTGGTTTTGCTTGGGTGCTGACATGATGGACTTGGTACTCACTTTCTGTGCCATAACTTTTCTATGCATCTGTGCTTTGAAAGAAAGTGGCAAAATGAATTACACTCAAATACCGAATAACTTCACAGACACACATAACTTACTGAAATTCTCATTAGTAAAAAAAGCTGTTGTTGGTTTAATGAGTTTGAGTAACCCAGTGAGACAGATAACACTTTCTATAAAGAAACCCTTAAGTATTACCATTAAGGTGTTTCCTATGTTACCTAAGCAATGTCCTTGTTGTATTTTGATTTGAAGTACATGTGAGAAGATTGTGGTCTATTATATGACCCATAATCTCCAATCATCTGTTGTAGTTTCTGCCCCATTTTGGAGGAAATGTTGATGGGAAAGATCCTGAAGTTGATCACTGGACAATTCCATTCCTAACAAATATAACATGACTATTTCATGAGAACAATTAATTCAATGTTTTGAGAATGATTCAGACAGGTGGTGGGTTTGAAACAGTATTGGTTAAAGAGACAACCAATGATAGATGTCTGATGAATACAAAATCAGGAGCAGCATTAGCAATATTTTAAGTTGATTTGAACATTCATAGAGTTATTGCCAAAACACTGCAACAACAGAAAGATTTTTTTACTCAAAATATCCATTAAATGAATCTAAATTATATTGCTGTTCTACTTTTGTTGTCCTCTCTGACAGATGCTGCAAACCTGAAGCAATAATTCACCCAGTTCTTTGACTTTTCACAAGAAAGGTGTGATTCATAACAGAGAAATTACTCTTTATTCTAATTAGATTATTTCTTCAATTTGTTGTACAGATTTTCTGAGCTGCAGTAACACACTGACACACCCCACCAACTCACTGGCAGCTCTTTTCAGTGGACATTATAGCAGTTTCTATTTAAGTGATGTCAATTTGGATGGGAATCCAAATACACACATCCGAAAGGTGAATGGTGGACAGCAAGCAGAAGATAAGGCTTTGGCTATATCTACCCTTCCCTTTCTCATAATATACCCTACTGCTACTGCAATGAAACGGAGACCAAACAAAATGTTCTTACTATAATATTCTTGGTTTCATTGTGCTGTTAAAGAATATTTATAGTGGCAGTTGAGGTGAGAAAAAAAACTTCATTTAAAAAACATATCACTGTGGCTTCATCTTGCCATAAGTTTGCAAGAGAGGGCAAAATCACACGACAGTGCCTTGTTTCTTGTGATGAGAGAATTATTAACATGTCACAATCAGTCTTAGCTCCTAATACTGCATACCCTTCTAAGATTTTGAATCTACCCATTATATTACACCTCCTCCAAGCGTCTGACTTCTATTTCTGTTTTAGAGGAATAACCACTCTGGTGGTCTACATGTAAATGTTCTTAGCTCATTTGGTGGAGAATTGGGTGTCTGAGACCTTTATACAGTCTCCTGGAGAATTGACAGATGATTCTGGTTAAGGAAAATGTCATCATTTGGATTTCTGGTTTATTTGTGTTGATGACTGCTGTGTAGAAACTACTGTACGTTTGTTTTTAATCACACTGTATCACTTTCAACAAGTTAGGTCTGTGGATGTAATCTCTGTTCCAACATGTCCATAATGAACATAGTCTTTAATCCAAACTGGCTTTCCTGACTGGAGCTCCAGTTGATTGCAATCTTTGTGATGTTCATCATAGTTCCACATCTGATAGGAAGAGAATTCATCTTCTTTCTCCCTCACCATTTCCAAATCCTTAGCAAGAGTGTGTGTGTGGGAGTAGGGATGAGTTCTTAGTCTTCTATCCATGAGATGTTCACACCGAGCTACAGCATTTTGGAATGGAGTTGCAGGATAGCTCAGGAGTGGGCAATAATGCTTTCAGTGTACACACCTCTTTCAGAACCATTGCAGTTTTGAGGATACCTTACTTAGCTGGTGGTACGGTCAAACCCAAATGAGGCTGTGAACTCTTTGAAATACTCATGAGCAAATTGCGGTCTGAGATTACGAGCTGTTGGATTCCATGCGTTGCAGAGACCACCTTCAATGATGTAATCACTTCTTCAGGCAACTGCCCCTAAAGTGCTTGAGTTCTATCCATTAAGCACGGCACTTGGCTTCTGGTGTCAAGACATTTTATCTCTGTTTGGATAAGGTAGATCCCAAGATGTTAGGGGCAGCATGGTGGCTCAGTGGATAGCAATGCTGCCTCACAGCACCGGGGTCCTGGGTTGAATTTCAGCCTCAGGCGACTGTCTGTGTGAAGTTTGCACATTCTCCCCGCATCTGCATGGGTTTCCTCCCACAGTCCAAAGATATGCAGGCTGGGTGGACTGGCCATGAAAAATTGTCCATCATGTTCAGGGATGTGTAGATTAGGTGGGTTATAAGGGGATTTGTCTGGGTGGGATGCTTTGAGGGTCAGTATTGACTTGTTGGGCTGAAATGCCTGTTTCCATATCATAGGGATTCTAAGATTCATATAACTGGGATTCTAAGGTCATGTTCACATGGCCTTAATGGAAAGAAAGATGAAATCAACGGTTCCCTTACTTCTCAACAATGACTAGCACATGCAATGCACCTTGACGTCATCTCTTTCAAGATTGAGAGACCAAACTGTCAAACAGAATAACTTGTCCTGGTTTGAATTCTTGTAATACTCAGAAGTCCTTGGCATAACCTTTGCATAAATTGAGTCCCAGGCTCCTGGAATAACCAATCTTTTGTCATAATTAAGTAAATAATTCACTATACTGAGGTATTCTCTCTCTTCACGGTAGTTTTTGAGAATGGGATCACATGGTATGTATGGTGGCCATCCTTTGATGTCACAAGGGAGTCATGGAGACAGTGGTCTCTCCTTGTCTGCCTTCTGGAGAGACCACTCTCTGACTCCCTTGTTCGCTCCACACTGCCCTCCAACCCCACCACACCCAGCACCTACCCCTGCAACCGCAGGAAGTGCTACACTTGCCCCCACACCTCCTCCCTCACCCCCATCCCAGACCCCAAGATGACTTTCCATATTAAGCAGAGGTTCACCTGCACATCCGCCAACGTGGTATACTGTATCCATTGTACCCGGTGTGGCTTCCTCTACATTGGGGAAACCAAGCGGAGGCTTGGGGACCGCTTTGCAGAACACCTCTGCTCGGTTCTCAAGAAACAACTGCACCTCCCAGTCGCAAACCATTTTAACTCCCCCTCCCATTCTTCAGATGACATGTCCATCATGGGCCTCCTGCAGTGCCACAAGGATGCCACCCGAGGGATGCAGGAACAGCAACTCATATTCCGCTTGGGAACCCTGCAGCCCAATGGTATCAATGTGGACTTCACCAGCTTCAAAATCTCCCCTTCCGCCACCGCATCCCACAACCAGCCCAGTTCGTCCCCTCCCCCCACTGCATCCCAAAACCAGCCCAGCCTGTCTCTGCCTCCCTAACCTGTTCTTCCTCTCACCCATCCCTTCCTCCCATCTCAAGCCGCACCTCCATTTCCTACCTACTAACCTCATCCCACCTCTTTGACCTGTCAGTCTTCCCTGGACTGACCTATCCCCTCCCTACCTATACTCTCCTCTCCATCTATTTTCTCCTCTATCCATCTTCGGTCCGCCTCCCCCTCTCTCCCTATTTATTCCAGAACCCTCTCCCCATCCCCCTTCTCTGATGAAGGGTCTAGGCCCGAAACATCAGCTTTTGTGCTCCTAAGATGCTGCTTGGCCTGCTGTGTTCATCCAGCACCACACTTTGTTATCTTGGATTCTCCAGCATCTGCAGTTGCCATTATATCTGCTATAGTCTGTTGCTTTTCAGGCACAAGGTCTCGCTTTTCATCAAATTTCCCAATCCTCAGTCTGATCAGTTGTATTATTGGAGGCAGCTTTTCTGAATCCTTATAACTTAAGAAAGCCGCTAAAAGGTAAGTGGAGACCAAGAACACAGACTGTAAACATTTCACAAGCCCATTTGTAGCTAATGTTTTTTCCTCTTCCACTGCATTATCTCTGTTTACTCATTCTGAGTGAGCCCAATACATAGTAAACTCATCTCCACATTCTTTTTACTGATATCTGAAAGAGTACAGCTCCCAGTCGTATCCTATTTCCATCTGTGGCAATGACAGTAGATAGCTGTAGGTCGTAATAATTAGATGGTATCAACAGCTCTTTGATTTTTACAGAATTCTTTATGCGCTTTCTCCCACCAGTCTTGTCATAATAACTTATGTGGTGGCTCATTGACAATAACTATTCTGGGCAAGAACTTCCTATTTGGTTTACCATACCTATAAATCTCCAGAGCTCAGTCAGATTCTGAACAGCTGGAAATTCCTTGGTTGCTCTTGTCTTTTGTCAGTGAAGTCTGACAGCAGCTACAAGCACAATACACCCAAGGAATCTGAAAGGCAGCTATAAGAATTTGCATTCATTGTTGAGAGCAAATCCTGTTTTCTCTTTCTCAATTCTGTTAAGATCTCATCCACAGATGACAAAGATGAACTTCACATTCAATTGCTTTGTTCGGCTATGTAAATTCTATGCAGATTATACAGGTCCTGGGATCATCCAAATACCAGCTCCATGATTCTGTCCAAGGTAAAATGACCCTTTCCTCAACATAGACTTAACGTCCTTCACTGCCATTGCAGAGTGGAGAAGGAATTTCTCTGATGTAAACATTCACTTGAGCTTTGTTTCTCTATCGTGCTGGCTCTTTGCTCAGTCTAATGTTCTCTGTAACATTCCTGATGTAGCATCACAATCTGTGGCCTACATTTCTGATTAGCAATGGTTATACAGCACACAGCGAAGCACCTCTTCAGGGAATTTGAAGTGTTTCCATGATGGCTTTTTGGGAATGAGTGAAGAACTAGGAAGCTGGACAAAAGCATGAGCAGGAATGGTCCAACTGTCCAGTCAATGACTGTAAATTCACTTTCCTCCACAATAGGAAAATTTGCCAGTCATCGACAAGCCTGACTAGCCACCAGTGAGCCTATAATTAATGAATACAGCCTTCCTAACATCTCTGTCTGTGAAGAAATGCCAAGACAGGATTTTGATAAAATGGTGAGGTATGCAGTCTTCAACGTTCCTAGTCCTGTGAATGGCTGTGGAATATCAGCTTTGATGTTTTTAGGCTGATTTTGGTATTCCAGTTCCTCCTGTCTATGAATCAGATGCAAGTCTGTATAGACTTTCCTTTCAGACCAGGAACAACTCTGGATTTAGGCTCACATATAAAGTGTCAGCAATTTTTCTTTTTGTATATTGAAGGATTGAACTCAATTGTTCTATGACCTTGATTTCTATAACTCTTGGGAAATATAGATTTTGCGGGATGATTGAAGAAAATTTTCCTGAAACCAAAAGCATCCACAAGAACTGAAACTGCTTCACCCTTGTCAAATTTAATGCATGTCTTCTTTCCCACTCCTGGGATATCAGCATCCCAGTAGATTTTGCCAGGTTCCTTGATCAAGCCAAAGAAGGACACCTCAATATCATTAATGTCTTTATTTCATGAATTTTGCTAACTTTCAAAGGCTTCTCCTTTTGCTTATTTTGTACAGGATATTCTCTGCAACATTCGGCTTGGAAATTATCCTTGTTGCAAAAGTGATATTTGGCATTTCCTGCCACACCGATAACAGCTAGTTGGTGCAGTGTTGTACGCTGTGCTTGGTTCTCTGTGATTTTGTGGCCAGCTCTCTGCTTTTAACTTGAACACACTCCACTGAGTCGGTCATTTCTGGGATATGGTTCTCCCTGGCACCCCGAATCTCCGATGGATTTTGCTTCCTGACCTGTGTCTGCTCAGTTGAAATGCCTTTGTTAATGTTAAGTTATCCCTTGACTGCAAGTGATTAGACAAAGCTTCATCTCTGACACTGACAACAGTTCTGTCCCTGATTAGTTCTTCTTTCAAACCGCCATATTCACAGTTCTCTGTACATCTGCACAGATCATTGGTGAAAGTATCAATATTTCCCATGTTGCTGGGTACTCTTATTAAATTTAGCCCACTTGATGATGGTAATTTTTCACAGATTGAAGCAGGCATCAAGTGTTTTATTAATTTCTTGTATGTAACCTTTTCTTCGTTGATCCCTGGCTTGACTAGGATATCTGCACAGCCACCTTTGCATACAAGGGCATACTGACCTGCTCACTGACTGGCTTCGCAGGGGGACCAGATGCAGTGCGATACCTTGTAAATACTCTGCGCCAGTTCCGCCATGCTTCGGCTTGATTGGGACCTGCAGCTGGCTCGCAGCTTTTCGTTAATGGTAGAGACTTTTCCATATTGTTCCTTCACTTGTTGCCACCATATAATATCCTTGGTCCTGTTGTGCTGCTAAACAGTATACATAGAGTCTGCTGAGGTAAGGAAAACATGAACTTTATGTAAGAAACATCTTGCTGTTGCTTAATTGTGCCAAGAGTCTGCAAGAGAGCGCAAGATCATGTGACATTGCATCACTTCCTTTGACGATGTATACTGTGCCATATTTGCACATCACACATTCAAACTTAAACCCTCACAGTATATTAGATGCTGCCCTGCTGGGGTTCCACGGAACTGGGATCTGCAGCTTTGGCTGGAAGGTTAGGCTCTGAAGGGGATGTAGAGATATTGTAGAGTAGTTTGGACTGACTAACTGAGTGAGCAAATGCATGACAAAAACAGCAAGATGTGGATTAAAGGGAGTTTATCCACTTTGGTATCAAATATAGGAAGGCAGGTTATTAACTGGCTGTAAAATGAGAGAGGGGAATGTTCGATGA
Organism: Stegostoma tigrinum; assembly: GCF_030684315.1. Lineage (NCBI taxonomy): Eukaryota > Metazoa > Chordata > Chondrichthyes > Orectolobiformes > Stegostomatidae > Stegostoma > Stegostoma tigrinum. Next base: position 29,573,382 of record NC_081376.1, read on the forward strand.
GACTTGAATGTCCTCATGTACGAGTGGCTGAAATTAAGCACACAGGTGCAGTAGGCAGTAAAGAAGGCAACGGTATATTGGTGCTCACAGTGAGAGGATTTTAGCACAGGAACAAGGATGTCTTGCTGCAATTATATAGGGAATTAGTGAGGCAACACCCCAAATGCTGTGTCCAGTTTTGGATTCTCCTTTCAACAATGTGAGGCTGAAGATTATCCCTGTTACCCTTCTTAAACGATGGGACAACATTGGCCATTCTCCAGTCCTCTGGGTCCTCACCCGTGGCCAAACCGGATACATAAGTGTCAACAAATTTTAACATTATTTCCTAATTCTTAAGTCCAGGCCATTATTTCACAGTAAGTAACAGAAGCACAAACCTGTGTAAATTAGCGTTCACCAGATCTTACTGGTTGTTGAAAATTTACCCTTCTGACAGTTTCTTTATTAATATGGCCAGCATAACAGCCTGACAAATGTTTCTATCCAAATCCATTTAAGCCATATCTTAAGTCTACTCTCTATAACCTTCTATTTGGGAATCTATGTTGGCTATTCATTTTTCATTCCAAATTATTCAATTGCTTCAGAATTTCTCACCATAGTATGAACTGTAACATTTAAAAATAGCTGGTGTCTTGTTCTTTATCGTGTAAAGTTCTTTATTTATGAAAAAAATGATACAATTACCAGATATTCTTTGGATCTCTGTATAATTTTCCTATCTGCAAAATTTTGGAAAATTAAAGTCAAACTTCTATTTCTTTCTCATTTCATTAATGATCGTTTGATACAATAAATCATATTTCTCTAATTTACGTACCTTCAATTTAAATAACTTCCATAGTGCTTGAATAAAGGCAAAATACTGCAAATATAGAACAAAGGAAGAATGCTGGAGAAACTCAGCAGTTCTTGAAGCCTCTGTGGACAGAAATTGATAACTTTGAGAGTCTGGTCTGACTCTATAGCTCAAACACAGAGCAAGGAAGTGTTTCTTTTTCCCCCTTTTCATTACCTCCTCTCATAAAGCCATCTTTGTTGATTCAAAAACTCAATATTTTACACTTCCTCTGACAAAGCTAATGAAAGTAACTATTTAATTCTCTTCATCTCTACAGCAAACCTGCTATATTGATCATGCTCTCTTACTAGCATGCCTAGAGAAAGTACTTTTTGTGCATTTTTGCTAATATTCTCCACTCTTGATTTTTAACCTGCTTTACAGTAATGTTGCTTATTCAGTATTTTCCCACATTTTCTTTGCCCTGTAAATTTGAAATATAACCTAACCTAAATGCTGCCCTTCAATACTCCCAATCTTTCTTACTGAAAATACGGCAGTATTCTGGCTGAACAAATATTGAATGTCTCCTTGTTGCAGTGGCAAGATATCAATTTAAAAAAAACCCTGGAATAAATTACAAAAAGAAACTCATCATGTTTAGCCTGCATATTTCTGTGTAAGAATTTTCTAGTACAACTATTGTTGAAGCAGCTCTTTTCAAAGGCAATTAATGCAAAAAGAAATTAAAGATGATGGCTGCAAGAAGGGGAGGTAGCATAAACTCCAATTATCTCGTTGAAGGTGAAAATTACCATGAACTTAGAACAAATAAGCAGAAGTGTCCCATGAGGATTTCAAAAAGGACATATCTCAAAAGTGCATATCGATGATCTGGATTTATAGATTGACACATTTTATCAAAATATACACAGTGAATTCATTGATTAGGTAGAGAGTGAACTGAAGAATGGTAAATGGAAGTCAGTGTCAACAATTATGAGATGAGACCCTTTGAAAAATGTGAGAAGCTTAGCAATGAACAGATGTCGTCAAAGAGGTGAGAGATTTCAGGTTCAGGTCCACCAACCATGAATGACAGGATATTAGATTGATAAGCCTCTGATATAGCTAAAAGAATTCTAGATTTTGTTATAAGAGGTGACCAACATGACAAACAGAGAAAAAAAGATTAGACTGTATAAAACCCTCTGTCATGGATAGGTGTGCTATCGGTATCCATGCTACAGAAAAGACACTGAGTTTTAAAAGTACAGCAGAAATTCACTCACATGTTACCTGGTGCAAAGGACAAATACTTACAGTTGAAAAATGCGTAACTTCATTAGAAAAGAATTATAAACAAAAGGGTGAGACATTGAAAGTTGTAAAATTATACAAGGACAGGATAGATAGAAGGAGACAGTCACAAAGGCTTTAGAACTAGGGACCGAATAGGCAGAAATAACTGTAAGTGATTTGGGATGGAGATCAAGAGAAATGTATTTGCACAAAGAGCTGTGAGGTTGTGAATTCCATTTCCTGGGTCTGCTGTCAAGACAGAAACTATGCCAGTATTCAAGATGAGATGGGTGGATTAAAAAAAAAATGATGAAAGGTGTGGGAACAGAATGGTTAAACATAATTAGAACTATTTGATAGAAGAATGGTAAATGCTAACATAGAGTACTTCAGTTCAATGCTTCCACGTTCTGACTTCCATGTACTTGCAAAGAAAAAGAACATTTGCAAGCATTCAATGAGTTCAATGGTCTATTTTTACATTCTGTGACATTCTATCATCCACAGTAGCAATTATGAAACTCTTACTCTTTGTTGTTACCACATGGTATATTTTCTCTGTAGTTTCTCCTTACAAAGCCCTTATGGTCACATTGTAATCAAAATTGAAGTATGTTTTTGTGTGGTTTTATCAGGCATGAGATCTTGTATTGTAATTCATTGTGCAATGTAGCTAACATGTTTCAAAGAAATAAAACAGAAAAAGGTCATTTACTAATGCACAATGCTATATGAATTTTATTTTGTCCATCTGTCTTTTCTCAATAAACGTAAAACTAGAGTGTTTTGGGTGCTGTTCTAAATTACAGATTTATCTATAACAGAGCCCAAGTTGCAGATTTATCTGGATATATCACTAACATTTTTTGTCAATCGATAAAAGCTTTAGCTTTCAGCGTGAAAGCAGCTTACTTTGTTCCTCCAGGGACAGCTCTATGTCTTTATGCCAGAGCATTCAGGCCATTAATCTGGTGGCTCTTGATCCATTACCACCCATTGGGCAATGTAACCTATTTAGCTCTGGATAAAAGCTGTTTTAATGCTTTCAGTTTTTTGGCCTGAAACTAGGAAGCACTGTTTTAAGAACGTGACCCTCAGAACCTTTGTTCAGTTCTGTGAATAACCACAGAGGAAAGCATATTGATCTGAGGGCCTGTTGACATCCATATTTTCAATTCTTTTGTATAATTTTTGCTCCTAAGATTTGAAATGTTAGGTTAACAGATTCTCAGATACAAGGAAATATCTATGATACCAGACACTTGGGCAGTACATAGCAGTATTTGAGAGTTTCAAGGTGGAGATGTTTTAAAAAATCAAATACAGATTAATATATCATTATTTAATTAACGTAATGGGCTGATTTGCTTTCAGGTCTAAACTGGATCTAATTTAATTTGCTATGTATGTCCAATCCAAATAGTATTCAATTCTCGGATTGTACACTTGCTGTCATCTCCAGATGCAAGCTTAGAAGGATCTAGCAATGACATAAGTAAAAGTCATGGCCTGAATTTTTGATTGGAGAGGCAGGTAGCATGATTCAGGAAACTAATGGCCTGCAATTCCCAGAAGTTGACTGTAAGCAGTCATGGGGATGGACTAGTGAATAAGTTGCCTGGTTAGAAGATCCACTTGGACTTCGGGGACTTCATCTCAATTGTTTTTGGCACTGTTAGACCTTCAGGGTCTTGCCTCTCATGCCTCTCCTTATCATCAATTTGCCACCATGCCAACTCATGCCTCAGACTCAAAGAAAATTCAGATCATGACACTTAAATAGATCTTATCCACCCTTCAAGAGCATTTACATCTGCTGCATAAATGTACTACTCCCACACTGCTGCTAAAGGCCCTTGTTACATCCAAACTGAAGTGTGTTTGGACTCAGCCTTTTAAAACTCCAAGAAATCTTTGTGAGAAATCTGTGCAACCTTTGAAAGGTACTCTTGCTTGGGGTCTGTGCAGGCCCCTGCCATCAGGTGTCCATTAATGTATTTTTTTTTATATAGAATTACGGTAGCATGGAAACAGGCCATTCAGCCCAACAAGTCCACAGCAGCCCACTGAAGAGAATCCTACCCAGACCCATTTCCCCTACCCTGTCACTGAAACCCTGCATTTCCCACTGCTAACACACCCAACCTACATATCTCTGAATACTATTTAGCACGGCCAATCCACCTAATTTGAGATAACAAGGTGGAGAGCTGGATGAACACAGCAGGCCAAGCAGTAGAGGAGCAGGGAGGCTGACATTTCAGGCCTAGACCCTTCTTCAGAAATATCTTTGGGCTGTGGGAGGAAACCAGGGCACCCAGTGAAAACCCATGCTGGCTTGGGGCGAATGTGCAAATTCCATATAGTCAGTTGTCCGAGGCTGGAATGGAACTGGGTCCCTCGTACTGTAAGGCAACAGTGTTCTACGGCTCCTATTTTAAAATTCGTAAAGTAGTAGAAACAAGCAAATTACTCCATTGTTAATTTCAGAACCAATCTTATTCTCCTGTATTTTTGGTATGTTTTCATTAATAGAGCAATAAAACTTCTTAAAAGAAGCAAATCTCAGTAAAGTTGCTTTTTTGTTAAAAAAAACAAAAATTTATAGTGATCAAATTTGCAAAGGTAAGGCAAAGAGCTTGTAATTCCACAAGGCATTCCAAGTCTCCGATTGTAACCTTTCCAGGAACTTTCAGTATTCACTTTTTGACTGAAACCCCGAGAAAAATTGTGTAAGAGGCTGCTTCTCTGGGTGTTCTGCCAGCCTGACACATGCTGAAATTACATGGGCTGAATAGGAAAGACCACATGAACTTAATACCTTTTCAGCAGTATTTTCTCTTTTTGCTCTTGGCTCACCCATTGCCAGCTACCATTCCTAGTCAAGAGGATGTCTTATAACTTTATTTACCAAGTGTGAAACAATCCTCATGATGGGTCCTGCTTCTGATTTGGCTACAGCAGCAAGACGAAACTAGTGATTGTTGTTCCAAATCTGTGCCTGTCACTAGGACAACATGCTCCAACACATACACACAAAAAAATCTCAGAGACACTCAGTTAAGTCTTGGCATAGACATAGGTGTGAGGCTCGCTTACTTTTAATCATTGGGACTCATTACAATCAGCAGGTTGTCTATAGAAAGCACATTGGTGATGGATAAGTTGCCCACTTTCAGGGCTGCAGTTCCAGTGGGCAACCTGCAGAGTCCTACATTTTACAGGCATTAGGTAAAGATAGTTGTTAAAGGTGTTCCTCATATCAGGGAGCAGATTAGGTCATGTTCACTCAGTAGTTTTGAACAATATATTGCAGGATAATGAAAGAATATCAAATATAAACATACTTACATTTCTGCATGTCAGCACCCACCTGCACAGAAACTGAAACATTCAGCCAGGTACAATGAAGTTAAGTAACTCAATAAGATTAATAACCTGGATTACATTTTCCATCTTCATTGTCTCAGCAACACTGGATTTTAAGAGCATCAATACCTACAATATTCCACAGCCCCACCCTACTGACAAACTCCCAAGAGAATGTGGGAATGCCTGCTTTTATTGTCACCCAATCCACAACTGCTCAGTCAATGAGGTGAATGGATTTCCCCCTGACTAGACAGACTCAAAGTTGTGACTTTACAGAAGAGGAAAATCTCAGCATCTTGCCATCACAACTCAATGGCCTTCAGAATATCTTAATTGCTGGAAAGTAAAAATGACTTACCGGAGGTCTGTTGACGAGCCAGTAAGCCTGCTCCTGACAATCCAGTACAACACGATCGGACTTTCTCCGTTGCTTGGCTGCCCTGTTGATTTACACAGAAAAAGGAGAAATAAATCCATTTACCAGCTTAGCTGTTTCTGAGCACATACATCACTCTGAATTTACAGCACAGGAAAGGCCATTCGGCTCAAGCGGTCTGAACTAGTACTTATGCTCAAGCTAAGCCTCCTCCTATCCCTTTTTCTCCCCCTACTTCTCATAATTTGTGAACTTCTGCTGAAATTTACCTCTGCTATTCAGTAGGATATTAAGCAAGAACCATGCCACTCAACAAAACCATAAAGAAAAGTAACCAGGAAGCACATCTGAAACATGCATTAGACCGTTTTGATATGAAGATAAAAGGTGTTGGTTTAGCTCAGTTGGCTGGACAGCTTGTTTGTAAAGCAGAGTGATACCAATGGTACGGATTCAATTCCTACACCAACTAGAGTTACCATGAAGGACTCTCCCTCTCAAACTCTTCTGCACATCTGAGGTGTCGTGAACCTCAGTTTAAACCACTACTAGTTCTCTCTCTCAAGAGAATGATGTGGGACTACGGTACCTTTACCGATACTAAGATTATTGTCCTAATGGCTGTCCGAGGCTCCCACTTCAAGAACATTTTGCGCTGAAAGAGTCTATGCTGCCTTGGCTGTACTCAATAAAACCAAATCTTGAGATTGTCTGCTACTTCCAAAATCAACGATACACATTTGCACACCAAAATATCAAGCTTAGAGGAGTGGGATGCCACTTCTGACTGCTTTCCCTACCTCCCTATCACTGGCCATTACAAACCCTGGATTCCCTTCCAAACGGATCTTCTTCCTCTCCACTCCATTCCTCCTCACCAAACCCAATCTAGCCTCGAATGGTTACCTCTCACCCTCTGATTCTTCACCCTGCCTTCCATTTGAGATTTTGAATCAAAACAATGTTGCATAATGGGCAGCTATTGATCACTGTTCCACCTATATACTTCCTCTATTTTTTCTGCTCTGCTGGAGATGCCTGGCAATGGGTTGGTCCAATCATTTTCAATGCTGTTCTTTGTAATCTTCTTACCGCCTCCAACAAAGACATATTTGAACAGTGAGGGAGTTTTCTTCCTCACTGCAAATAAACAGGAAAAAAGGCTTCATATAAAATCAAACATGAAAATTATACAACATCTTACATGTACTTTGAAAGTAATTGGATAAGCATTAGGAATGGTATACGCTAATGATTCCCAAATCCCTTCGATTGTTGGCAATTCTGAATAGGGGCACACATTCTGTGAAAGCTTTACAGCGAGTTCCTTTTTGTAACTGCTTCTCTAATGACGAGGCATTTTACAGGTCATTAGAAAATTCACATTATAGGTGACATATATCCTTTAATAATTCTTTACTCACCATTAATATGATGGATCAACTTGTTTTTGGGCACTTGAAATTGGGAGAAATAAATTTAAAATAACCCCTCTACCCAAAACAATTATTCGCTCAGCATCACTCTTCTCAAATCCTGTCCTGGCTCACTCACACAGCAACACCTCTTCTCAAACTTCCACCCAACTCAGTCGCTCATCAATCCCCTCTTCCCAACCATGCTCCCTACTCACTGAGTCCCCTTCACAACCCTTCCTGCTGACACATTCAGCAGCTCTACTGCCCATCTCAAACCTACTCAGTCAGAAGTGGCTTTCGCCAAATGGTTCCTTCCCCACTCACTCACTCACCCACCCCTCTTTCCTACAATAATGTGGCCCACTCTCATCACTCATTCATACCTTAGTGAGATAGCACCACGAAGGCCTGCCAGACTGATGGCAATACCATCTCCACCAACATGTTGCCTGACCCAGGGATGAGGCAGGTGCACCTCCCTCTTGGGGACAGTGTTGCAACCAGTGGCAGCTGCTGCTCTCACACCACACGGTGTTGGTGCCCTGCCAACTAGACACAACTGCATGTCAGCAGCAGCAGGCTTGGCAGAGCAAATACGCGAGAGTTGATGAGCAAGTTGTGAGAAAGATGAGTGGCATGGTATTAGCCTAAGAACTAGAGACACTGTTGTGGCAGGATTAAAATCGATATCTTCAAAGCAGACCATTAAGGACATAACAACGAGCAATTGAAATGAAGTGGAAAAGTATGCAAAACACAGGCCCAGTGCAAAAACAGCCTGTTTAGACTGAGAGGTGACCACATGTCACTAAACAGTCTGTGAGAACAGTCCTGTTGGGCTGTCACATGGAACCACCTGGAAATGTCTTTCTGTACAATGGAACGTCTGGAAAAGTACTGAAAGTGCCAATGGGATGGTGATACAGCATGGAATCTTAGATTGAGAGTAGTACTAATAACAGGTTCTTTACCCCATTCATTGGGCTAGGTTTGCGATTGTAAGCTGGCAATGAGACTTGTTGTGTCACAGCTGTCAGACTTTACCTCAGGATGAATTCGCGAATAGTGCCAGGAACCCCTAGTTCTCCAGACCGGACATCGTAAAGTGGATCCCCAGCAGGATGAAGGGTGCGACACTTGTTGGCAATATGTATTTACTGCTATATACATTATGTATATATTTACTGCTTAGTATGCATTTACCACTTGATATATAAATCTACTGAACATATTTACTTAGTAATATCTGCTATTTAGATATAATGCCCAATAAATGTGTTAATTTGCATCACTTAATCCATAGAGGTTTTTTTGTTACATCCTGCTGAATCTGCTCTCAAACCTTAACTGACAGCTGCAGTCGGGAACCCGGGAACCATGGTGAGGGAGAAGCAGAGCTCAGAAAGCGTCTCACCCCGTTAAATTCTGCAGTACACAATTAAGAGGGAAGTGCTCTGGGAGACATATCTCATATTGTCGGGTATGTGTGTACTTGTGCCCCACTTCAGCACTGGAAAGTACGGTGTTTTATAAAAGGGAATTACCAAACAATTCCAGATGCAGAGAGAAATTACAAAGCCAGACAATTGACTCTTTCGGAATATATTTCCAATTGTGTCCTCCACCTTGACATTAAACATTTTGTGACACGCTGTCACTAGAAAATGAATTCATAAGACTTCTCTAGGCCCTGAGTAGTACATAAGATCATCAAGAACTTACAATACTTTGTATCCCCATTAGGTCAAAAAGCTAAACACACTAAGGTCAAAAACAAAGTTGTTGTTATCAGAACAGTCTTCCACCCAATGAAGGCCTGACAAATTTTTGGGTATGTCCAACAATGACATAAAACATTTCCTCTCATTTCTAGTATTATATTAGATTTTATTACATTAATTCTGTTTGCATTTCTGTGACCTATCTACTGACAGAACTATTCCTGTAAAAACACACTTCCAGCCCACCAAGCTTGCAAGTCATGATGCTCGTAAATTTTCAAATAGCTGATGAAAAGTTTCAATTTCCCTTAACTTGACTTCGGAGTTTGGTATCGTGTGCAGATACACCAATACCAAAGGGTGCTTTGTGACCCAGTGGCTATTGTCTGTACCTCTAGGCTAGAGGTGTGTGTTCAGGTCCCACGTGCAACAAAGGTGTGTCTTTACAGGTTGATTAAAAACTTAAGGTTACCAGAAATATTTATCTCCACGCTGTTCATTTACAGTGCAATTGCGGTTAAGAGGCACCTAGTGGAATTCCTGTGGTATTTGCTCCTAGTAGTGCTTTTCCCATGTATCATCGCCTTTAGATTTTTATCAATATTTCTACGTGTATCTGACCAATGTAAAAGCTCCAGATGTGAACTTATGTCAAATTCCGGGCGAACCTTTGTTTTCCAGATATTCCTCACCCATAAATTTAGTTAACCAATGCATTGCCACAAAAACATTCAGTCAACATGAGGTGGTTAACAAGGCTTATCAGGTCATTGGTTGCATGTTATCAGTATTCTGTTACAAATCTAAGTGGAACACCTTCCAAGGTGGCGGTAATTGTTGAGGCAAAGGGAGGTTACAATGTTTGTTTGAGGCCAACCATCACAGCCTGGATGGTATCATATCAGGAACTCCCCATGCAACATTCTCCATCTCTGCCATTTGTCAACTTTCCTCTATCTTAATGTCAGATGTGGAGCAGGATGCTGACAATTCTATAGCTTCCAGTTCCAGTTTCAACTCATTTCATTCTTAAGCAATGAATGCAAGTATAGTGCAGGATCTAATCAATATCTCAGATTGGCATGAGAAATGGTAAGTAAAAACACATGATGTAGCCAGGTCCGAATGGATTTTGGATAAAGACTCAAACAGAGGCTTACTTCCCATTCTTTTTGAATGTATAAAACAAAGTAATGCCTGAAATGGGCAGAAAATATGCATGTGCACACCATCCATACAAATCTCCATTTTATACCTAAAAAGAAAAACATGGAGCCTACAAATATCAAGGTCTATGTATTCAATTTAGCTCTTCTAACTATTGGGTCCAGCCATTGCTAATTCATTAGTATGACACAGGAGACATCTTATGTTCCCCCAACATATTAACAGTAATTGATGTAATATAAAATGATATTCACATACTTATCATTGCAAAGGTGACTTCATGGCTGATGTCGATGCAAATGAAATTAGTCTCCCACTTTGAGTGAAGTTCTTGTGAGTACATGCAACACTGCGCTCTGCTAAAAGAACTGGTATTTGTATTGTGCCTTTTTCAGGATATCCCAAAGGAATTCAGATCCAAGGAGGCACATTTGTAACATAGGTGGGTAAAATGGCATCCATTTGTGCACATCAAGCTTCCGAATTCAACATTGTGGTTAAGACCATTAGACATAGGAGTGGAAGTAAAGCCATTCGGCCCATCAAGTCCACGCCACCATTTAAATCATGGCTGATGGGCATTTCAACTCCACTTCCCTGCACTCTCCCCGTAGCCCGTGATTCCTTCTGAGATCAAGAATTTGTCGATCTCTGCCTTGAAGGCATCCAATGTCCCAGCCTCCACTGCACTCCGTGACAATGAATTCCACAAGCCCACCACTCCCTGGCTGAAGGAATGTCGTCTCATTTCAGTTTTAAATTTATCCCCTCTAATTTTAAGGCTGTGCCCACGGGTCCTAGTCTCCCCGCCTAACGGAAACAACTTCCTAGCATCCACCCCTTCTAAACCATACATTATCTTCTAAGTTTCTATTAGATCTCCCCTCAACCTTCTAAACTCTAATGAGTACAATCCCAGGATCCTTAGCCGTTCATCATACGTTAAACCTACGTTAAACGTTAAAGGACTGGAACAGGATTTTTTGTTGATATTGAATTAGAATTTGTTGAATTGGAAGTCAAATTAGCTTTATTGTCACATGCATGTGTGAAAAGTTTATAAGTTGCCACTTTGAGCGCCATTTTAGGTACAAAAGGTGCCTAGGTACAACCTCTTCAGTTACAAGGTGAGATGCAGTATAAGTAGAGCAGGATAAATATTCACAGGAACAGGCTTGGGAAACTTTCCTGCTCTTCAAGGCCGTAGGGCCTTTCAATTTCACTTAAAAAAAATAAAAACTTCACTGAAAGATGGAGTCTCTGAAAGAACTGTATTGGAATGACAGCCAACATCAATTCTATAAATTATAACTTGAGTATTATCTCTAAGTTGTGCAATTGATCGCTACTGTCTTTCAACATGACGGCACCCTACATTTTGGGATAGTATCGCTGAACTGTGATTTCAGAAAGGTTGTTCGCTACTGTTAGGGTTCTTCCAATTTCAGCTATGAAAGAACTGTTGTCACCCAGGATCACACAAGGCAATTCTACAAGTTTACCAATCAACAGACAGAGCTGCCATGATTTAATTCAGGGCTGGTACATCAATCGAAAGATGTGGCTTTCTCTCCAAGCTCATGGTATACCCAGATCCAAATCCCATCCTGAGACTAGGATCCACTGCAAGGTTCCATTGCTGGTGAGGAGGAGGGAGAAGTCTGTTCACTCCCCCTGCAATGTAACTGGCAACAGTATCAGAAAAATTATTGATTGGAGCTCAGGGACGAAAGGTGGAGAAACATGGGTGAGGAAGCATAAAACATCCTCTCAGGAATTACTAAAAAAAAAATTTGAACTTAAAGGAATTCTGTTGGACTTCAGATCTAACAACGTGGAATGAAATTATGAGATGTCTGAAAAACTCAGCAGGTCAGGAAGATCAACATTTGAGGACAGAAACAGATTTAACATTCACTGAACTGTTAATGATTTCCACAGATGCTTCCAGATCTGCTGAGCATTTTTCACATCTCAGGTTAATCCTAAGATCCTCTGTAAACATATCCATTGCAAATGAGTGGTAAAACAATTACAGATCAGAAAGGGGGCCTAAACATAGAGACAAGGGGCACGGCTGAGGTGTTAAATGAATAGTTTGCATCTGTTTTTACTTTTGAGGCAGATCCTATCTCGGCCATGATGACAAGAGGAAACTCAGTCACTAGAAAATCTGAAACTGATCAGGAGGCGGCGCTGGATACACTGTCAGTGTGTACATTTGATAAGGCAATGGGACTAGATGAGATGTGCACAAGGATAGTGAATGAATTGAAAGTGGAAAGAGCAGAGGCACAGTGAACTATCTTTCAATCTTCCTGGTTTTGGAAATGTTGCTGGAGTTGCACTTTTGTTCAAAAAAAGATGTAAAGATTTCACTCGCAATTACTGAACTTTGGTGGTGGGGAACCCTGTTAAGACAATTATTTGGGATGGGTAGAGTTAATAGTCACATGGGAAAATGTGGACTGATTCCAAAGAATCAGCATGCATTTGTTAAGGGAAAATCATGTCTGACTGAATGTGCCAGAGTTTTTTTGAAGGGGTAACAGAGAAGATTGATGAGAGGAATGTTGTTCTTGTGGTATATATAGACTTCAAAAGGACGTTTGATGCAATGCCACACAACAAACTTGTGAGAAATGTTGAAAGAAAAATACAAATAGTTAGAGAAACTTAGCAGGTCTGGCTGCATCTGTGGAGGGAAAGCAGAGTCAATTTTTCAGGTCCAGTGACCCTTCTTCATTTTCAGATTTCCAGCAATCACATTCTTTGTTTTATGTTTGTGAAGAAAGTTATAAGCCATGGAATAAAAGGGACAGTTGCAAAGTGAAAACAAAATTGTCTGTGGGGATAGGAAACAGAAAGTAAATGTTAATAGGTTTTCTTAAAAAAAAAAATCAGGCTTGACAAAGGTTTGCAAAGGAGTTCCCAAGGAATTGGTATTGCTCCCTGTTGGTGAATCAGCTTACCAGCTTCCCTTATTCAACCACGTCCTTTAAAATTGTGCAACAACACACCAGGAGTGGCAGTTCCTGCCTGATGCACAACCAGAACTTAAATATGGCGCCAGTGGCATAAATCCCCAAAGGTCCAGGCCTGGTAAGCATATACGCTGCTCCGGCAGGTGAGATAGCAAGAGAGTGAACCATGAGGCCAGGGTGCAGACATAATGAGCAGAGCAGAAGAGACTAACAGGTGATAACTCATTACAGCTCAAGACCGAACCCTCCAGGAAACTCCTCAAGATTGACAGCCAGCCAATTTTGGATAAAATTCAGCCTATTGTACAACACTGCCCAAAGAGAGAGCTAGTTGGAGCTAAGCAAAAAATAAAAACTTGTTTTGCCTTTTATCTGGATAAAGATAAAACGTAGATCTGTGAGACCATCAAGAAATTTGTTCCTGCATTCCCAGTGTAAAGTTCTGAATTCATGGTGCAGGCTTGTTTTAAATGAGCATTCCATTGTTCCCCATTTAAGGGAACAGGACAGGTTAGTGGCAAGGAGGCTGTTGTAGTACATGAGAAAGATCTGGATCAGTGATAGTAAGCAGGCCCTTGAAAGATTTACAGGCTCTACAGACGGTATAAAGATCTCCAGGAAGAGGCTTGTGCAAGAGCCAAGAGCTTAGAGATGCCAAGATGATGTCCTGCAGTCGAGAATTTTTTTTTCACACAGCTCTGCCTGTGGCTGTGAATGTTACCACTCAATCTGTTTACCATTGGCTGACTTATAGCAGCCATGAGGATTTTTATATTGGCTACATAAGTTGTAAATGCCACTATGACATGGCATGAACAGCATGCCTGTGCACGTGGAGGTGCACTATGTCACTCTTGAGTGACCAGGAGCAGTTGCCAGATTCATAGATGGCAGTGCTGGAAGTTCTAAGAAAATAGTTTCAGTGGAAATGGGGTGTTGTGATCCTCATGATAATCACTGTGCTGTTTTAGCAGCTTCACACCACAAATTAAAACTGCTTGCATGTCTATTACAATGCAAGAGACTTTGTGGGCAGCACGGTGGCTCAGTGGTCAGCACTGCTGCCTCACTGCACCAAAAGCCAGGGTCAATTCCAGCCTCAGGCGACTGTGCAGAGATTGTGCATTCTCCTTATGTCTGTATGGGCTTTGTCCAGGTGCTCTGGTTTCTGCCCAGTGTCCAAACATGTCCAGGTTAGGTGGTTTTGCCATGCTAAACTGTCCGTGGTGCGCAGGTTACGTGAATTAGCCATGGAAAGTGCAGAGTCATGGGGATAGGGTTTGTGTCTGGGTCTGGTTGGGATGCTGTTCAGAGGCTCGATGCAGGCTCAATGGGCAGATTGGTCTATTTATGCATCTTAGGGTTCTATGATTATATGATTCCTCTTCTAGCAGAAAACAGTCCCCTTGTTTTAATATGGGAACTGAGGTGTCATGAAGTTCCCCTCCCTGCTGGTTGGGCCTGGCACTATTCTTTTACCACACTTAGCCTGCAATCCAAGGTGGGATCCTTTTCTGTAACTGGGAGTCCATGTTTGGGGACTGTAGTTGCTTCAGACTCACCTCTCAGCACCTGCTGCTCCCCATCACCACTCCTCGCCCAAATACCAGGCACATAGCAGCAGCAGTCCCTAGCATGGCCTCAGGGCTCTGGGAAGGCTTCTTTCACAGACGGACTCCATCTCTGTCTTGTCCCAAACTCTCGCCGTACCTCAGTTGGGGTCATGCATTGCTGATGTTGTCACTGCACACAGAATGCGGTGAGGTCAGTGGCACAGGCGCAGATTCTTTTGCAGGATGTTGCTGTCCCTGTCTGCATACTGGTAGGGACCATATGACAATCACTTTATTTGACACCCATTTAGTGTGTTTGTGCATGTACTTGTTGAGTGGCTGACATCTTTCTTCCAACAATTAATGTTCAACCACAGTTTCATTACTGTATGCGGTTTCTGGCTTCTCCAAATACAGATGTTTCATGTTGGGCATGGAGACATCACAGCCAGTTGTTACTGTGAACCCCCTCAAGTTTTTTTTTAAATTGAAGGGGCTTCCATTTCCTGAATTTCAAATCATATCTGACCATTTGCACTTGAGTGATTTTCCATGACTCCCACTATCTCTTCTTCTTTCAACAACTCCCCCTGCTCCTCTCCCCCCCACCCGCCACTAACCTTCAAGTCTTCCTTCCCATACTCCAGTGTCACAACGATGCCACCTAGAAACTGGAGGAACAATCTCATATTCTGCCTTGGAAGTCTGTAACCCAATGGTCTCACAGCGTGTACTTTACTAGCTTCAAAATCTCCCCCCTCTCATCCCTGCCTCATTGACCTATCTTCTCTGCCACCTATCCGCTCCTCTCACCTCACTGACCAATCACCCCAAAATCTGGCTACACTCACCTTTACTAACTTCATCCCCACCTCCTTGGCCTGTCCGTCTTCTCTCCCACCCTATCCACTCCACTATCTACCTGCTATCACTGCCACCTCCTCTCTATTCATTTCAGAGCCCCCTTTCCCTCCCCCATTTCTGAAGAGAGGTCCTGACCTGAAATGGCAGCTTTCCTGTTGCTCTGATGCTGCCTGGCCTGCTGTGTTCCTCCAGCTCCACAATGTGTTATCTCAGACTCCAGCACCAGAGGTTCTTACTATCTCTGCTCCATTTTTCATTGTGTTCAATGTCAGATTCACTCCTTGTGAGATTTCCAGGACATGGTCTAGCTATAATGTATCTCCGCTTGCTACAGGCCCTATAAACAACGTCAAGGAGCACAGAGAACTTCAGCAGCAATACATCACAGGCTTTGCACCTATCCCTTCCAATGCAGAATCATAGAATCCCTACAACGTGGGAAGAGGCCATTCATCCTTCAAGTTCACACTGACCCTCTGAACAGCATCCATCCCAGACCCACCCCCTTTACCATTCTCCAGTAACCCTGCATTTATCATGTCTAACTCACCTAGACTGCACACTACAAACAATTTAGCATAGCCAATCCAACTAACCTGCACGTCTTCGGACCGGGGGTGGAAACTGGAGTACCCAGTGGAAACCCATGTAGACACAGGCAGAACATGCAAAACACCACACAGGCAGGCAGTTACCCGCGGCTGGAATTGAACCCAGGTCCTTGGCACTGTGAGGCAGCAGTGCTAATAGTAAGCCACCGTGGTGGCAAGTCTGTTTGCACACTTGTGCACTCAACAGTGATAGTAAAAGTTGTCTGACAGCGCTGGTCAAGATGTAGGCAAGCTTTAACTGATGCTACCAAGTGATGAGTTTGAATTGCCTGATGACACACATGCATCCAGTGGGTAAGAAAGTTAGCACTGGTTACCCACACAGAAATAATTTAAAACAGCAGGAAATAAGCAGTTGCTGTGCTTCTCATATTGCATCAAGCAGGTAATTGTGCAACATAATTCCTGCCCATTTGTTAGGGACTGTTCAATTTATTCCCTCGCATCTACTCGATATGGACCATTGTTTTGCCTCGTCTTTTCACTTGCTGTAAAGTTTGTAGTAATCCTTTTATTTTTGCTTTGCTTTCAGCGTAGCATTAAGCATATCTGAACGTTTTTAGACTGAACATGACACACACACACACACACACACACACACACACACACACACATATCCAGTGTTTGCTTACAGTGACAACCTTCGCTCAATTCTTCCCCAGAGCAATTGCAAACGGACAATACAATAATGTGGAATTTTGTGTCTTGATGCCTTATTGCTGTGATGTCATCAGTTGCTACTTCCTTGTTTTTAAACCAAAAAAAACCCATAAAAATGAAAGAAAATGTTCTGTCCATCAACAATAAAAGGTAATGAGGCTAGTATACTCCCTGCATCAACAAATAAAATAGATGTTGAATTCACTTCTACTCTGACCATGTGATACCCAAGCTGGATCAGCCATCTGTCGCTATTTGCCCTCATGTCCCATTGGCAAGAGGAAAACCAGGCTGAAAGCAGCAAACAGCAATACAATTGTTGGTTTGGGAGGGGAGGGGGAGCGGGGTTACAGGATGGCAGCAGGGTTAAGAACAGCTAATTGTCCACAATACAGAACTTGGAGATATTTATTATATTTACACTGGTATCAATAAATACCAATAACAATATCATTACAGTATATGTGTGTTCCAATCCTCAACTATGTAACAGACTCTGTTCCCCTTGATGTGACAAAAATCACATTAATTTAACCGTGATTTGAGCCAAACTTTGCAACGCACAGAAGTTTGCAAACAGCAATATTTACATTTGAAACTACCTGGACTGAGAAGTACAGCAAACATCTTGATTTATGTGTCAGTGATCCTATTGCTTCTTGCTTCAGCAAGCAGCAATCGCACAATAGTGTCATCATTTAAAATCCCAGATCCAGCAAAAAAGATAGGGTTAAGGTTAGTAAATAATTTTCTTACTCTGCTGTAGGGGTACAAAAAGAAAGTCTGAATTCTGATCTGCACCATATTAATATATGAAACAACTCACTATTTAAGCATTAGCAGGCAAATCTACTGTTTCTTTTCCTCAGGTACAATTTTCATAATTCTGAAAAATAATCCCCTTGAAAACAGGATTTTCTGACTAAATGTATTCTCACTTGCTTGGATCAGATTCTGCAATCACATGGTTGTGCAATGCCCAGTTTCTCTAATACAATCCTGCAGAGCGATTTTAAAATTTCTCCTAATGTGCAACCACACTTCCCCCACCCCAACCCACCCCACCCCCTGCTGCCAGTTCTTTTTACCTTTCACTCTCCTCAGCAGGTACGAGAAATCGTGAAAACTATTTGCCAATTTTGACACAACATTATTGCAGAGCAGAGCAAAGTGAACATGTATCACATCTGAATGTATTCTACACCACACACATCTAAAAACTTTAGTCTTGAACCAAGATCAATCTATTCTGAATTAGAATAAAGTGACAAAATTAAGATTTTCCATTATTCATAGTTTTAGAAATACAAATAGTTAGTGCAACACTAAAAGAATTTTAAAAATCACTCAGCACAATGATAATTTAAACATGTATTTTATGACTTTACATTTTTGACTTTTTTTAAACTAATGCAAAGCATACAAAATGTGGTTTATACAAACATATAATATTTTGTTATTGAGTTATGCCTCTATAGTTCTGCATCTATTTATAGTGCTATGGATTACCATATGTTCCTTAATTATTCATAGCAATGACATGTTAAACCTGCATGCTAAACACATCTATACAAGCACAATAAATCTGTAGCTATTTCAGTTTAATGTATTTTGTACAGATTAAACCACTGGACCTTTACCCTCATAAAATATAATTACTAAGCTTTTCTATTAGTATTTCTCACAAAATCTGATCAATAACATAAAAGTAGATAGAACTAATAAAAATATCATTATGCAAAACTATATGTACAGTATAAGCAGGAATAGTATAAAGCATAAGCAGTGGACTAACCTGAGCTGTTCTCTGGCTTGCATTACCACAAAATCCCAAGTATGATTGATCCTCTTGTGCAGTAGACTGTAACTGTCCTGTAGGAATTAAACATTTTTGAAAGGGATTTAAAACATTATTTTCTAAATCAAAGCCTGTTTGGATAGAAATGATGCATATGCAGTTGTGTACTGCTTTTGATTTAAATGAAACAGTCCTGGTATTGCTACCAGTGTGATCCTTTGTGAACATGTGCCCAATTACACCGTACAACTAGAATGCAAAGGGAGGTTACTCAACATTATGAGCACGTCCTTCTCTAGAGAGCTTAGGATAGGCTTGCAGCTTGTTTCCAGAAGATAAGGTTCCAGTTTAAAAAAGAGACAGGAATTCCCTAGAGCGATAAAACAGTTGGCAAAAGATGAAGTGACCTATTTTGTTTTATATGTAAACGCATTCTCATTACCATAATAACATAACAAAAAAATAGCCAGACAAATAAATTAAATTGTTATTTACGTTACTAGTAGAAATTCCAGGAGTCTATACTTCGCTCACACTTTAGTTTAATATTCAATTCAATTTTTGAATAAATATACTCAGAGGTAATTTTATAACCATTGTGTGGCTGGCACTGAACCTCCCCTCTGGGAGCTCAGATCGGAAATTCAAGCACATACTATACACAATTTCTTTTGTACCACGTGCCCAAATCTCTGAGATACACAACAGACAAGCAATGCTCATCGGAAAGTTACCTCTATTAATTCAGGTTTACACTAATCAGCAACGGCTCTATACTCTGTCAGGTAATAAATAAGATGTAGGCATTTCTGGTCATTACAGTCACACTGTAGCTCTCTGCTACATAATAACTGTACACTCTGATGGCTATTATCTATTGGATTGATGCTGATGGCCAGAACTGAACAAAAACTGCCAAATTCTAACATTTAGTTAGCAACAAATGTGCAACGATACTCTGAAAGTTAGTTGCACTGAGAGGTAATTCCAGGCAAACCTTTATTGAATATGCTGCCATACTCACTCCTTGGCGCCTCTTGTTAGAGGTGTGGATGTAAGGTGCAAGGCAAAGGAGTTTGAGAAGGTAGTTGGTAATAGAGAAGATACACTTTCCATGATAATGCTGATGGTGTGAGCATTTCTGGTAGAGCTGAGTGAGGCCCGTATCGGCCTGATGATGCAATGGTGAGCCAGTTATTCACCAGGTACATTCCTTTTGATAACTTGCAGACTTCAGCAAGTGGGGACCATTCCAATGAGACAGGGATGGAGAAGAATATAAACATTGTTTGGAGAGGAGGGTATTGAAAGTAATGTCATGCAAAGAAATACATTGTTATGAGGCAGAAGGAGGGTGTTTGGCCCATCATGCCTTTATCAGCTCTCTGAATGATCATAATGATTCAATGACTTCCTCCTGCCTTTTCCTCTAAAGCCTTATATTCATTTCCATGTAAATAATGATCTAATATCCTCCTGAATGCACCAACTGAACCTTCCTCCACCATATGTCCAGACAGTGTGTTCTAGGCTTTAATTACTTGCAGTGTTTTCTCACATCAATTTATTTCTTTTGAAGTGACCTAATATCAGAGCTCTCTTGTTCCCGGCCCTTTTATTAAAGTGGTTAGATTATCCCTGTCTACTCTATGCAACCACATTTTGATTTTGCTAACTTGTATTAAATCTCTCTTGGCCTTCCCCTTCCATGGAAATCACTCCCATTTTCTCCAATCTATCTTCATAAATGAAGCTTTTCATTCCTGGATAACAAAGTGTGGAGCTGGATGAACATAGCAGGCCAAGCAGCATCTCAGGAGCACAAAAGCTGACATTTTGAGCCTAGACCCTTTGGCCTGCTGTGTTCATCCAGCTCCACACTTTGTTATCTTGGATTCTCCAGCATCTGCAGTTCCCATTATCACATTTCATTCCTGGAATCATTTTCTTAAATCTCCCCTGTACTTTCTCCAAAGCATCCACAGATGTGTTTCTTCAGCTGCACACAATACTCACCAAGCATTTTATATAGGCCCAGCATATCCTCCTTTCTCCTGTACTCTGTGGCCCATGAATAAAGCCTAGGGCACTGTAGACTTTGTTAATTGCTCCTTCCACTTTTAGTGGCTTACATATTCAGGCCTCTCTATGCCTTCACACCTTCTACAGTAGCATTTTATATTATATTTTCGTGTTCCTTCTCTTAAAGTAAATCACCTCAAGTTCTCCGCATTGAACTTCATCTGTCACCTCTCTACACGCTCCACCAACATGTCAACATCCTTTACACTGTCCTTCTGACAGTTTACAATGCTTCTGAGTTTTGTAGCATCTGCAAATTTAGAAACTGTCTCCTGCACAAAGGAGTTATATCATTAACATATATCTAGAAAAGGAAAGAGCAATATACTGACCCCTGTGGAACTCCACTACAAACCGTGGCCCGACAAAGCAATGTCTCTTTACTCTATGAGCTCTAAGGTTGCCACACAACAGACTTGTGAGAAAGGTATCAAGCATCTTCTGGAAGTCCACATATACCACATCAACATCCCTGACCAACTCCCACAAATTAATTGAACACATTTTTCCCCTCAAGAAATCCTTGCTGGTTCTTGCTCATTAACTAACATTTTTCAATGTGACTATTTTATTCTGAATAATTGTTTCAGGAGGATTCTGCATCATAAAGTTATACTGACCAGTCTATAACTGCTGGGCTAATTCTTACAACCCTTTTTGAACAAGGCTGTTACATTTGCAATTTTTCAATCCTCTGACACTCTTCACTGATGTTAAAATGCGACAAAAACAAAACACAAGATCTATTATGTGACAGAGTGTCTACCCAATAGATCTAATTTTCCACGCAACCTACTGCAAAGTGTGGCTTTCCAAAATTTCAAAGTTGTGAACATCACGTCACAGAAGGAATTATCCCGAGAAAGATTTAACATAATTCTCATATCATGTTGGTTTTCCCTTTGAATTAGAATTCTTGTGAACTGTCCTCATGAAACAAAATGTGTCTTTTCTCAGCAATATTTCTTAAAGGTTAAAATACCAGAGAATAAAGAAGACTGGGAGTTTATTATCTGTGCCTCTAATTTCCACATTCATCTTTCCTTCAATATTTCTGGTTGCATCTCATTCATTCAGCATCTTATCAACTTTAAGCACTGACAGCCTATCCAACACCTTCTCCCTACCAATTTTAAAACAGTCCTAATGACTGAGTTTCCCTCTCTGTCGCCATGGTCTGGTCAGTATCTCCTTCCTTAGTAAAGATCAATGCAAAGTATTACACCTTAGCAATGTCTCTTGCCTCCATGTGTAAGTCCCATTTTTGAGCCCTAATCAGCCCTACAATTCACCTACCATCTGTTGCTGTGTGTGTACCTATAGAAAATGTTGGGATATTCATTTATATTAGTGGCTAGTCTTTTGTCATAACACTGAACACTATAGTGTTCTTCTTAACCAATACTGCCACCCTTCCCTTTCCTATTTTTTTTCTCTATACCTTCTAACCACAAATATTTAACACACAGTCCAGTCCTTCATTGAGTATGTCTCTGTCATATCCCTAGATAACTCACCAGTTGTGTTGACTGTAGTCTGTGAATTCACACACATACAGTGTAACCTGATCTCGTTAGACTCAATTTCTTTCTTACCTTCTGCAGTTCGAGCTTTTTTGACTTATTATTCTCTATTCTAATGTCATCTGCCTCTTCCAGTGTTTTGTGCATCCTAATATTACTCTCTGATATAATTTCCTAGTTCCCATACCCTTGCTGAACTTGCTTAGAGTCCCTCAACAAATAAACTAAAACTTAATCAAGGTAAAGGAAGATCCAATTAAACATATATTTTAAAAATATGTCAGTTCCATGATTTAACTCACAACAGGGCAGTCATGTTGCAAATAAATGTGATTGGAAGAAATGGCTAGGCTAATTAACATTAGATTGCTTTATCACTAATAGACCTCTGAGGTACATAATAAATATACAATTTAGGAGCTTAGAAGTGTGATACTCTTGCAATACTTTAAAAATAGTCTTAAAAATATAAAAAAAAGCTAACGTCTAGTGAGCTCAAAGGAAGCTGTTTCTCCCTCCTACAGGCTTGGAAAGCTTTTTCCTTTAATGTATATGTGCCTGACTGATCACACAGAATAGCTTTTAGATAAAGACAGCAGACTGTAACGCAATAGTTATATATTATGATTTTAGTGACCTAATTTCAGGGCAACATCTGTTAGCTGAACTCATTTCCATGTAAAATTGCCATTTAGAGCACAGCAGGTTAACGGTTTCTGCTTCAACTCAATAAACACTTATCTATAAGCAATATTTTGAATGATATTCATTTTTGATTTATTTTTCAAAATGTATCTAATTTTCCTGATTTATAACAGCTTCAATTATTTCACACGATTGGGATTTTTTGAATAGTTAACAAAATTGTGACAACCGCTATAGACATAGAAAAATCACAAATATTTAAGACAGATAAAATGCTGCTGTTCAAATTCAAGTTAAGGAAAATGTTTTCTTACCTTCTCGTAGTCAACTAAGTCTCCCTGCCTCCTTGTGCTCTTCTTAGTCAAATAAATAGCTAAGGACCAAAAGATTCACAAGATATAACGCAGTACCTTAGAGGATTGAAAGTGTTACTCTTCGCTGATGTTACATAGCACAAAAACAAAACATAAGATCTATTATATGTCAGAGTGTCTGCCCAATAGATCTAATTTTTCATACAACTTACTGCAAAGTGTGACTTTCCAAAACTTTCAACATTGTGAACATCACATCACAGAAGAAATTATCTTTAGAAAGATTTAACATAATTGTCATATAATGTTGGTTTCCCCTTTGAATTAGAATTCTTGTGAACTGTCATGAAACAAAGTGCATTTTTTCTCAGCAATATTTCTTAAATGTTAAAATGCCTTATTTTAATTGAGAAATACTTGACGATCAGAATATAACTTTTAGAAACTGAATGGACCTTGATTTTTCCAGTCAAATTTTATGTCGTATCCTAATCAATAAATGACATATATATCTATACATCTATCTTTGAAAAATGTTGCATGTTTAGACTTGAATCCTAAAATTTCTTTCCCCAAATCTCTTGTTGTTCAATGTCACCTTCTGTCCATTGAAAGCTTCTCCTTTACCTAAATGAAGAGTACTACATAAATGCAAGCCATTGTTGAAAGTGTACTTCAAAACTGTAACAAATAAACATTAGCTGAAAAATTAAGCTTTAAACTTCTGTTACAAATACATTTGTTACATTTAGTTACAAATTGAATGCATACTTACCATAATCAAGTTCTGTTGCTGGCCATTTATATGAAGTCCAGAAGTAAGGGGTCTAGAAAGATGGGAAAGGAAATAGGTTACTTATAATTTTAAAACTTTATTCATTCATAATATGAGGACTAAGCAGCATTTATTGCCCATCCCTAATTGTCCAGATGGCAGTTAAGTGTCAATCACATTGCTGTGGACTTGGAGTCACATTTAGGCCAGACCAGGTAAGGACTGCAGATTCTTTCCCTAAAGGGCATGAGTGAAACAGCTGGGTTTTTCCCCCAACAATCTGCCATGGGTTCGTGGTTATCATTAGACTCTTAATACCAGATATTTATTGAATTCAAATTCCAACATCTGTCATGGCAGGATTCAAACCCAGGTCCCAAGAACATTGCCTGGGTCTCTGGTTTAACAATCCAGCAGTAATACCATGAGGCCATCACCTCCCCCTAAACAAAACCTATAGTAATCTCATGGCATTTTAATACAGCTGGGTGTTTTCATATTTAGTTTCCTTCCTTTCTTTGTTTCCTTCCAAATGGCAATTTTGCTCGATAATGCCTGTGCCAGTATTTAATAACTTGTGGTGCCTTATCACATGTTTAGTGATGCCATACCTGAAAACCTGTGTTTGCTCTTAACATAGTTTGAAAAATAAATCAATTTGTATAAAGTTGGGTATTCCATTGGGTTTATCTGATATCTACAGCAACAGTGGTCAGGATACAAACTAATGGGCATTAGTTTTCTATTACACTACTACCCCTCAATTGGTACATAAATGTTAGGATACAAAAACATTTCTATATTGTATAATAAATCAACCTGATCCAATTACATAACTGTCCCATCCCTCTGGAGTCAGCACCACAGTGCTATTGTCCTGCTTCAAGTCATGGTCATACTTCAGTTAAACCAGGAAGCAGGTATTAAAATATTTAGTAGCTTTCTTACACAATTGACTATATTTCCAAATAATGGCAAGATCACCCCCATTCCATTTTATTTTCACAGAAGCATGGAATATATCCACTGTAGTTGTAAGAATATAAATAACAAGGAAGTTTTAGTGCATTATTATCGCGCAATGTGAATGGCTGTGCATATGAAAAGGTTTAGTGATTAAACATCACAGACTGCAATTTAATACACTAATACAATTGAAAGTAACATCGCAAGGAAGGCACAGATCATTTAACAATTTTTTTAACTAACAGAGACACAAACTAACAATCTCTATACGTATCAAAATTGCACGATTTCGGCAGCAGTTGGTTACCTTAAACACCGTAACAGTTAAATTTATAGCTTCAAATACAGCATTACATCTAGTGAGTGGACCTGTGTTATAGCATGCGTCTTGGTAAACAGTCACACGTACATATGGGAATTTCTTCAATTTATCATAGACAAATGAGTTCCAGCAAGCATTAACATTATTCGGTCATACTACAGAGAAATACTTTTTTTAAACTAACTCCTGGTTCCATTGGGTTACTGGCACAATGCCATGCAACACTTTCTTAACTAGTAAAACACAAAATGGTTGCTTTAACTATATAACTGTATTTTGGAATAATACTATCCTTTGGGAGCACCACCATTCACGAACTACAGAAGGAACTAGTGCTAATTTGGCGCTGTCGGTATTCCTCCGAGAAGTGGATTTTCGTGCAAAGACAGTCTGATCCATTCCAAAAATAACACAAATAAACAAGCTTCCGTGATGGCTGAGTGAATAAACACAATAACCAACGTAGTATTGAACTACATAGACAGAGGATACTCTGCTGAAACCGCTATGTGGTTGTGGGACTGAGGGGTGGGGGGGGGGGGGGGAGCATGAGAAAAGCAATATGAATTCATTATCTAAGCATCAAAACAATTCACTGATTTATTGTGTTTTGAATCATATTCTACACTTACAAATACTTTTGGAATTTTGATCTGTCATTTATTTTCAATGCTAGTCTGCACTGTCTACATATTATTGAAGTTGACGACTCAGTTTGGTGTTCTTATTTCCAAATCAAGTGAGCTGTCTAAAACAAATACGACAAAACATGTAAAATTGTGTGAGGTAATTTACTGGGGCTCACAGAGAGACAACTTCCATGAAACTCCCCAAAATCAGCACTTAGCAGATCTTTGGTAAAATGCAGCTCTAAGTCAATGTTTCTCCTCAATTAAACCTGACATTAATTAGCAAGGTTCTCTGGTCCCACTACCTTTACAAAGATTGTCTGAAGAACCTCCCATTTTTCTTCTGATCCATCACCCCAACACGGCAACTTTGCAAAGGTATTAACAGCAATGTCACAGAACCTTGCAGTACGCAGTCTCCCTGTCGTGCTATCATACACGTATCTTTCTTTTGCAGACATTCTTGTGCAAATGTTTCCAATTTCTGATCCAGGCAGAGTGCAACTCCTGTTTAAATGTTACATGTTAGGGCATGACCTTATGTTTTCCTATTGAGGCATCTAAATATTAAACAAAATGCTGCACTACACAACTATCATGAATAGTCAGTGGTGGAGTCGACTGGTATTCCAGAGGCTCAGGCCCATTATCGGATGACATGGGTTCAAGTCTCACCAGCACAGCTGGTGGAATTTAAGTTCTGGAATTCAAATCTCTTTCCAGTCGAGGTCACCATGATACTACTAATTGTTGTAAAACCCTACCTACTCACGAGTAACATGCAGAGAAGGAAATCTACGGTTTTAAGTGTGTCTCCACATCCACAGGTATGTGGTTGACTCTCAACTGTCCTTTAAAATAGCCCTTCAAGCCACTCAGCTCAAGAATAATTAGGCATGAGCAACTAATGTTGGCCTTACCAAGGATGCCCACATTCCATGAAAAAAATTAGAAGAAAATTTAGCAGACAACTTGAAGTTGGCACACTGACTGCATCAGAAACAATGAGTATGTATTAATCTAGCATTGTGATTCTGAATGTACATTTTGGAGATATATCCAGTTTAGTTAAAGATGCCAATTTTGAGCACCTGATGGTGAACATGTTGGAGAACCTGCAGGAAACTTTGGTTCTCATTCAGAAGAAGTTCAACTTAGCTGTCCCGAAACTTCGTTTCAATATGCCAAATGTGTAGGGAGATAATAAGCGTAAGAATAACAGGCTTGAAATAGTAGGGGATTTTAACTTTCCAAACATAGACCGGGACCACCAAAATGTTAAGAGCTTGGATAGGGAGGAATTTGTTAAATGTGTTCAGTCAAACTTTCTCAATCACTATATAGATGGCTCTACTACAGAAAGGGTAAAACCCGTCCTCCTCTTGGGAAATAAGGCAGGGCAAATGACTGAGGTGTTCATGGGAGAGCACTTTGGGACCAGGGACCATAATTCTATTAGTTTTAAAATAGCTATGGAAAAGGGTTAGCTAAGTCCATAAGTTAAAGTTCCAAACTGGGGCAAGGGCAATTTTGATGGTATCAGCCAGGAACTTCCAAAAGTTGATTGGGGAAGGCTGTTCACAGGTAAAAAGGGACATCTGGCAAGTGGAAGGCTTTCAAAAGCAAGTTAGTGAGTTCAGGACAAGCATGTTCCAGTTAGTATGAATGGCAAGGCTGGCAGGAGGAGGGAACGCTGGATGACAAGGGAAATTGAGGCTACGATCAAGGAAAAGAAGGAAGCATATGCATGGTATAGACAGCTGGGATCACTTGAATCTCTTGAGGAGTGTAGGGATCATAGAAATACATGTAAGAGGGAAATCAGGAGGGGGAGAAAAGGAGACCTGAGATAGCTTTCATTGATAGGGTTAAGAAGAATCCAAAGAAACTCTACCAGTATACTAAGGGCAAATGTATAGCTAGGGAGAGAATAGGGTCCCTTAAAGATCAATGAAGCCATTTTTGTGGGGAACCACAGGAGATGGGTGAGATCCAAAACGAATATTTCTCATCAGTATTTATTGTGATGAAAGGCATGGAAACTAGGGCATCTGGGGAAATAAACAGTGATGTCTTGAAAACAATCCACATTACAGAAGAGGAAGTGCTGCAGGTCTTAAAGTGCATAAAGGTAGGTAAATCCCTAGAACCTGATTCAAGTGTATTCCAGGATACTGTGGGAAGCTAGGGAAGAAATTGCCAGACCCTTAGCAGAGATATTTGTATCACTGGCGGCCACAGGCGAGGTGCCAGAAGGCTGGAGGGTGGTTAATGTTATGACATTATTTACAGAAGGCTGCAAGGAAAAGCCAGGGAATTATAGACTGGTGAGCCGGAGTTGTTGAAGGGGATTCTGAGGGACAGGATTTATATACATCTGGAAAGGCAAGGATGAATTAGGGATTGTCAACATGGCTTTGCGTGTGAGAAGTCTTGTCTCACAAATTTGGTTGAGGCATTTGAAGATCTGACTAAGACAACAGATGAAGGCAGGGTCACAGATGTTGTCTACATAGGCTTTAGCAAGGCCTTTGACAAGGCTCTACATGGTAGACTGGTTAGTAAGATCACACGGGATCCAGGGAGAGGTATCCATATGGGTTCAAAATTGGGTTTACAGTAGGAGACAAAGGGTACAGTAGAAGGCTGTTGTTTAGATTGAGGCCTGCGACCATTGGTGTACCACAAGAATAAGTGCTGGGTCCACCATTGTTCATCATTCATATAAACAAAGTGAATGAAAACATAGGAGGTATGGTTAATAAGTTTGTGGATGACACCAAAATTGATGGTATAGTGGACAATGAAGATGGATATCTAACAGCATGGTAGGATCGTATTCAGCATCCAGAGGAAAGAGTGGATTTGGGTACAGTCACAAATTTTAAAAGACGCTTGGAATAAGTACACAAATAAGAAATGTTTGAAGGAATGTGGGCCAAGTGCATGCAGGCGGGCTAGATTAGTTTGGATTATAGTTGACAGGAACTGGTCGGACTGAATGGTCTGTTTTTGTGTTGTATGAATCTATGACTCTATAATTGGGCCTTCAGACCGAAGAATTCAGATGGAGTTTAATTCTAGTAAATGTGAAATGTTGCATTCTGGTAAGGCAAACCAGGGCGGGACTTACATAGTTTATGACAGGGCCCTGGGAGTATTGTCAAACAGGGAGACCTAAGGGTGCAGGTACACAGTTCCTTGAAAGTGGCACCATAGCTGAGAAATGGGTGGTGAAGGTGGCATTTGGCATGCTTGCTTTCATTGGTCAGAAGATTTGTGTTTAGGAGATGGAATGCCATGTCACAGATTTGGTAGGGTCACATTTGGGGAGAACTGGATACAGTTCTAGTTGCCCTGCCATAGGAAGGATGTTATTAAATTTGAAAGAGTGCAAAAAAGAATTACAAGGATGTTACTCTGATTGGCAACTTATAAAGAGAGGCTGTATGGGCTGGGACTTCTTTCCCTGCAGGTAGGAGGCTAAGGGGTGACCTTATAGAGGTTTATGAAATCACAAGGGGCATGGATCAGGGACTAGCAAATGTCTTTTGCCCAAGATAGGGGAGTCCAAAACTAGAGGGCACCGGCTTAAGGTGAGAGGGGAAAGATTTAAAAGGGACCAGCGTGGCAACATTTTCACGCAGAGTGTGGGCCATATATGGAATGGGCTGCTGGAGGAAACTTTCAAGACTGGTACAGTTACAAAATTTAAAAGACATTTGGATAGATTCATAGTTAGGAAGGGTTTAAGGGAATATGGGCCAAATGCAGGCAAATGGGACCATTTCAGTTTAGGAAACTGGTCTGCATGGTTGAGTTGGGCCAAAGAGCTGGTCTCCATACTGTATGACTCCATGACTGTATTGTCAATGATATAATGCTTGAACCTGCAATTATTTGCATATTGCAGCAAGTCCTCATCTAAGCTAGTGATGAAGAACACCCTATCCAGGATATAGAAAGTGCATTTAGGGAAATGAACCTGTGGGATAGAGGTGACCTTCTGCGAATTGCTCACTTTACGGACAGTGCTCTTCACATGCACTGTGTTTCATCAGCTTGGTTGATTCTTCACTTCTGACTGTTTCTCTAATAAGGCAAGAATTCAAAATTGGCTGATATGGTAGGCAGTCAGAATAAGAGCAAAATACACCAAAAGTAAAGTGAAGTAAAAGGCAGCCTGAAAGCTCACAACAGTCTTGGAAATCCATTAATCAAAATAGCACATCAAACTAATGGTAGTGTGCCAGCAGCTACATGCCCTTTTAAATCTAGCTTTTAGTCATATCAGTCAGTTTATGAACCCAATCCCACAAGGCTTTATTCAGCAGGACTTTTATCCATCAATTTGTTAGCACTGTTTTGGACTCAGGCCAAGTATGCAATCAAGTGCTTGCAGGCTTTTGCAGCATTGAAAGTTTCTGTGATTTTAAACATCAATTTTAAATATCACCCAGAATGACCAGAGTACAAATGATATGTTTCAGTTATTTACATTTAGTTGTGATTGCCCAGTATGAAAATTCAAAGCAACATCACCAAACAGGCAGATTGAAATCACTTAAATTTCCTCCCCAGGTTATATGCAAAGAATTGGACAAATGATCAACTCAAATGTGTTCAAACGTTGATTGCTTTGTGTCTTTTACTTAAATATATTAGAACGATATGCAACTGAGAAGTAAATTCTGAATCTTAGAAATGGTTGCAGTTTCATACAAACATTACATTCACAGGCAAGTACTAATCCTCACTATTGTTAAGCTGTTCGGTTACAAAGAGTGACAGTTCCTCAGCACACTATGCTGCTTGTGACCCAAGTTAAGCTGAAGGCTGAGACTTTTTTTACTCTCAAGTCACGTGCCTGAAAGGCATACTGCCATAGAAGTGATAGACATAACATTTTCTGTATTTGACTGAACATTAATTTTGTTTAATAAATATTTACACATGTTGAAACTCTGTTTTTTATATTAAAGCAGATTAAAGCTGTGCTTTCTTTTTATCTAGAAGTCCATTGTTCTACAGCGGATTATTTTACGTAAAAACCAGAAAGCTTTCTGACATATATTGATGTATGTTCAATATCTGACAGGTAAAGGCAATGGCACAATTTTTCTTTTTGTAAAGTTATTAAGTTCACAAGGCCTTACCTGAAATCGATAAGGAGAATCATCGGCCTGGAGAACCAAGTTCTTTGGATCCTTTAGTGGGTAAATGTAGCCATACTTTACTAGTAGGTCACCAAGGTGAAGGGATTCTGCAGTACAGAAACAAAACGTCCCAATAAATGGCAACTCATTGGTGATACAAATGATTAGCCTAGAAATGCTCAAGACAATATAAATATACAACCACTGTGCTTTGGTATCAAACTCTGGACCTAACATTTAAGCAGAGGCAGAAACACTTTTATTTTAAATGAATCAATGTATTTGTTAAAATAGTATAAAAATGAATTTATGTGAATGGGTGAAAATTTGTATGATAACATTGAACACAATAAATTTCCAGATTTTCGTCTTAATTTCAGATTTTCCACGTCATTTCAGAATTTTTCTTAACAATTTAACTGAAAATACCACACTTATTTTGTGAATGCTTCATAAATGACAACTAATTACAACCAATTTTTATTTCAGCTTTTATTGACAGACTTCTCACTTATTAAGAAAAAAACATACATTTCCATTTTCCAAAAATAAAGACTGGAAAATTTTTCTGAGTATAACAGAATGCAGAAACTCAAAGCAACATTTGAAGAAAACAATTTTCTAATAAATCAAGGTGAAAGTGTGAGCCTGAAGTATAAAACTATAAACAGATATCATTCAAGGTAAAATAATATTAAAGTGAATTCTAATTTTGCCTGAACTTTGAGTAGGCAAGCTGGTGAAATGCATGGACAGGAGAGTTAAAATCAGACATAAAGCTCTGAATTATTTATCCTCATTGTGAAAATTCGAAATAGCAGAATTATTTATCCTCATTATGAAAATTGGAAATAGCGGAATTATTTATCCTCATTGTGAAAATTGGAAATAGCGGAATTAGAGAACAGGGAAAGACAGATCACACAGAATAATCTCATGCTGATATCAGCTCTCGATTAGGAGTCAGATGGACAGCATTCTTACCTCAACCTTCAATGGCTCAATATCAAATTAGTGAATGCAGAAAGAAATATAGGGAGATTGGAAGAGGAGTAGGAATTCAGCCCCTCAAACCTGTTCCACCATTCACTGAGATCATTGTTAATCTGCGGCGTAATTCAATATACCTACCTTTGGCCCATATCCTTTAATAACTTTGCTTAACAAAAATTTATTCACCTCAGATTTGAAACCAGCTTTATTGTTAAAGTGGAGATGATTTGAGCTGCAGACAGGAAAGAAAGCATTTAAAATAGAAATGGTTGTAAGGCCTTCAGGTCAAGCTCCTAGGTGCTCTGAAGTCTCATTAGTGGCCCTGGTCCAAGCAGTGGCCAGGAAAAGGGAACATAGCAACAGGATGAGGTCTTTCAGGCCTTGAGTTCAAATAGATATCGCTAATTAGGTTTTCCTTTTGGTAGGAAAATTACTTACATTCAAGTAACAGCACTATATCAGTAGGTGGGGGCTGTTAGGGTCAATGCAAGGACCTTAGCTTCAAAAACATGCAAAATTTGATGAGCTAAGACTCTCAAATATCATTTAATATAGTCCCTGCTCACACCGTCTCTTACCTCACTACTCAATACGCTCCTCTTCGACTTCTCTTCAAACGTCTATAGCCATTCACTACACCACACCACTTTTCTTCAACCTACTTCATTACTCTGTACTTTCCAATCTGAATGTTATTAGAAAATTTGCATCCTATGGTATCCATAATGTGGAGGTGCTGGTGTTGGACTGGGACAGACAAAAAGTCAGAAATCACACTACACCAGGTCATAGTCCAACAGGTTTATTTGGAATTAAACAAGCTTTCAGAGTGCAGCCACTTCATCAGGTGCAGTCCTGATGAAGGGAACGCACTCTGAAAGCTTGTGTAATTCCAAATAAACCTGTTGGACTATAACCTGGCGTTGTGTGATTTCTGACTTTAAACACTCCATAAGCCCTCTTCTCACACAATGAACACAATCAGTTCTTTGATACAGTTCCACCATTCTGTTAGATCAAGAATAACCTGTACCTTATCTGTATCTAGCTGCGTTGATGCCGTAACCGCAACACTTCTGGAAGCTATTGGCAATGTTGAAAAAGTTTGAGAATAATACTTAGATAATGCAAACAAGCACCAGAATCATACCCTACAGAAGAGGCCCCTTTGCCCATTGAGTCTGGATTTACAAAAAACGATCTACCCTACTGCCATTTTCCAACACTTGGCCAATAATATTACTTAAAAACTTTCTTTCATGGGATGTGGGTGCTGCTAGCAAGGCCAACATTTGTTGCCCATCCCTGACTGCACTTAAGATGGCGGTGATAAGCCCCGTTCTTGAGCCACTGGCAGTTCATGTGGTATCGGTAGAAGTCACAGTGTTGCTAGGGTGCACGTTCTGTGAGCTTGATACAGCAATAACAAAGCAACAGCAATAGAGACCAAGTTAAGATGATGAGAGACTTGGAGAAAATCTTGCAGATGATGGTGCACCCAGGCATCTGCTATCTTTGTCTTTCTAGGTGATGGAGGATGCATGGTGGGAGATATTATCAAAAGGAGGCTGGGTGAATTATTGCATCTTGCAGGTATAACACGCTGTTGCCACTGCGTATTAATCATGGAGGGAGGAAGTGTTTAAGGTGGTGGAAGGCAATGCTAATCAAGTGGGCTGCTTTGCCCTGGAAGGTGTCAAGCTGGATACAGAATTGGCTGGCCAACAGAAGACAGCGAGTGGTAGTAGAAGGAAAATATTCTGCCTGGAAGTCAGTGGTGAGTGGGGTTCCACAGGGCTCTGTCCTTGGGCCTCTACTGTTTGTAATTTTTATTAATGACTTGGACGAGGGAATTGAAGGATGGGTCAGCAAGTTTGCAGACGACACAAAGGTCGGAGGTGTCGTTGACAGTGTAGAGGGCTGTTGTAGGCTGCAGCGGGACATTGACAGGATGCAGAGATGGGCTGAGAGGTGGCAGATGGAGTTCAACCTGGATAAATGCGAGGTGATGCATTTTGGAAGGTCGAATTTGAAAGCTGAGTACAGGATTAAGGATAGGATTCTTGGCAGCGTGGAGGAACAGAGGGATCTTGGTGTGCAGATACATAGATCCCTTAAAATGGCCACCCAAGTGGACAGGGTTGTTAAGAAAGCATATGGTGTTTTGGCTTTCATTAACAGGGGGATTGAGTTTAAGAGTCGTGAGATCTTGTTGCAGCTCTATAAAACTTTGGTTAGACCGCACTTGGAATACTGCGTCCAGTTCTGGGCGCCCTATTATAGGAAAGATGTGGATGCTTTGGAGAGGGTTCAGAGGAGGTTTACCAGGATGCTGCCTGGACTGGAGGGCTTATCTTATGAAGAGAGGTTGACTGAGCTCGGTCTCTTTTCATTGGAGAAAAGGAGGAGGAGAGGGGACCTAATTGAGGTATACAAGATAATGAGAGGCATAGATAGAGTCGATAGCCAGAGACTATTTCCCAGGGCAGAAATGGCTAGCACGAGGGGTCATAGTTTTAAGCTGGTTGGTGGAAAGTATAGAGGGGATGTCAGAGGCAGGTTCTTTACGCAGAGAGTTGTGAGAGCATGGAATGCGTTGCCAGCAGCAGTTGTGGAAGCAAGGTCATTGGGGTCATTTAAGAGACTGCTGGACATGCATATGGTCACAGAAATTTGAGGGTGCATCCATGAGGATCAATGGTCGGCACAACATTGTGGGCTGAAGGGCCTGTTCTGTGCTGTACTGTTCTATGTTCTATGTTCTATGTTCTAAGCTTCTTTGGTGTTGTTGGAAATTCACTTGGGCAAGTGGCGAATTTTCAATCACACTCTTGACTTGTGTTTTGTAGGTGGTGGAGAGTGTATTGGGAGTCAGGAGGTGAGATGCTGGCTGTAGAACTCCCTGCCTTTGACCTGATCTTGTAGCCAAAACATTTTTGGTGTTTGGTGCAGTTCAGTTTCTAGTAAATGATAATCTCAAAGACACTGTTAATGGGGGATTCAGCAAAGGGAATACCATTGAATGTCAAAGTCAGACAATTAGATTCTTTCTTGTTGAAGATTATCTTTTTCTGGCACCCAAGTTCAACTTATATCTCTTAGACCAAGAAGGTTCCCAGTTCAGTATCACGTGAGGCAGATAAGCAGATGCTGATGTTCTATAATTATAGCTGTGGTTTCGTGGAACAAGTCTTTTGGCAGTGGTTACAGTTTGAGGAGTACCACTGAGTATCAAACATGGCTGACCAGGATGCTTTCCCATTCTCACTGTTTATCTGAAGCATATTGAAAGGATTTACGGGTTGAAAAATCAAAAGTTTAGTTCTTCTTCCATAGCCATCAAGTATTGGAATGGGAAACGCAAGCTTGTGGCCAAAAAGGTAAGGGTCTCCAGGTCTTGCTCCATGTGGGCACGACCGACATTAGAATCTGAAGAGTGCAAATGGAGTTAAATAATGAGCAATTAGCAAACACCCCAGAAATGACCTCATTTTGGAGGGAAGGTCCATGATGAAAGTAGCTAAAGATGACTGAATCCCTGAGGGACTCCTGCATCAATGTCTTCAGGCTAAGATGGCTGACCTCCAAACACAACCATGTTTCTTTGTGCTAGGTATGATTCTAACCAGTGGTGCATTTCCTAATGGCTTAAATTTTGCCAGGGCTCCTGGATGCCACACTCATTGAAATGCTGCCTTTATATCACCTCTCTTTTGATAAGCTTATTTGTTCACGTTTGGACCAATGGTTGCGTTAAGATCAACAGGTAGGTGGAGCTGCCAGAACCCAACCACAGTATAAATGAAGAGGTTCTTGCTGAATAAGATCTGTTTGATTGCACTGTCATGAACCTCTTTCATCGCTTTAGAATAGAATAGAATCCCTACAGTGTAGAAACATGCCCTTCGGCCCAACAAGTCCCCTCCAACCCTTGGAGCATCCCAACCAGAACAATCCCCCTATAACCTACATATCCCTGAACACTACAGGCAATTTTGCATAGCCAATCCACCTAGCCTGCACATTTTGGACTGTGGGAGGAAACCGGACAACCTGGTGGAAACCCACGCAGACACGGAGAGAATGTGCAAACTCCACACAGTTAGCCTGGAGGGTGGAATCAAACGGGGGTCCCTGGCGCTGTGAGGCAGCAGTGTTAACCCATGATCAAGAGAAGACTGACGAGTGGCATTTGGTTTGGTTGGGTTGGATTTTCAGGCTTTTCTTAGATAGGGCACACCTGGGCAATTGTCCAGAATACAGGGTACATGCCAGTATTAAGCTACATGGATCAGCTTGACCACTGAGCTAGTTTTGGAGTGTGTCTTCAATAACATTGATGAAATATTGCCAGGGCCCACAAGCTTTGCAGTAACCAATGCTTTCTGCTGTTCATTAACATCATGTGGAATTCATCAAAATGGTTGCAGTCTCGCATCAGTAATGCTGGAGATCTCAGGCGGAGATTGAGATGGATCATCCATTTAGCACCCCGTGGGAATGATTCCCCCATTCTCCCCTGCCCTCCATCCATGAGGAATGGTGCCAGGCCGAGTGAGAACGTCACTGCAGGCTCTCCTCCCTCGAAGCCTTTTGTGGTCTGCCCCCTCCCTGGCCTTGTATACACTGCATAAGGCCAGCAGCTGGTTCAGTTCGATGAATGAGCCTAACTGTGGCTGTGCTGTTGGCTAAAGACTTGGCAACCGAATGACTGTTCTTGACAGGCCCACCTGGGGCTGCATGGGATTATGGGATTTGGGGTGGGATGGAGACATGTGTGTGGTGAAGGCACCGTTTGGCATGATTGCCTTTATCGGTTACTGCATTGAGTATAGAAGTTGGGAGGTCATGTTGCGGCTGTACAGAACATTGGTTAGGCCACTTTTGGAATAATGCATACAATTCTGGTCTCCCTGCTACAGGAAGGATGTTGTGAAACTTGAAAGGGTTCATATAGTCATTCAGCACAGAAACGGACCATTCGGTCCATCCAGTCCAGGCTGATTTCAGCAAAAATTTACAAGGATGCTGCCAGGGTTGGGGGGATTAGGGAGAGTCTGAATAAGCTGGGTAAATTTTCCCTGGAGCATCAGAGGCTGAGGAGTGACCTTACAGAGGTTTAAAAAATCATGAGGGGCATTGATAAGGAGAATAGGCAAGGTCTTTCTCCCCCAGGGTGGGGGAAGTCCACAACCAGAGGGGAAGGGTTTGAAAGGGATCACTGAGGGTACTGCGTGTATGGAACGAGCTGCCAGAGGAAATGGTGGAGGGCGTGTACAAACACAATATTTAAAATGCATCTGGATGGGTTCAGAAAGATAGCAGCCAAATGGGACTAGATTAATTTAGGATATCTGATCGGCATGGGCCAAAGGGTCTGTTTCCATGCCATACAGCTCTATGACTATGGCTATGGCTTCTTTGGAAGATGGGTATAAATGTTTTAGCTATGACTTTTGCACTGATGTGTTGGCTTCCCCATCCTTGTGGATGGAGGTGTTTGTGAGCCACCACTCTTACTGTCTAATATTCAATTATCCCTCCATCATTCATGGCTGGATGTGGCAGGATTGCAGAGCTTAGATCTGATCCTTTCATGCCCATACTTTAACAACCATCTTTAATTTACACACGTCAGAACAACATTTTTCAGAGCTCAAAAATGATTTAAACATTTGCAAACAAGTCATTCTGTCAACATATTCTTAATTCTGCACCTTGTCCCCGTCGTTATGCCAGTAAACTGGAATTTCTCAAGTTCATCAAGATTATAACACTTGTAAGAAACGCAGAAGTGTTTTTCTTGAGTCAGATTAAAGTTTAATTTTCCATTGCAAACATCTTAATCATTTCTGTAGGTCCATAAAGGTTGCATCAAATATTTTCCAATTAATGTAGAAATCTCAAATGCGTGTAATGTCAAAATAAACATCAATTCTAGCTAAGTAATTTCTAGTCCCTTTAGGGTAGATATTTAAAATTAGAGAGGTTAAATGTTTGTTTTTACCACAATCTGGCACATTGGAACATTTTAATCACTTTCCGTCAGGTCCTGTGTAAAATAGTGCATCAAACATTGCTGCACATAGAGAGTGTAGTGCTGCCAGGGTCTGTACCTGGGTCACAAGGAATGACAGCAGGCATTCATCCATTCGAACACTCATTCCAGGTGGGCAGCCATTTACTTATACTTCTTTCAATCTACTCAACTGTATTCACTCCTCCACTGTGGGGGGATCAAATACAGGCTAGCTGACCACTTTACACAACAACAAAACTCACTTCATTACCAAAACATAGCCTTCTGTTTGCTAATCTTTTTAATACATCATCTGTACTCACACTTGTGTCCTCGATCTGTTGCAGTATTTCAGTGAAGCCCAACACAAGCTGGAGGAACAAGCTCTCATTTTCTGCTGAAGGCACTTGATAGCCTACACTGAGTCTGACAAATTCAAGCTATGAACTCTTCCCTCCACTTTCTTCCCCTCCCAGTGTCTAGTTTTCTTAGTTCAGTAAAGCCAACTATGTTCTGCTGTTAACTTCTACTCTAAACCTATCCCATTTCTCTATAATGATGACAACTCCCTTTTTCCTTTCGTTCTATGACTCTTGTGATCTCTGACCTTGCTCACTCTCTAACCTTTCCGGTTATAAAACCCATCAGCTTTCTGCATCTCTCTCTTCAGTTCTTAAGAATCTTTTAACTTGATACATTATCCCTGTTTTGCTCTCCAAAGATTCTGCCATACCTGCCCTGTCTCTCCAGCAGTTTCTCTTTTTATTTCAGATTTCCAGCATCTGCAGCATTTTGCTTTTGTTTAAACGATACACTTACAATGTTTCCAAGTTTTACATTGATGTATTCCTAGCTCATGATAGCTGCACAGTGTGCATCAAGCAAAGTTCATAAAATTAAAACTGCAGTTTCTACTTAATTACTGTTTAAATGACGATGCAAAAATAATTTGCAGATTCTTCATTTTGCATGATCTGTATCTTGTGAAATCATTACAAAGAACTTTTGTGGAGAACCTTTAAATGAATGTGGAAAGCTTTATGGTAATTCCAAACCCAAATTAGATTAAACATCTTGAGCAACCGAGCTAGACAAGTCACCTGAGCTCTAGCAAAGATGTTCTTTCAAAAGGTACCAAGCCTGCCTGTCTGATGATCGTTTCCGAGCAGAAACAGAGCTATTAATTAAAATGGTGTTCAACGCTCATTATTGGAACTCAGGGGATGACTGTTTCTCCAAAACATGATGGCTCACAAGGATCATCAGACACAAGAAGGAATCTCAAAGAAATGACTCACCTTTTCCTCCATTAATCAGTAAGGAAATTAGATAGTTGGTAGAAACATTTCCTATTTAGTCCGGAGGATAGATACTTTCCTCCTCTGCCTCAGACAGAGCTGCAGCATTTAGGTATTATTTGTCTTAAGGAAAAGATTAGAATTGCTTA
Organism: Stegostoma tigrinum; assembly: GCF_030684315.1. NCBI lineage: Eukaryota > Metazoa > Chordata > Chondrichthyes > Orectolobiformes > Stegostomatidae > Stegostoma > Stegostoma tigrinum. The sequence continues at coordinate 29,612,863 of NC_081376.1, forward strand.
GGTAGGCCTTTGAACTGTGGGTTCAGAACACTTACACTGCAAATGTTTTCTGATGGTAATGTCCACGATTGTTGCCAATTAACAAGTTGCCTCAGTGTGTCCAACTAAGGATAGTGGGTGGACTGAGTGGGTGGTAGGGCTAGTGGGGACACAGGGAGTTTTGGTGATTGGTAATCACATTCGGAAAGGTTCTGTAGATGTAAGCAGGGGAATTGCAAAGACACCTCCAACAGGATGGCCAGTGGTTGGGATATTGCCCTCATGATTTTTGCAAGTTTAGACGGGTTAAAAGGACCACCAGTGGTTCATTGGTTTTCTGCAAGGCTGCTTCCTGCCCCCTAGCCCAGACACTGGGCAGTTCACCAACATGTCCCCAATTTGGACTCAAATGGGCACTTAACTAGACACCTGCTACTGCGAACTGGGTGCCAGGTGCCCTTCAGAACACATCTCTGGTAAGATTGCTGAAAGGCAGGGATCCCATCAGGGCACTGTCTCAGTGCAAGATTCTTTATTTATACTCCATTTGCATGCTCCAAACTGGGCAGTACAGTCCTTTATTTCTGACTTGCTGAACTTCATTTTATTATTTTTATTGCTTCAGCGTTATTAAAAATTGCTTTCAGTCATTAACCTTTAGAAAAACAACAAAAATACAGATGTTCTTTTGAAAAGCACTCAGTCAACAGAATTAGAGGGGTGGATTTTACAGACACTGTGGTCTCTGCACATCCTGTTAAAAAGGTTGGGGGCGTGGGAGTGCCTGGGACTGGGAGTGGCACTGATTCACTTTAAAATGAGACTTCTGCCCTCACTACAGAGAAAGCCCTGCCTTGGACAGCAGACAGTCAACAGCTCTGTCCCATCAGCACCAGAAGTGGTGACCATTGCCAAAGTGCATGCAATTCCATCGTCGTAAAGAGCCCAGGACCTGGGGTCCCAGTGAGACGAAGGTGGGAAGCTAAATTCAACTGGGCAGGGGGCAGGATTAAGCAACTGGTTGATCTTCAGGAGGGTGCAGGGTTGCCTCTGATGGGGTCAGGGGTCCAATAAAAGACGTTCCCATCTACTAGGCCAATATCAGCCCGGTCATTAAACTGCCAGGCCTCCATCATACTGAAGGCTTCCTCACTGTGGGTCAAATATCAGTGGTGGCTGGATGAGGTCCTTGAGTGAATTGGACTCTGTAGGCCCAACAGCAGGTGGGCTAGCTGAAATCTCCCACCTCCCCCCACCATAAGTTTTGAGAAAGGTCAGGTAGAGAAACAGGCCATTCACTTTACTTGCCACCTTGACTTCAAACTCGCTAGGAGCATAAAACACAGACCATTGTGGCTGGGCCAGTTTCCAGAAAGAGGTATCTACTTGTCCAACACCTCTGTTATTTCTCCATTTCTCTTCCAAAAGTTTTCTGTTGTATGATCGGCTCTGGGTTGCTGACACAAGGTCAGAACAAACATCTGACTCCTCACCTGAAAATCTTTCAGAGTTTTATGGATGAGACAAACCACACCTCAGCAAACTCCACTGAACCTACAGATAGCTGCTATACTTGTTCCCGAATCAAGAGCCTGCAGATATTGCTGTCTTGGTCTTCCAGCAGTGCATCAATTTTATATCATTTAGCTTTGTCCAAAAGAGCTTTTCTGAAGGGTTTGATGGTGCTGAGGCAATGACCCATTCCATAAAGCTTTCAGTTAACTCATTTAGTTAACTTTTATACAGTTTTATTGGCACATGCCTATAAATTTGTCACTTATTTCACATGGTTGTTGGCAATATGACATGAACTGGCTGTGAACAGGCTTTAGTAGCCTGAAATTGATTCATACTTTAATTGGTTCTAAAATCTGAAAAATGTCAAGGATCTTTGCAGTCATAAGAAGAATAAATGGAGGGTTTAATTATTTCTTAATCCTTTAGTGTCCAAAGTAAAAAGAATCTTGACTGACTTTCTTTCTTTCTCAGTTATCTGCTGATACAGGAAATAAAAACTGAGTATTTCCTTAAATAACTGAAATTCTGAGGGCATTTCATTGAATTGTCAGTCCACTGTTAGATGTTTGCTTTCCATTATTGTCTACAGTCTTTAAAATTACAAGCAAAAATGTACTTTGCAGCGTGGTGCTTTTGATGTCGTTGGCTTCTCTCTTTTTTCTGATATTACAAGTTGTTTTTCTTCTCTTTTGTTGTTGCTGTAATGTTAAAATTGGCAGTTGACTTCTTTCTTTTGTTGTCTTGGCCTCAAAAAGGTGTTTATTTTCAAAATTTCTTGATGAATCTTTAAAAGCCACAGGCTTGTAAGAGCAGGTTTTTACCTGTAGGTGGTGCTCTCACCAAAAAAGGAGTAATGCTGTCAGAGTCAATACAGAGTGGAGCTGGAGGAACACAGCAGTTCAAGTAGTGTCAGAGGGTCAGGAAAGCGAACATTTCAGATCGAGACCCTTCATCAGGACAAAAATTTAAATTTAGCTTGATTCATTTGTACAATCAGAAAGGCAGGAGTGCCCCTCCAGAGACTGGCGATTTGAATCCTAATACTCATTAAGTAATGTTCCTTAGGGACGAGCAATGTCTTCAAAAAGCAACAGATATCAGTTGATAATAAAGTGTGAAGCTGGATGAACACAGCAGGTCAAACAGCATCTCAGGAGCACAAAAGCTGACGTTTCAGGCCTAGACCCTTCATCAGAGACCTATTTTATCCTGTATCAAATCCAAGCAAATTATAAAACCTACCAACAATTACTTTTGGCTCCAGAAATGGATTCTGATAAATATTGATATTTAGTAAATGTTCGAAAACTCTTATCTCTACTTTCAAATCAAACGTGTACTCAGGTCATAAATGATGGACTATTAGAAATACTCTAGACAAATAGGGTGCAGCACTCTAGGATCCATTCAATTCTCAGTATGCTTGTCGGATTAACCCACTGTGGCAATTCCATCAATTATTCAAACTTTGTCAGCTTGATTTAGTAGAATAATTCTCATGTAGAGAAGCAAATCAATATTTAGATTGATATCAGTATGCATGTGGCTTTATAATTGAAGAATGTTTTTACAAAACTGAAAAATGCTTTTACAAATAAGAGACACAGCCAAGATTTCAAACAATCATACGAGTCCAAAGGTAAAAATGATATATCTCTGTTGAATGTCAAGTTCAGGTGTTAGGATGATAGACTTTATGACTGTCAATTGCATGGCATCCTATTGTCCTGGCAAAAGTGAAGGCTTGGTGACAGGAACACTACAGGCAGAACACAGATACACAAATACTAGGTATTCTGAATTTAAAGCACAGGCCATCCCAATGCCAGAAGCTTTTAGCCATTCAATATACTTTTTACAATTCACTGAAGGCTGGCTCACAGATTTTCAGAGGTGCCATGCAATTTACAAGCAGTCAACATAGTAGTGCCAGAACAAAATCCAACTGATAGCATTCTATTATACAAATATATATAAGATCTGATGCCCTTGAGCAATTCTTTTCAGAAGCTGTGTGTGAATCTTTATAACTTCATCATACTGCAACTCTGTGATATTGCCTCGGAAATCCCAATTAGTTTATTTGCAGGTGTAAGTTTTGCTACTCTATAGAGGGCACTGGTGAAACTGCACCTAGAGACCATATAGCTTAAGTCTCTTCTTTTATGAAGCGATATGCTTGTAATGAAGGCAGATCAGAAAAATTTCTAATTAAACCAAAGAACAAAACCTGAAACATTAACTCTGACTTTTCTCTAGGTTGCTGAGCTTTGCGAGCAATTTCTAAGAGACAGTAAGATCTGCAGATGCTGGAGTCAGAGATAACACAGTGTGGAGTTGGAGGAGCACAGCAGTCCAGCCAGCATCAGATGAGCAGGAAAGTTGACATTTCAGATCGGGATCCTTCTTCAGAAGTGGGGGAGGGGGAAGGGAGCCCTGAAATAAATAGAGGAATGGTGGGGTTGGGGAAGGTAGGTGGGATGGTGATATGTGAGTGCAGGTAGGCAGTGGGAGGGATTGGTCAGTGGGATCAGTGGGGAAAATAGGTAGGAGAGAAGATGGACAGGTTGTTTCAGGTCAAGGAGTTGGGGATGAGACGGACGGTTGGTCATGTGATGAGGCCGGCGGTGGGGACATTTTAAAACTGGTGAAATCCACATTTAGGCCATTGGGTTGCAGGCTCCCAAGGTGGAATATGAGGTGCTAGTCCTCTAGTTTGAGGGCGGTGTCATTCTGACACTGGAGGAGGCCCAGGATGGACATGTCACCCAGGGAGGGGGAGCAGGAGTTGAAATGGTTCGCGACCAGAAGGTGCTGTTGTTTGTCGTGAACAAAGTGCAGATGCTCTACGAAACAGTTTCAGAGCCTCCGCTTGGTTTCACCGAGGTAAAAGAAACATATTTTTGGTTCAGAAAAAAGCATTCACTAGATAAAACCTGGGATAAAGGATTTTCATTTATTAGGTTGCTTCTCATTTGGAAGAATGAAAGCTGATCTTATTGAAGCCTATGTTACAATCTCTGCAGAGACTTATGACGTGAGATTCAAACTTCTGGTTATTAGCCAAAAATAATAACAATTTTCCACATTTTAATAGTAACAAATGACTGTAATAAACTATTGGCTCGACACTATTTTCTTTTCCTTGGGTAGATCATTTTAGCTGTAGGAATCAGAAAGAAAGTAGTATTTCCCTTCCTATATTGCTGTCTACTGAGTAGTACTTTTGAGTGACAATCCCAAGGTGCTTTCCTAAATTTACACAGAGTTCTTCATTCATTCAGCAGCATAAAAGTTCATCGTTCCAGAATGAATTTCTTAGTATCCTTGGAATGCTGTATGATGCCTTCCTTTGTCTAATGACCACTTCCCCCCACATCTGAGTATAGTAGGTCGCAACTTTTCTCCACTGACTAGTAAAATGCATTCAATTCACATTCTGTAGAACAGTTAATTAGTTATTTTTGATCCAGTTTTATATCGATCTTAGATGAAAAAGGCAATCTACAGCATCTGTACTTACAAGATGGTACCACCACTTTGGGAGACTCCAAGTCTTCTCATTATAAACCCAGAGGCTGGCTAGATGCAGTCTCCAAGTGTAACTATCATGCAGCATTTTCTTGATTAAAAAAGTATTGAAGCCCTTCTTTGAGCACTACCATTCAAATCACCCAGGCTTACTGCAGAACAGGTCATATGAACTTCTTCACTTACCTTACATTTTAAGATATAATTCCCAACTAATAATTGTATAAAACTCAATTTGAAATGACATTGGACTGTGAAGGATCTCAGCAGGCTAGGTGCTGAGAAGCTAGAATTGGGGGCATAGCTTCAGAATAAAAAGGTTTCCCTTTAAGACAGACATGAGGAGAAATCTTTTCCATTCAAGGGTCATTAAACTTTGAAATACTCCATTCGCAGTTTGCTGTGTTATTGAATACATTCAAGGCAGAGTTACAGATTTTCATCTGCACGGCAGTCAAGGATTATGGTAGAGGTGGGGGTGAATGTATATTGGTATAAGGGTCTGAGAAGGATAAAACTGGGGCAGACCTTAGGGCCTTAAGCATTCCCTATTATGAAGGCATGAAATGAATATTTGGGGGAATAGCTTAGGATCTTGAAGGAGTCAGGCCTAATGTTTCAAACCTCTTCATAGTCTCTGTCACAATGGGCTGAATTTTATAAGAAACTGGTAAAGTGTCAATTCTGTCAAATTTCACGGAGGTTTTCTCCTCGACACCTGGCAAGATTTCACACACTATTTTCTGAAACTTGCCTCATTTCCTATCACACCCCACTCATTGTTTTCACCTTTTCACCACAGGCAGAGATACTCATTACTGCAGAGCCTCCTGGGATTCCTACCATTGGCATCATCTTTAAAAACCAGGCACGTACCCAGTCAAGTGCTGCCTGCCAGTTGCCACCCTTCCATATGCGCGTTCCCAGTGGCAGGGGAAATCAAAAATAAATGCTACGCAGGGCATACAAGTAGCACTACACTGCACATACAGGTCCACATTCATAAATGTATTGCTATTTGAAAGCTAAGGTACACTGTTTGCCCATCCTTAGCATTAGAACATTGTTAAAAGGATGTGCCACCCTCCCCAGTGCCCAGTGTAGCTCAAAATCTTCTCATGGTTCAACGTGGGATCATCTCAAACTGGAAAGCCTTTAAACATTAGAAAACATTCACTTTTATTTAGCTAAACAGAACTATAAGCATACAAACAAAAGCAAAATACTGTGGATTCTGGAATTCTGAAAATAGAATGCATCTGTGGAAAGAGAAACAGAGATTACATTTGAGTTCTGCATGACTCTTTTCAGAACTGAAAGGAACCAGAAAAAAAGTGTTTTATGATGTAGACAGAGGGGGAGGAGCAGCAAGTGGAACAGACAGTGTGAATCCCCAGAGTAAATGACAAAGGAAGTGACAATGGTTATAAAGGAGTGACAGAAGTATAAAGTAAGTGCAAGTGTCAGCTATGGAAAGAAGAAAATGGGTCTGCTGTGTTGACAGCAAGACATGGCCTGGGGAGGATGGTGATGTAAGAAAAGAAGGACTCAATGTTGAGTCCTAGAGGATGTAACAAAAACAGAAATTGTTAGAAAAACTCAGCAGTTCTGGCAGCAACTGTTAAGGGAAAGCAGAGTCAACATTTCAGGTCTGGTGACTCTTCTTTAATCAGGACCTCTCTATTCTTTGTCCTACAGGCAGTAAAGTGCATAAACAGAACATGAGGTATTGTTTCTCCAGGTTGTGTTGGAACACTGTAGCAGGTCAAGCATGGAAATGTTAGTGGACCCGTAATGCCGACCACTCCAAGTGGCTGACTGACCATGTCCAAGTGCATGATGCTCTTGGCTTCCTGTGCCTGGACCCTCTGACCAAAGGCTGGACCGAGGGCTATTACCTTGAGTTTGAGACATGGCCACCTTTCTGAAGCACATGCAGTGTGTGTTTGCCATGTATGCTGAAGGCACATAGTGCAGGGTGAGAGGCTGACATAGCACAGTCTGCCACACCAACACATACATTCCCTTGACAGACGAGAGGAGACACCAATGATAAGATGCTTGCCTTTTGTCTGTGCTAATGAGGCAAATTGAAACAGAAGTGCTGTGAGCCTTTAAACTTTGGCTAAGGGGACAAAGTGCAAAAAGACAAAGTGAGGATGGTCAGAGATACTAAGAGCATCCAAAGAGGCACTGAAAGAGCAAGTGACTAAGCCTGAGAGGCACCCTGGTCCAATCCCTATGCACCATGAGTCCTGGCAGCAGTCCTTCAATGAAAAGGTACTCATGTACTCCAAAGGCCACCACTGAAGTGCAGGTCTATACTGTAAGTGGATGTGCCATGAAGGTACAGTGAAGCTGGTACCTTGCTGGTGCCAGTGTCTGTATGCGGGAGTTATGGATAGTCACTGCCCATGGTGCATGCCCTGAGATGGGCTGCTGTCCAAGATTGAGGTATGCAAGAGCAAGCAACAAGGTGGAGTTGCTAGGTAACTGATCTGACTTTCATGTTGAGAAATGTGCGATCGAGTTTCTATCTGGCGGGTGAGAGAATGGAAACTGCATATTAATTAGGTGATGTTAACTAATAATGAGAAGTCGATGCATGAAAATTGATGAAAATGGACCTCTCACCATTCACTAGCAAGCTTCACTCGGAGTGGCCTCTCAGTTTGGCATGGTGACCTCCTGGCTTGGAGTAACAGCCTCCCAGGACAGCTTCCTGGCATGGCATTCATTCAGCCTGGCATGGCAGTCTGAAGCAATCTCCCAGCCTCACAATCCTCAAGGTGAAGCGCCGTGCAGTCTCGTGCAAGGGCCCGGAGCGGACTGGAAGCTTGGTGTCAAATGTGGCCTGGGTTGGAAGACTGTTGTTCGGAGCATTTATTTCTGCAATGTTGGACATTTTATTTCCTTATTTTCTAAGATCTTGTAAGTAGGAAGCTGTGTCTAGGTACCTTTATGCCTACGATGGCAGTGGAAGTGGCAAGTATAAACTTTTCACAGTAATCATTGAGTATGTGACAATAAAGTTAATATTAATGCTAATTGTCATCTCACCATTCAATGCTTGGTTGGGGCATCATAATTTCTGGTCTCAAAATGTCCAGAATCTCACGACTGATAATCTCACCCTTTTCTCCAATTTGCTCGCCAATACTCATGTCATTTAGGGGCTTGTGATTTTCTGCTCTATGTCTGTCAAATCAATGTAATCTGAAACTTGTTACAAACATACAGTAAACTACTTCTGACATGTTAGCGCCTCTTCCAGTTAGAATGGTTCGTGGCTTTCCTTCAGCATACCCAAAGTATATGGTGGCAATACACCTAACTCATGGAGAGACACAGACAGTTTAACTGCATAAACAACATGATTAGCAGCTGTGCAGATTCAATCAAGTTGCCTCATTCCACATGCTGGCAGTAATGGAGATCTGAACATTTTCAGCATTTTTTAGACTTCACTTCATATCATCTGCTCTTGCATTCAGTGATTAGCAGGGTAAAAGCTGAACATTTAACATTCATACAGCCAAAAGAAACTCTTGTAGCATATTCCACATGAAAAAAATCTCCAGTCAATATAAAGCATAGGGACCTGTTCCAAACAAATCCATCTGAGGCTCAAACGTGTTGGCAATTAAACCAAAAAATAATTTTATAAAGGCAGTTAACTCAAACAAACAAGCTCTCTTATGTTTGTCAAGCACCCAAACTTGACCAAGATTGTCCACCATAATAGCATAAATAGATATGAAAGATAATGAATGATGTTGTACAGGAATTCCACTTGTCTCTTCTGGCATAAGACGTTATACTTTATAGAGTTTCTGTGAATGTTAAACTAAAGCTAGAGTAAAAAAGTAGAACATCTCGGAAATTCACCTCAAACTCAGTGCATTTGGTTGAAAATAGTTAAATCCTTATCATTATTCCACCCATGAACACAAGGTAGGAACAGATAATATTGAAATGGCAGTTTTCTATAAATGAGACGTCAGTGGCAAGCATCTCCTGGAAACAACTTATGGGCTGAAACTCTTTGTCAGGCCACTGCAATCCAGGTGCAGAGGACTGCCCCTAACTCATTCCATTGTTAGCACCGAATCTCCAGAAATGGTTTCTCTTCCTGTCCTTGCACTGCTACCTCTGGACTCCCCTAAGGATCTACACTTGCTTTTTCTGGCCTATTTCCCAGCTGCAGGTTGCCCCTTGGTGACATCAGTGGACAGCACGACATCAGGTTTCATACATACACCGATACAATCAAACTTTGTCTCTTTAAAATCTCTCCACTGCCTCAGTGTTGATAGACTGTTTGGCATCCACTCCAGGACAAACCACAATTTTTTTCAATTAAATGTTGAGAAAACTTCTTTCACCTCTGTTACTGATTCCAACTCCTTCTCCTGACTGATCCCAAATTTAGCATTATATTTTGTCCTGAAATTGTGCATCTATTTCCTTTTCATCACAGAAACCAACCACTTTCATGTTACCCATTTCTGCCAATTTGCTGCTGAAATTCTCATCACAACTTTTTTGTTACTTCCAATTTGGCTTTTCCAATGCTTTCCTTATTTCTTCTATCCATCCTTATCAAAACTATTCTGGCTCAAATCCCATTTCATGATCATTTCTGTGCTTGCCAAACTGCTAAACGTGTTCTGTAGCAACAATACATATAGTAACTTGGACCATTTGCACTCTCTTTTAAATAACATTTTTTGTACATTTACCATTTGATTAAAATTAATTACCAGACGAAAATATAACCTTGAGCCCAGAGTAAAATTATTGAATGTGCCCATTTGTACAAGCAATTAGAAAATTTATAAATATTAGGTCAAATTTAGAAACATATTGACATTTTAATGCCACTTGATGATATTAAATGTATAAATCAAACAGAAAGCTATGGCCCATTATAAATCCCAACGTCTCTTCCATGTGAGTAATCACAGACATGCTGAAGAGATTTGCAGAATTCTGAAACACTAATTCTTTAAAATAATGTGCTCATGCTGCCAGTGTTCAAATTATTGATTATTCCAGTTAATATGACCGTATGCAAAGCGTGAAAAGTTAACATTGAAATAGATATAAAACACACCACAGCAGCGCAGCAACACCCAGCTTTCTGCAGGAGGCATAACACATTCTGATTACCAGCGTGCTTTAAGTTTCTTCAATTTTAGCAACATTATAAATGGCTTTATTACCTACAGAGGCAGGCTGCAAAGTGACTAGATAACAAATTATAATTATTAAACCTGATTCACAGTGAACTTAGCAATGTATCAATTCTGAATTCCTGGACCTTCTGCTGCTATGTCACTGCGTGAAGTGCTTCTGATAAAGTCACAGCAACGCAAAGGCTGAAATTCTGAGGAAACTCAGGGCCATCATCTAACAATTAACAATGTTAGAACGTCATTAGTTATAACAGGAAGGTGGGGGAGGAAGAAAATGAGAATTGACTTACCTGAGTATTCACTGCATGAAAGATACAAATCAATACTTAAAACTTTAACGAAAATTGATTTAGTTTAATGCTTCACAGAAAGACAACATGTTATAAAATAAAACATACATCCACCTACTTGGCTTTTGTTTCATTAAAGTTCTGAACACTACTATTCATGCATCAATCTCTGTTGTAAGATCTCTGAAAAGCAGCTTATAGGGATTGGTTTCATGTTTCCTTTCCTCTTCGCTTTCTTTGAACAAGTATCTCATCTACAGTCAATTCCTTCCTTCAATGATCCAACTGAGTTCAGAAAATTCATTACAATTGGAATACAACTGCAGACTTTCATTTTACAATTGCCTTGGGCAGCTTCATTAAAGTTTCATTTTGTGACCTGTAATACTTAGCCACATACAAGTTATAGAGTCATTGCGTCATTCAGCACAGAAACAGACCCTTCAGTCCACCCTGACCAGGCATCCCAATTTGATGCAGTAACATTTGCCAGCATTTGACCCATATCCCTCGAATCCCTTCCTATTCACATACCAAAACATGAAATCATAGAAAAGACTTTTCAGAAAAGCAATTTCACTTACCTTCTTCAGATATAGAAAAGTTTTGAATAAGCCACTTGACAATATCATTGCCTGGAACATAAAAAAGTTAAATGAAACATTTTCACAGTAAATAGAGGCAAAGACTGACTGGTTTTCAAAATTAAAATATTAGTTTTACAAACATGAAATATGATTTATACATTCAATTAAATTTGATGATTGCTTCAAACAGAGTTTACTGTATACTGTGCATTTTAAAAGTCTTAGCATTACAAAGATAAAAATTTACATTCCTGTAGCATTGTCTATTTATTATTAGTATTATTTATAGGTCATTTTCCCAAAGGTACTGTCAGGGATTAGTTTTGAGATCTATGTTATTAGCAATAATCTAAAACACACCCAAGACTTGACTTCTGACTCCAAGCGGACCACAAGATTATGCAGCCGATTTGTTGAATGCCTATCTAAATGAGTGATAGGAGGATAAGCCATTCACTCCATAACCCCGCAGATTAGAGGCAGGTTACCTAACTTCTGACATTTCATGCCCAATTTTAATTCTAAATCAATCTTTCTTTCTCTATCCTCCACATACTTGCAAGAGTAAAAGACCACGAGAATACACCTTGCAAATTTATTCCCTATTCCTGTACTTGTGAGCCATTTCAGGGGACACTTCAGAGTTAACTACATTGCTGTAGATCCGAAGTGGATAAAGGCTAAACAGGGCTAGAACAGCCAACTTACTTCCCGAAGGTAGGTTAGTGTCCCAGATAGGTTTTTACCAAAATCTTGTAATTGCACGGTCAGCTTTAATAACAACAGCTTTTGTGGCGATTACTTAAAATATTTTTAAAACAAAATTAATAGTTATGCATTGCAATGCAAGCACAGATACTGGAACCATCTTATGCATTTGTTGGTAAAATAGGAAGGCAAAAAGCAAATTCTGTGAGGATTTTTGATTCTTGTGTGCTTTGTTTCATTGTGGTTACGGCTTATTGGTTATCTAATGCATTGAGTAACATTGGTGAAAGCACCAAATATCAGCACAAAGTCACCAACACTGTATGGAAAGGCAGAAAGAATGCAAATCAATAAATAACAAGCATCTTGAATGAAACTTGTAATTACAGTGGGCAAATTAAAAAACAACTTTTCTGGATGGAATGCCTAATACATGCCATGTGAATGAACACTCTCGCCAACACTCTGATGAAATCAAACTATTGCTGACAACTGATGGAAAAAGCTACACAAAGGCATGGTGGGCGGGATTTTCCAGTGCCAGTGTGGACTTAAAATAGTGCTCCCAAAAGCAGTCTCTCGATCCCAAGGCTTTTCGGTCAGTCTATAATTTTCAAAGTTGCAGTGAGGGCTTGGAGAAAGAATGGAAAACCCACATGCCTCCAACTAACGACTCCTTTCGGAGCCTGGTGACTATATGGGGGAAGTCAAAATTTTACATTTTAATAGGGATTTTAACAAATTTGAAAAGTCTTGTTCACAACAATGAACAGGTCATTACGGTGTGAAAGGACAGTTTCTTTTTACATGTTTAAATGGTTGGATCCGTTGGTATCCTGTGCCTGATCAAATGCAGTTTTCCTTATTTGCACTCCATCCTTCATATGTGTTTATGCAATTGGCCTCATAGGACATGCCTGCTCTCTAAGCAAAGCAATATAGCCCTTGTTTTGTCTTCCACTTGTGTTTGCCACTGACACCAGTTAAGCACTGGGTCCTGAAGATACTTGGCACCATTGACTGGACCTGACTAATTAAGGTATTCACAATTAAAAGTGTTACATGAGCAGGGCTTTAACCCTAACACCAACCCAGAATTCATCTAGCTGTTGGGGCTCTGTGTCTCATAGTACTCCAGGTGCGGTCTCACTGAGACCTTGCATAACTGCAGTTAAAATATCCTGACTTCTGAATTCAAGCCCTCTGGCAGTGATGGCCAACATATCATTTGCCTTTTCAATTACTTGCTGCAGCTGCCTGTTTACTTTCACTGGTGTGCGAGAACACTCAGATCCCTTCATACATCTGCATTTCTTAACATTGCACAATAACTAATATTTGGCCTGTTTTTCAGACTGAAGTGTACCACTTCATATTTATTCATTTTGTACTGTGTCTGCCATATACTTGCCCACGTGCTCAATTTGGATGGACCTCCCTTAGCCGCTTGCATCCTCCTCAGAACTTGTAATAACACCTTGTTTTGGGTCATCAATAAACATGGAAATATTGCCTCTTGCAGTTTATACATGCATTTACACTTCTCATGAATAGGTGGGACTCAAGTACTGTTCCCTGTGGTACACCAGAAAATGACCCATTAATTCCCGCTCCCAATCTTTCAGATTTGTTGAAAATCTATCCACGCATTTTCAATCCATGCCAGTATATTACCCCCGGTCACGAGCAATTCAATTTTGCCCTCTAGTTTCTTACGTGTCACTTTACAGAAATTTCGCAAAATCCAAATGCACCACATACTCTCGTTCTACCTTGTCAACTCTACTAGTTGCATTCTGGAAAACCTTCAGTAGATTAGGCTTTTTTTTCTTTATTCAATTGCGGGATGAGGGCATCTCTGGTTAGGCCAGCATTTATTGATCAACCCTAATTGCCCAGAGCATAGTTAACAGTCAACAACATTGCTGTGAGTCTGTGGTCACATGTAGGTCAGACCAGGTAAGGATGGCAGTTTCCTTCCCTAAAGGGCATTTCGTGAACCCAGATGGGCATTACCAACAATCGGCAATGGATTCATAAAGTTTGTAGCTCGGGTTGTGGGTGAGGTTATTGATTTGCTGGCCGAGCTGGCTGGTTTCCGTTCAGACGTTTTGTCACCATGCACGTGACATCACCAGTGAGGTGTCAGAAGAAGTGATATTTCACTTGGAATTTATACTGTCCGGTGTGTTGTGGTGAGAACTGTCATTTCCGGGTTTATTCTGTATGGGTTTGTATATGGGATCCAATTCTATATGTTTGTTGATTGTGCTATGGGTTGAACACAGAACAGGACAGCGCGGTACAGGCCCTTCAGCCCACAATGTTGTGCCAAACTTTTACCCTAATTCTAAGGTCTCTTCTAACCTCCACCCGTACCTTATACTATCATCCATATGCCTACCTAATAGCCGCTTCAATGCCCCTAATGAGGCCGACTCCACTATCCTATCTGGCAATGCATTCCACACCCTTACCACTGAGTAAAGAACCTACCTCTGACATCTCCCCTATATCTACTTCACCTCACTTTAAAATTATGCCCCCTCGTAATAGCTACATCCACAGGAAAATGTCTCTGGCTGTCTACTCTATACCTCTGATCATTTTGTATACCTCTATCAAGTCACCACTCATCCCTTGCTGTTCTAAACAGAAAAGCCATAGTTCTTTCAACCTTTTGTCGTAAGACCTCCCCTCCATTCCAGGCAACATCCTGGTAAATCTCCTCTGCACCTTTTCTAACACTTCCACATCATTCCTGAGAACCATGCCTCTAGGAATTCCCATGCATGTCTATGTTTGGCTTGGGCTACAATGGTTACGCTGTTTCAGTTAAACCGATGGCCTTCATTGTATATGGACCCCATGTACAAAACTACAAAAAGAACTGAACAGGAAATGACATTACACACCATAACCAAACAGTATGAATTCCAAGCAGAGCAGAATAACATCACTTCATCGGCGGCTCCATCAATGATGCCACCTAGCATGGCAACGAAATGGCTAAACAAGAACAAGCCAGCTCAGTGGGCAAATCAACAACCTTGAATTCTGTTGCCCTTCAGTAGTTTGGCCAATCAAATTACATCTGGGACAGCACGCCTTACATTTACCTTTAAAATGAGAAGAAGTTAGAGTCTAGGCTACCTTCTTGCTATCGTTTGAGGAGGTTTGGTCTGGTCCATTACAATCCTCAGAGGTGTGCCAGGAGGAATTGATGGAGATTTGCCTTGAACTGGGCCCCTCTTTTTTTGCACCATGCCTTGAGAGAGGAGTCCAGGAATTTCCGGAGAAAAATAGAGTTTCATTGGTGATGGGCCAGTGCTGTGGTTTTATTACGACACTGTTGCTTGATGTGTAGCTGGTAACAGCTGCTTGGAGGCTTTCTCACTAGCTGGCTGTAAATGTCCAATCTCTCTTCAGTGTAGGCACAGTTACAAAATCACATGGGATACTTGGCTTTGTGAGTAGGGTTTGGAGGATAAAAACAAAGGAAAAAAGCAGTGCTAGAACTTTACAAATCACTAATGTAACCTAGTATTGTGTTCTTGGCATCACACTTTAGAACGGCCATCAATGACTTGGTGAAGGTACAGAGCAGGTTTAAGAGGTTGATCCATAGGATGAGAGACTGCAGTTTTGTGCATAGATGCAAGGAACTGGGATTGTTCTCCTTTGTGTAGGAATGACTCAACACCAGGTTATAGTCCAACAGGTTCATTTAAAGTCACAAGCTTTCAGGAGTGAAGTGTCACCTGACGAAGCTTGTCATTTTAAATAAACCTGTTGGACTATAACCTGGTGTTATGTGACTTCTGACTTTATCCAGCCCAGTCCAATACTGGCATCTCTACCTTTTGGCAGAAATGGTTACGGGAGATCTAACAGAGGTATTCAAAATTTGGAGAAGTCTTAATTGAGCAAGTGGGAATAAACCACTTCCTCTTGCAGCTAGGTCAGTATTTAATGGTCATAAATTTAAAACAACTGGCAGAAGGAATGGAGCAGTAATGAGTAAAGATTATTTAACACGGGAGGGCGGGTAAGATGATCTACAAAAGTAGTGCCTGAAGCGGTGGAGGTTGCAAATTCCTCACAAACTTATAAAAGGTCATTGGAGCTTGTATTTGAAGATAACTACCATGCAGAACTACAAAGAAAAATCCGGGATATAGAACTAACTTGGACAATTCTCATTGGATACTATAGGCCAAATGGCCTCCTTGAATCCTGTAGGATTTGATGATAAAGGAAGTTATTGAAGTTCAATCTGTAAAACTGGCAAGTAGATTACATACTGCCATCAGTTTGCTACCCGATCATATCAGCAAAGGATAGTAACTCATGCTATCAGCTCTCTGTGGGAACCAGTGTTCTTCATGGACATTACAGAGAGAGAGAAAGAAAGTCTGAGAGGAAAACAGTGTCAGACAACAGCTGGGAAATATGGTTGTGAGAAATGAGAGGGATAGCTGTCTGAAAATTTAGAATCAGAGTACAAGTTGAAGAAAGTTGATGCCAGCACAGTTTTCTCAGGTTCTGCAGCTTAAGCTGCAGGTAACAGCACTGTTGTACATCATGAGACTGGGAGTTTCATAGGTTGCACATTTCTAGAGGTGGTCACTTGGCAGTTCAAAGGTGCTCAGGCAGAGATGGATTATTTGTCTGCCAGACAAGATCATAGGATCTAGCAGGGAGTATGGAACCTCGGAAACCATTTCATTCTGAATACTGGTGAAAGTGATGGTTCTGGGGGAGTGCAGCCAAAATCTACTCCAATGAATCATGGCTGACTCAGATGTGGAGGGGAGTGAGGAGCAGGAAGAAGAAAATTAGAAAGACAACAGTGAGCCCAGGTTCTATAGTAGAGGAACAGATAGGCACTAATGCAGCCATAGATGTGATTACAGCTTGGCATGTTGCCTTTGTTATGCCAAAGTCAAACATTTCATTGAGGAGTTACAGGGCACTCCTGAGGGGCAAGCGAACAGCCAGAGGTCACTATTCATATTGTTACCAATAACAGGGACAGTAAGAAGGATGAGCTCCTGTTGACAGATTTTAGGAAGCTAGAAGAGAAAGACAGTGGCAAGTAGGGCCTCAAAAGGTAGTGGTCAATTTCTCCTAGTGTCATATGCTAATGAGCACTAGAAAGAGACGATAAAGCAGTGGTGATGCAAGAGGGAAAGCCTGAGACTCCCAAGTCAGTGAAACCAGTCCTATGGGAACCGGAAGCAATACACAGCAGATGGGTCATCATTCCACAGAACTGTGACCAATATCCTTGCAGTTCATTAGTGTTTCTGGTGAGGGTTTAAACAAAATGGCAAATGGATGGGAAACAAAGTAGAACCTGAAAGGTGCACAAAACACTGGTAAAGGCGATGACAAGACTAAAGTAATAAACATTAATGTGTTCGGAATTAAGAAGAACACAACAAAGCCTAAGTTTGATTTACCACGTATGGATGTAAACACACAGAGCATGATAAATAAATAGCTACGTTGCAGGTGCTGATAATCAAATGGGAATATGATATCATGTTGATAACAAAGATCTGGCTTAAACAAAAAGGCAGGACGGGGTACTAAATATTCCTGGATAAATGATTTTCAGGAAAAGTAGGGAAGTAACGAAATGTGGGCAAGTGACAGTATTTATCAGAGAGATTAATTACAATGCTGGAGACAGAGGACATCGTGTGGAGACAGAGATTGGGCAAGGGGTGCCAATGATCAAATATATTTGACTGTGTTTTGAAATAATAGAAATACTGCCAGCTGTATTCTATGAGCTATTAACTGGTGGAAACCATTTAATGGAACAAAATTGCAAGGGCATTACAGAAGAATAAAAAATGTCAAGTAATGATAAAGGGAGGGCTTTATTTATTTTAACATAGGACAAGATAATACTATTGTAAAGACAGAGAGTGAGAGCGGTTGTATACAGGATGAATTTATTGATCCAGTTGTTTCCAGTCCAGTGAGGAAGAAGGTATTGCTGGAAGTGCTACTGGGGAAATCGAGTGGGTCATAAGATCATATATGAGTGGGAGAATATCTATGGAACAGTGACCACAGCAGTGCAGGATTTTGATCAGCCATGGAACAGAACATGGTAAACATTTTTTTTGTAATTTCAGTGGGACAGGAATGGATCCAGCCTATGTAAACTGGAAGTAAAGTTTCCAGGTCAAACTCTAAAGAACAGAAGATTGGCTTCACGAGAGAGGTAATTTATGCATATATTCAGGCACCTGCCTGGAGTGGGCTGGGGGGAGGCAGGACTGCCTTCTGGTTGTACAATTAGCAGCAAAAGGGTGTATCTCACAGATGGCTAGTTGATAACACAAAAGAGAATCAGGATGAAAATAAGTGATAATGGGAACTGCAGATGCTGGAGAATCCAAGATAATGAAACGTGAGGCTGGATGAACACAGCAGGCCCAGCAGCATCTCAGGAGCACAAATAAGTAGTTCAGAGGGAAGCAAAACAGGAGGAGAAAACAGAGTCTAAGTCTAAGAAACCACTGGCAACTAACAAAAAAAAAACTTATGAAGTGAAAGGATAGTAAGAGGACCAAATTTGGAATCAAATTGGAAATCTATGCATGGAGACACAGGGTGTGGACGAAGTATTTAATTAATACATTGCACCTGTACTTTTCAAGGGAAAAGGATTTTGTGGAAGTGGCTAATGCTATTGTTTATTTCGTATACAGAAAAAAAGTGCTCCAGATTCCAACAGTCACATGTTGCAGGAGGGACTGTTAAAGCTGGAATAAATAAATATTCAGTATTTGAAGAGAAAACAAATGTGAGCGTGTGGTTAAAAAAAATGTTGAACATTTGATACATAAAATCAAGGCCACATTTGATGAAGAGTGGTACTAAGGACACTTAGCAAAACCGGAATCGATGGGAATCAGGGGAAACCTTTCCACTGTTGAAATCGTACATGTTAACGGAAGATGGTTGTGATTGTTGGAGATCAATCAGCTTCAGGACATCTCTGCAGGAGTCCCTCAGGGTGATTTCACTCAGGTCTGAGGACAAGCCATCTTCAGCTGTCTCATCAATGGCCTTCCCTCCATCAGAAGTGGGAACACTGCTGATGGTTATACAACATCCAGCACTGTTTTCAACTCCTTAGATACCGAAGCAGTCCATGTCCAACTACAGCAAAACCTGGACAGCATGCTGGATTGTTCATACAGAAAAGTTCACACTAACGGAATGGAATTTGTTTTGGATTCAGCAAGCACAGTGATAATTATACGCTGAAAATGTTTCAAAGGTTTTGTCATATCTGTGGGGGATTGTTATTTGGAATTCACAGGGGTAATACAAGGACTCTTGGCTCACATCAAGATTAAACAATAACAAACAGTCAACAGTATTCTGAGGACAGAATAGTTGAGTCTTGCAAACACTTTGAATATTGATTTTTTTTTACATGATTGACAGTGTGAAACATATTTCTAATACTGTGGTCTCACCATGTATTGTCAATGTATATGTCTTTGGTGGAATATCAGATGGTTTTTATTATAGCAGGAAGACGGTCCTTGTAGATGGTTGTTTTGACTTAGTGCATGGTCCTTTGCAGCTGCATCTCACTGCTCTCGTGCACTACCTGTGCCAATGACTTTTATTGCCACATGCCATGTAAAATTCATTGAAAGTTAGGCAATTCCTTGATGCCATCTTCATAGCTTCTACTTGTCTTGCTGTATTTGGGCATTACAGTTTTTGCATAAACCATCAAGTTTGTACTTAGCACCCGTAAGCTTCATCAGCCTATAAGGATAGTGTCTTCCTTACATCCATCCTTTGATACCACTTTGACACTATGAATCCTCGGTTTGTCTGGAAAGCTTCCATGTGGATTACTGCAATTGTCAACTCAATAATTTTGTTCACAAGCTTGCCGTCTGAAAATTTACATAATGAACCCTCTTCTCTGTGCAAAGTGGTCTACAGACTTCTAGCTGAATGACATGAATTCTACTTGATGAATGTAGAAGTGTAATCTCACTTTGAACTGGCCTTCTGAAGTGTTCCATACCTTTTGGGGAATATTTTCACTCTTTGAATACCACCATCTTCAAATTCCCCTCCAAACCATCCCGACTTGGAAATATGTTGCCGTTCCTTTGGTGTCACTGGGTCAAAATCCTGGAACACCTTCCCTAACATCATTGGGGGGGGTCTACCCTACAGCACATGGGCAGCAGCTGTTCAAGAAGGCAGCTCACTACCACCTTCTGAAGGTTAACTAGGGGCCAGCATTTACTGCTTATCCAAGTGATGCTATTATACTACAACTGAATTTAAAACAAAATCCTGACGTGTTGAATTTGAATGGAATTTCACTCCTAATTATTATCTAAATCTTAATGGATTGCCTTTCTGTAATGGACATACTCGAAACGAGAAACCATAGTTCTTTCGCTGTTTAAACATATGAAATTCTATTAGAAGGTTTGCTGTGTTCCATTTCAGACGGGGGAAATTTAGATCATTCTCATTACTTCCACCTTCCGCAAACCTGCTGAATGTGTAGGAATTTGTTATGAGGACATTCATACTCATTAGTGAGCTAAGAATGGCTTTGTGTAATAGTGACAGCCTTGAGAACTGGCTTCAGAACACTCAAAGTTGGAAACAGAAGGAGGAGGTCCAAATATCTGGATGACAGCCATGCCATGTCTGTTCTGGGCAAAGTCAGGAATCACATAACACTGGGTTACAGTCCAACAGGTTTCTTTGGAATCACATATGCTTTCGGAGTGCAGCCCCTTCGTCACGTGCAGTGAGAGAGCAGGGCACGCAGACCCAGAGTTTATATGCAGAAAGATCAACAGATCATACAACTAGTGTGAGTGCAGTGTCGGATGATGCAGGTGGCCAAGAGTGTTAGAAGGTGAGTGAAGATCAAAAGTTGAATAACAAGTGAAGGGATGGCCTATAATATGATTAAATGAGGCAGAGAGATAATCACAAAAAAATAAGGTGGTGCTTGAGACAAACTAAGTGAATGAAATTGCGTGCCAAATTCAAAACTGTTCAAACTAATTAAGGTAGAGAGATGATAACAATTTAACAAAGTATCAAGGTGATGCTGTCAAAACAGGACAGGAAGGATGATTTTACATATACAGAGCAGTGTGGTGGGGGCACATCTGCTCAGATGAAGAGGAATGCAGCAGACACCTAAAGATTTTGAAGGACGCCCTCACAGGAACAGGATACGATGCTCAACTCATCAATCGCCAGTTCTGATGTGCCACAGTGAAAAACCACAACAACCTCCTCAGAAGATGGGCACAGGATACGACCAGAGTACCCTTCCCCATCCAGTACTTCCCTGGAGCACAGAAGCTATGCCATGTTCTTCCCGGCCTTCAGCATGTCACTGATGACAATAAGCACCTCGCCAAGATCCTCCAATATGCCTCCACTTCGCACCTTCAAACAACTACCAAACCTTAAAACAGACTATCATTTGCAGCAAACTACCCAGTCGTTAGGACAACTTTGACCACAACACCACACAACCCTGCCATGGCATCCTTTGCAAGACATGTCAGATCGTTGACATAGATACTGCTATCACATGGGGGAACACCATCCACCACGCACATGGCAAATATGCACGCGACTCAGCCAACATTACTGATCTTATACGCTGCAGGCAAGGATACCCCAAGGCATGGTATAACGGTGAAACCACACAGACACTGCAACATTGGATGAATGGACACTGCACAACAATTGCCAGACAAGAATGTTCTCCAGATAAGGGAACACTGCAGTGGTCAATGACATTCAGCGTCCGATCTTCGGGTAAACGTTCTCCAAGGTGGACTTTGGGATACACAACAATGCAGAATCACCGGAGCAGCAACTGATAGCCATGATTGGTGCCCATGAAGACAGCTTCAGCCGCGATCCTGGGCTCATGTCATGCTAGATGAGACCCCACCACACTGTCTTATATCTGTAAAATCTTCCATACTGTCATGTTTTAATAGCCTCACCCTGATAAATTGCTGTGATCTCTCTACCTTAATTAGTTTGTGCAGTTTTGAATTTGGCATGCATTTAGTTTGTCTCCAGCACCAGCTTATTTTTTAACTTTTTTGTAATCATCTCTCTGCCTCACTTAATCAGATTATAGACCATCCCTTCACTGGTTATTCAGCCATTGACACTTTACTGACTCTCTAACACTCTTGGTCATCTGCAGAGACTCATCATCTTGACACGCCATTCACACCAGTTGTATGATCTGTTGATTTCTGTGTATAAACTCTGGGTCTGTAGGCTCTGCTCTCACTGCACCTGACGATGGGGCTGCACTCCAAAAGCTTGAGTGATTTCAAATAATCCTTTGGACTATAACCTGGTGCTGTGTGAGACTTCTAATATTGTCCACCCCAGCCCAACACTGTCATCTGCACATCATGTTTGTTTTGGGCTCTGCCTACATTTTAGGTGTGGATTGGAGGAGAGGATTAAGAACAACTGTGACAACGTTGTCCTCTTCTTTTCACTATCATATACACTTCGATATTAGGGGAGGAGATGGCCTAGTGGTATTATCGCTGGACTGTTAATCTGGATGTAGAGATAACATTCCGGGGACTTGGTTCAAATCCTGGCACAGCAGATGGTAGAGTTTGAAATCAATAAGTAATCGGGATTAAGATTCTAACGATGGCTATAAATCCATTGTCAATTCTTGGGGAAAAACTCATCTGGTTCATTAGTGTCTTTTAGGGAAGGATTCTGCCATTCATGTGAACAGAGTCATGCCTACATGTGACTCCAGACCCACAGCAATGTGGTTGACTCTGAACTGCCCTCTGGGCAATAAATGCTGCTTGGCCAGTGACGCCCTCATCCCATGAATGCACAAAGAAGAAGAAAAACTCAGTGCAGATTCACGCATAAAAAACCCTCAGTTAGTCTGATGGACTGCTGCACTGCCACAATACAGATATCACTGTAAATAAAGGGCAGAGGGAAAACTAAACGACAATAACTTCCCAAATAAAGAAAAGGAGCAAATTCATCAATTAGGGTAGCTTTTGTATTTTTGAAATACAGGTTAGATCTTTATAAATCAGAATATTTAATTATACGTCACTGCACACAGCATTAAGTGAATGCAAAAGTAACAACTGACAATTGGCAATAATTTCTATCACCAGTTCTTTGTTGTAGAAAATACCATTACAGAAATAATATTAAACTACCGGTCAAATAAATTTCTTCAGTTTCCTGCAAATCCCTCACACAAAGTTACTTTCACACAGTAGAACGCTACTCTGCAGTCATGTCAACAGAGTCTCCTTTAGTTACACCTGTGTGTAACCTAAGTAAGTCAGGTATAACAGTTCTTTTTGATTCACATAAAATCGTATGTGAAATCTTCCAAGAGCCTCTGGTGTTTTATACAAAATAATTTAAAATTAAACAGAAGTTTGGTTGAGATACTGACACAAAGCTTTCAAGGCTAGTGGTGGAGCTCGAAATCAGTCCAATAAAAATCTCCTCTGCCTGGTAGATGCAAACATCCTTTGTAAAAGGAGTTTGCACAGTTTCAGTAAGTGTGATACACGGCTTAAGATGACTAAATCACATGCATAGGAGACACTGACCAATCACACCTATACAATATTTTTGACCAGAAACATTTAGTTGGGATATACAGGGAGTGAAAATGACCTTTGTGATGTTTTAGATGTAACAGAATATCCCAAACCACCAAACACAGCACATGCAACCCAAAGGCTCACTTCTGACAGGAGGTGACTGGCTGCTGTATTTGTAAACAAATTGGTGCAGCAACTATAGGGAGGCAGTGGAGTAGTGATAGGTGACTTACTAAACAAATATTCTGTGTCAGCATTTACTGTGGAGAAGGACATGTAAACTAGAGAAATTGGGAAAATAGACAGTGCTGACTTGAAAAGCTTCCATATTACAGAAAAGGAGGTGCTGGAGGTCTTAAAATGCACAGAGGTAGATAAGTCCTCAGGACCCGGTCAGGCATATCCCAGAACCTTGTGGGAAGCTAGGGAAGAAATTGCTGGGTCTCTTGTTGAGATATTTATATCATTAACAGCCATGGGTGAGGAGCCAGAGCTTGGAAGAGCAGCTAATGTGGTGCCATTATTGAAGAAAGGTGGTAAGGAAAAGCCAGGCAACTGTAGGCCAGTGAGCCTAACATCAGTGGTGGGTTAAGTTGTTGGAGGGGATTCTGAGGGACTGGATTTGCATGCATTTGGAAAGGCAAGGACTGATTACAAGGAGTCAGCATGGTTTTGTGCATGAGAAGTACTGTCTTACTAACTTGATTGAGTTTTCTGAAGATTGACAAACAAGATTGATAAAGGCAGAGAGGTAGACATTGTTTATATGGACTTCAGCAAAATGTTTGACAAAGTGTGCATGGTAGAATGGTCAACAAGATTCGATCACATGGAATCTAGGGGGAGCTAGCCAATTGGATGCAAAATTGGCTTGAAGGTAGAAGACAGAGGGTGGTAGTAGAGGATTGTATTTTGGACTGGAGGCCTGTGACCAGCGGTGTACTGCAAGGATAGGTGCTGGGTGCTCTGCCTTTTGTCATTTATATAAATGATTTGGATGTGAACATAGGAGGTATGGTTAGTAAGTTTGCAGATGACACCAAAATTGGTGGTGTAGTGGACAGCGAAGAAGGATCAGAGGGGATGATGGGCTGAGGAGTGGCAGTGATGGAGATAAGACGTAACTTTTTCAGGCAGAGCATGGTGCGTGTATGGAACGAGCTGCCAAGGAGGTGGAGGAGGCAGGTACAATTACAACATTTAAAATATATCTGAATGGATAAATGAATAGGACGGGTTGAGCGAGATATGGGCCAAATGCTGGAAAACGGGACTAGATCAGTTTAGAATATCTGGTCGGCATGGATGATTTGGACTGAAGAGTCTGTTTCTGTGCTGTAGAGCTCTATTAATCTAGACCTGATGTCCTGGGCTAGCATTCCAGAATCCAGGTTAATGACCTGGAAATATGGATCTAAATCTCACCATGGCAGATGGTGAAATTTCAGTGAAAAACGTAGAATAGGAAGTTAATCTAATTGCAAGCTTGTCGATTGTTCACAGAATTGGCCTGATAGTAGGAGTCAGAGGATAGTGGTGGAGGGTTGCTTTTTGGGCTGTAAGCCTGTAATCAGTGGTGTTATGCAGGGATCAGCGCTGAATCCACAGTTGTTTGTCATTTATATAAACAATTTGGATGAGAATTTAGGAGGAATGTTTTGAAAGTTTGTGGATGACACCATAATTGGTGGTTTAGTCAACAGTAAAGGGGTATAACTAGGGTTACAAAGGGATCTTGATCAATTGGGCCAATGATCTGCAGAGTGGCAGATGGAGTTTAACTAGGATAAATGTGAGACATTGCATTTTGGTAAAATGAACAAGGGCAGGAATTATACAGTTAATGGTGGGGCCCTGGTAGTGTTATTGAACAGAGAGACCTAGGGGCTCAGGTACATAGTTCTTTGAATGTTTTGTCACAGACAGTCAGGGATGTGAAGAGAGATAATGGGAACTGCAGATGCTGGAGAATCCAAGATAATAAAGTGTGGAGCTGGATGAACACAGCAGGGCAAGCAGCATCTCAGGAGCACGAAAGCTGACGTTTCGGGCCTAGACCCTTCATCTCCCTCTGATGAAGGGTCTAGGCCCGAAACGTCAGCTTTTGTGCTCCTGAGATGCTGCTTGGCCTGCTGTGTTCATCCAGCTCCACACATTGTTATCAGGGATGTGAAGAAGGTGTTTAGTACGTTTACCTTCATTGTTCAGACCATTGAATATAGGAGTTGCGATGTCATGTTAGGTGTGTATAGGATGTTGGTGAGGCCACCTTTGGATTATTGTGTATTGTTCTGGTCACCCTACCATAGGAAGGATATTGCTAAAATGTAGAGCATTCAGAAAAGACTTATCAGGACGTTGCCAGGACAAGGCGCTATGATGTATAAGGTGAAGCTGGATAGGCTGGGACTTCTTTCACTAGAGTGGAGGAGGTTCAGAGTGACTATATTGAGGTTTATGAAATCGTGAGGGGCATGGATCAGGTGAATAGCAAATGTCTTTTCTCTTGGTGGGGGGGGGGGGGGGTGGTGTTCAAAACTAGGCACATATTTTTAAGGTGAGAGGAGAAAGATTTAAAAGGGTCCTGAAAATGAACTGCCAGTGGAAATGGTAGATGCGGGTACAGCACAACATTTACAAACCATTTGGACAAGTACATGAATTGGAAAGGTTTAGATGGATAGGGCCAAATGCAGACAAACGGGACTAGCTTAGCTTAGGAAACTCGGTTGGCATGGATGGGTTGGACCAAAGAGTCTGTTTCTGTGCTCTGTGACTTTGTGACTCTACTGTCAATTGTTTTTTAAAAAAATGCGGTTCACCAATGCCCTTTAAAGAACTAAATCTGTCCTTACCTGGTCTGGCCTACATGTCACTTCAGACCATAATAATGTAGTTGATTCTTTACTGCCCACTGGGCATTAAATGCTGCCCAAGACAGTGATGCCCAGATCCTGTGAATGAATTAAAAAAGCTAATGCCTGCACATGATATTAATCAATGTGTAATGTCAATTTGATCGCTGTACTCTATTCTGGAGCTGCACACTACAGTTTTCACCCTTTCTAAACCTCACACAGCTGATCACCATGGCATATAGGAAAGCCCACCAGCACTACTTAAAAGGAATTATCAACTATGTTCTGGCTGGATGCTATAGTTCCTCTTCAGGCTGTTGAGGCATTTCCATGAATTTTGATTGCTTTTCCATTCTTATTTAAAGTTTCAACAATGTACAAGCTAGTAGTGAAATATCTCTGGTGAGTTAAAAGCATGTGCACAAATCACTTGCTCACAGACATAGGTGACCCTGGTAGACTTTCCACTTTGCATTGAAAGTTACTGCAGTTCAGCATTAATCCTTGATTTAGTCTACATGGGCCAAATTTGTACAACCCTGAGCCACAGCTGGGGTCACCAGGGAACTCATCAGTAAATTGTAGATGAGCTGCCTGTGGCTCTTTGTCCATTATCATTATTAGAAGCAAATTATGGATGAGGTATCATCAGTATTTCATAAATCACCATTCCTGGTGCGGGACAGTGTGGAAATCTACTCAAATTTTTTTAAAAAGTGAAAATTCAAGTTCTTTACATCAATGCTTGTACAATCAATGCATTGCACCTGATTAGCGAGTGCTTAATGTTGACTGTATAAGATATTCCTCACCTTAACACGCATGAACATTCAATTAAAAAAAAGATTTTAGGTGAATACTTATATATGTGAGATGATGGGCTAGTGGTATTATTGCTGGACTGTTAATCTAGAGACTCAGGCAATGCTCTGGGGATCTGGGTTTGAATCCTGCCTTGGCAGATGGTGGAATTTGAATTCAATAATAATTTAGAACTAAGTCTAATGATGTCAGTGAATCCATTATCAATTGTTGGAAAAACCCAGCTCCACACCCACAGTAATGGGGTGGGCCATAACCACCCCTCTGGGCAATTAGCGATGGGCAATAAATGCTGGCCTGGCCAGTGATGGCCTCATCCCATGAATGAATAAAAAAAAGGAAGAACAGTGGGGGGGGGGGGGGCGTGGTGTCCTGGTCAATATTTATTCCTTAAAGATCACACAATATATGACGGTGGCGATGAAGTTGCTGGTTGTGTAATTAGCTGTGCGTTTCTTACGTGCTGATAACAAGGGCAATTCAGAAGTAGTTCATAGGCTGTACGGTAAAACGCGTTGAGATGTCGCAGTACTAAAGGGTGCTACATAAATGCAAGCCTGCATGTTTTTGACCAAAGTGAGATTCCACCCTCAACAGCCGTGATAGATATTTGGAACAGTTCCAAATACTTAGAAGTCACAGTTATGTTTACTGTTCTTTCAAGAAGGTATTATAAGCATTTTTAATAGAAGTTCCTCATTAATGAACCAAAGCAGTTAATGCCGGATTTGCAGAGGCTCTTACCAGTCACTGCGTGAGGGATAGCAGTAATGACAAGCTTTTGGTATTTCATCTTGATGCCTACGTCAGGGTCTTGCATTGCTACGATCACTTTCTCCATCTACAAGGTAATAGCAAACAAACAGTCAAGTAGAGGCAAAGTCTAATACATATTCCGCTGGTGCAAATGTTGCAGTCTAACAAATGGTTTTCTAAGCGCAGGTGGTTCTCTGCTCCAAGTTAACAACAGCTTCACAGAGTGAATTCTACAGGCACTGCCGTCCGCGTCCAACTCGTTTATAGACGGATTTAGTTGTGGGTGCGCATCTAACCTCCAATTTTAAACTGTCATTTCTGTTTCATTCAGTGTATCGCTTAAATTATGTCTGACTGCTACATTAGACCGACTCTTTTTCTACTTACTTTATTGTAGTTCCCTTAAAAATAAGAATGCTGTTCACGTTGTGGCGTCTTTTAATTCTCCAACTGAAACTAGAATTTCTCAACATATCAAAAGATTACAGACTACACTCTTTGCACTG
The DNA here is from genome assembly GCF_030684315.1 of Stegostoma tigrinum. Taxonomy (NCBI): domain Eukaryota; kingdom Metazoa; phylum Chordata; class Chondrichthyes; order Orectolobiformes; family Stegostomatidae; genus Stegostoma; species Stegostoma tigrinum. The sequence continues at coordinate 29,641,288 of NC_081376.1, forward strand.
CTCGGAACGTACACGTAATGTTATTTAAGTCCATAATAGCTTGTAGAGCAAGCCCTTACCTTAGCCAGGCATGCCATCTGTATTTTAGTTGTAAGTTCGACTGGTGTGTATTGTCATTGGTGGGAGCGGGATGGGCTCAGCAGTGTTCCGCTCCACAGCGGCTCCCTCAGATTCTCCTGGGATATTCTGGCGCCTCCTACCGAAGTGTTGGGCAGCTGGCAGCCCCGCCTCTATCCCTAAGCCAGAAATACCAGGGTTACTCATGTCTTACTGACAATTAGTGCAGCCCTTATCAAGTCTTCCTGAATACTGCACGGTGCTTCATGTTTCGCTTATTTGTTATTGAAAGCAAATATTTTCAGAAAAGTTTTTGCTTCAGTTTTTTTTTCGAGGATCACACCTGCAAATAGTAAAGTGGACGATAGGGGGCTTGTATAGTTTTGGAATCTTGGCTCACCACGAGAAATGAGGTGAGCTATGAAAAGCCCTTCCACTGCAGAAAGGGAAATTACACACAAAATGACCCAAACTTCACCTTTGGCCTGTGTGTAGAACTTGTGGAAGCGAGTGAACTGGATGTTATGTATCTTACTCAACTTGATTTTATTTCATTCAGCAATACAGTTAGAGTAGTTAACTGGACCCTCCAGTACCTCAGAATTCTCTGTCACGTGCGTGGATCCCCTCACTTTGCCCCACAATGGACAATGACTGAGTAGCACAACCTCGAATTTCCTCACTTATAGATATTAACCACCTATTGCCTGTTTACAACACCACCTCATAACCAAGCTTTAGGGTACTTTACCTCACATTTCCTTTGGTTAAGCTTCTTTTCTCTCTCCTACACCCTGTTCTTGGGAGGATTTTGTACATTTGTGTTGAAGAAACATTGCAATTATTGACAGAAGAATGAACAAGGGCACATGCTCCCACAGTAGTTATAACTTATTGAAAATGACCAGGTGGGTTGAGAAAACAGCTAATAAAGCATACGGAATCTTGGGGCATTATAAATTAGGGCATAGAGCACAAACATGAGAAATTTACAATAAACCAGCTTAAAACACTGGTTCAGCCTCAACTAGAGAATTGTGGACGCCATACTTGAGGTATCAGAGAAGGTGCATGAAAGACTCAGAAGAATGGCTCTCGAGATGAGAGGTTTTAGTTCCACTGATAGACTGAAGAAACTGAGGCTATTTTCTTTGCAGATCAAAACATAAGAGCAAATCCAATAGAGATGTTCAAAATCATGAAGAGTATGGGCACAGTAATTGGGAGAAGCTTCCCGTTTGCAGAACCATCAAGAATGAGGAGATACCAATCTAAGGTTTTATTGGCAAAACAGGGAACTGCAACAGGAAGAAAATCATTTTATGTAGCAAGTAGTTAGAATTTGAAATGCACTGACTTGGATGATGATGGATACAGATTTAATCAAGGTTTTCTAAAGGGAATTGGTAGTTATTTAAAGAGGAAAAAATATGCAGGACTCGGGGAATTAGGCAGGTGAGCAGAATAAGTGAGATGCATCTACAGAGGGCTTGCAAAGATACAACCAGCCCCAGATGGACTCTTTCCAAGTTGTAAACATTCTATGAATAAGATCAATAACATACAAACAAGGAATGGAATGAGTGAATGGATGGGGCTAGAGGTGAGACAACTATCACCAATATAGTAATTCAGGGTGCAAGAGAGTTTCTAGAGGAGCGGATTTCATGGAAAGTTACTAGCTATTGAGAACATAAGAAATAGAAGCAGAGGTAGGTTATTCAGCCCTTCAAGCCTGTCCCACTGACTTACGTGATCATGATTGATCTGCCTGAGACTTCAATTCCTTTTTCATAGCCGCTTTTCATGGTCCTCAATTGTCCAATATTTCAAAATCTATCTATGCCCTCTTTGAATACTTTCAATGATTTAGCCTCCACAGCACTCTGGAGTAGTGAATTTCAGACATCGACAGCCCCCTGAAGGAGGGTCCTTTGCATCTCAGTTTTATGTTAGTGCTGCCTAAGTCGGTAACTGTGTCTCCTAGTTTCAGATTCCCACACCAGTGGAAACATCTTCTCAATAACCTCACCTGTCAGGAGGCTCAGAATCTTGTATGTTTCCAAAAGATAATCTCTCACTATCTAAATTATAACGAATAAAGGCTTCAGCTGTTTAGCCATTTTTGATAAGTCATTCCTTTGTCCCAGGAACCAGCCAAGTGAATTTCTTTTGAACTATCTCTACTGCCAGTCTACCATTTCTTAAATGTGGAAACCAAAACTGTAAACAACATGCAAAATGCACCTTCACCAACACCTTGTACAACTATAAAAAGTCTTCCCACTTTTTAATCACCAATCCCTTAGTAATAAAAGTCAAAATTCCATAACCACCTTAATTATTTGCTGCACCTGTATGATAATTTTTGTTTGGTAGTGTAGAAGAGCACCGAAATACCTCTGGGCTGCACTTTTTTTGAAGTCTCTTTCCATTTAAATATTGATTTGCCTTTTTATTCTCCTTATCCAAATGCATGACTTCACACTTTCCTACATTAGACCCCTTCTGTCATGTTTTTGTCCACTCACTCTATTCCAGATTCCTGTGTGCTCATTGCACATGCCTTTACCCCTACTTTTGTATCATCAGTCAATTTGGATACATTGCATTCTGCATCTTCATCTAAGTCATTGAGCCTTTTCGAAATGCTCTATTACTTCTTCCTTAATAATGGGCCCCAACATTTCCCAGCAACTGATGTTTGAAAAATTGGCCTATAGCTTCTTATTTTCTGTGTCCCTCCCCTCTCGAACTGGGTTGCTACTTCAGTGATTTTCAAATCTGCTGGAACCATCTGGAACATTTTGGAATATTTTGACTAATGAATCTACCATCACTGCTGCCACTTCCTTTAAAAGCCTTGGATGCCAGAATTCAGGTCCTAGTGATTTGTCTGCCCTCAGTCGCATTAGCTAGTAACTTACTTTGTCCCTCATCGTAGAGACTTGTTACAAGGTCTTACTTTCCATTAGCACCTTGCTTATCACAGAAACATAGAAAATAGGAGCAATAGTAGACCATTTGACCCTTTGAGCCTGCTCTCCTATTCATTAGGATCATGATGATCATCCAACTAAATAGCCTGTACTTGCTGTTCCCTGTATCCTTTGATTCCTTTAGCCCTAAAGGCTGAAGAATAACATGGACAGAGCATTCCCTAAATGGAGAAGTACAATACAATTGATCGGCATAAAGGGATCCAGGTGTTCTAGTGCATGAGTCTCAATGCCACAACAAGCACTTAAGAAGGCAACTGGAATGGTAACATACGCGAAGGATTGAATGTAAAAGTACGAATGTGATACTTAAGTTATATAGGGATTTGTTGAGACAGTGTCTTGTATACTGTGAGCAGTTTTGGTCTCCTTATTTAAGGAGCGATGTGAATGTATTGGAGATAGTTTGAAGGAGGTTTACTGGATTGAGAGGATTGTCCAATGAAGAAAGGTTGAAAAGTGGTGAGGGGATTGGGTGGGGGCCTTATTTTCACTGGAGCTTAGAAAACTGAGTGGTGACTTGATGAAGTTTTAAAGGTCCTGAATGGTTTTGACAAGGAGCTATGAAAAGGAACTTCCCCTTATGAATGAGTCCAGAACTAGAGGGCACTGCTTTAATATTACATGCCACCCTTTCTGACAGTGATGAAGGGAAATTTTTTTCTCCAAGACGGAGAATTTATATCTTAATACAAATTATTTAATTTGTAACAAGATAAAATTAAGATTTATCTGATGACAAAATCAGAGATCAATTATAATTACTAGGTTTATTAAATAGAGATTTAGTGATATCTTGTGAAACAGACTTTACCAGTTGTATTTGTTGTCAATTCTAATGTCATCATTATATCTGAAAAGTCATAGAGCCATAGAGTCATATTGCATGGAAGCCAACCCTTTGGTCCAACCAATCAATGGCGAACATAATCCCAAACTAAACTAGCCTACTCCTGGCCTATATCCCTCCAAACCTTCCCTACTCATGTACTTACCGAAGTGCCTAAGTTGTAACTGTGCTCACATCCACCACTTCCTCAGGAAGTTCATTCTACACATGAACCACCCTCTGTGTTAAAAAATTGTCCCTCATGTCTTTTTTAAATCTCTCTCCTCTCACCTTAAAAATATACTGTCTAGTCTCAATCCCCCATCTGAGGGAAAAGACACCTACAATTAGCCTCTATGTATATACCCCGCATGATTTTATAAACCTCTATAAAGTCACCTCTTAACCTCTGATGCTCCCGTGAAAAACTACCAGCCTTTCTTTGCAACGCAAACCTTTCGTACCCAGCAACATCCTGACAAATCTCTTCTGTACCTTCTCTAGCTTTATAACATCTTTCCTGTGCAGTGTTTCACAGAGGTGAACTAATCATGTGCTGTGTGTTTGGAAGTTTCGAAAGTGGAAGTCCCCATAGCCCGAGAGGCTGCTCTCCTGTTAGAGACAGAGAACTGACGGTGAATTTAATTTGAGGGTCACCATGCCTCATTTATGGATCAAGGTTGAGAAGGCGGTGCCTCCATGGTGACAGCAGCTAGTACAGCAATTGAATCCCCACGTTTGGCGCTACTCTGTGACACAAAATACCACCCAGACTACCAACACATGAACCCACTGAGAATGTCAGTGAGGTAAATCTATATTCAGTGGAAGTCAAGAACTGATGAGACATGTTTGCCAATATAATGCATGGCTCGGGGATTTTGCTTTCAAAAAAGCCATTAAGTTACATTACTTCAAAACAAATAAGCCGAATACAGGACAGTACTTACTTTTTGATTGCACTTTCATTTGCTATAATACATGAGGAATTTGTATAACCAGCACTAAAGGTAGCAGATATTTGTGAATAAATTGTACACAGTACTAAACAAGTGTCTTTGATCTTTTACAGGACAAAACGTTGTGCTGGGAACAGACACTGACCACTGTACTGGCTGCACTGCCACAGTAAATTCATCAATTAATTGAAAGAAAACACTGCAGATGCTGTAAATCTGAAACAAAAACTCAGAGAATGTTGGAGAAAGTCAGCAGTTCTGGCAGTATATATGGAGAGAAACAGAGTTAAGGTTTCAAGTCTGGTATGGCTGTCTTTCAAAACATGCCAGACTCAAAATTTTACCTCCATTTCTTTCAACAAATGCTGAATTTCTCTCACAATCTCTGTGTTCATTTAATCAATTAATTACATTAATAATTTCTTCTAATTGTACATGCTTCCAGAGCTTCCTGGAGGCTCGAAAAATGACATAGGGAATTTTGCGTGGCAGGACACTAATAATTGCATTATAAAATTTGCAAATTTTTGAAAGCTTTAAATAGCTGACTAATGCAATTGAACTAGAAAGTAATTTGTTAACTGATTTAAGTGGTTTACTGACTCAAGCAGGATTAATACTGATGAAAGCAGCAATGTTGTCTGCATTCTTCGCATCTGCAGTAAATTAAAATAGATTGCGCTTTGTATCAACTTTCTGTAAGGAAAAGGCTTGAATTCTTCCTGATATACCTGTCAGAACTCAGTACTAATTGGCAAACATATTGTCCCTGTTGCCCTGATTCTTGTTTGCTAATTCTGGAACTGATTTGCAACCATATATATGTACATATAAACCAATAACTGAACACGTGACCTTCACGCAAGTGAGGTATTATCCCTGAGGAGTGGATGATTCTTTGGCAGATTTTCTGTGTTTATCTCTAACTCTTATGCAGTTTTAGAGCATTACAACATTCAGGCCTGAAGCAAGCCAGCATGCCTGTTCTCTTGCGTAAGTGGCTGCTGTGTATTTTATAAACATTCCCATCAGTGTAAAGTCAACTGTTGAATTTATTTCAAAGTTATTTCATATAGAGTTCTATAAAATCATGAGAGGCATGGATAGGGTGAAAAGTCAAGGCCTTTTCCCTGGAGTGGGGAAGAGTTCAAAACTAGAGGGCATCGATTTAAGGTGAGAGGGGAAAGATTTAACAGAGACCTAAGGGGCAACTTTTTCGCACAGACGGTAGTGCATGTGTGGAATGAGTTCCCAGTGGAAATGGTAGAGGCAAGTACAATTACAACATTTAAAAAGCATCTGGGTGGATGTATGAATAGGAAGGGTTAAGAGGGATATAGACAAATCCTGGCAAATAGGACTAGATTAGTTTAGGATAACTGGTCAGCATAGACAAGTTGATCTGATGGGTCTGTTTCCATGCTGTACAACTGTCTGACTCTATGATCCTTAGTATGACTGGAAGGAAGCTTATGGGTTGATGGACAGGATTGGTGGTAGCCGTATTTCAGGGGTGCCATAAAAGGCTTTAAAGAAGGATTCAATTGCTGTGACTCTATTGTTGGGAGATACAGGCACAGGAAGTAGTTAGGAAAACAATTAAGATATCATTGTTCATTGTGAGAGAAATTTTAATATAAATGTATGGAGGTTATGCTTCAGCCTTTGAGTGCATTGGTCAAACCATATCAGGAGCACTGTGTACAGTATTGGTCTCATTAAGAAACACATAATGTTTCTGATAAACCAATGTTCGACTGTGTTAACAAAGTGTGGGGCTGGATGAACACAACAGGCCAAGCAGCATCTTAGGAGCACAAAAGCTGACGTTTCGGGCCTAGACCCTTCATCTGATGAAGGGTCTAGGCCCAAAACATCAGGTTTTGTGCTTCTAAGATGCTGCTTGGCCTGCTGTGTTCATCCAACTCCACACTTTGTTATCTTGGATTCTCCAGCATCTGCAGTTCCCATTGTTTTTGACTGTGTTAATCGAGTTTTACCAGGTAATTATAAATTATTTGATCAATGGGTCTTTCGGCAAACTGTGTTGTTTGACAAACTGCATTGTTTATTTAAAAATACATTTTAAAACAGCGAAGAATTTCACAGATTGGTGGCAAATTTAGGAAATGAAGAAATTTGCGGGAGAAAATCTTTATAAAAAGAATGGTGCAAATTTATGTGAAATTGTCAATTATGACCAAAGCACAAACTTTATCCCTGGAGAGTCTTTAAAGGCACAACCAAACAGTGTATTAAAAAGAAACAGTATTTTTATCCAGTACACTTGAAAAAATTATATAAATGTGATTGTTATTGAAATCCTTACTACTCTGATGCTGTAACAGTAATCTACCAATACTTTGGTTGATTATAATGACTGCACCTTGTGGATTGAGGTGATGTTCCAACAAGTTCCCTCTACTCTAGGGAATATTCTCAGCTGAGCTGGGATTTGTTTCTGAAGATCTAGGTACTGTTGTAAAACATTGGGAGACAGGCAAAAGTGCAAGATGGGTAACAAAATAGCAGTTGGGAGTGGCAGAGATTACAGGATCTCTGGAGGCAGGTCCCAAGATAGATGAAACTGAAATGATACCTGTTGAGGAAAACAACATCCTTCAGTATATATTGTAAGTATTTGCATTTCCAGTTGAACAGGCGAAATAGGTAAAGGCTAGATCAACAGAGATGCAAGGACAGATGTTTAAAAGGATATTTCAGCATAGACAGAGGATATTTCAGAGTACTCAGAATACATTCCAAGAAAGAAAAATACCAAGGAGAGAACCCACTGCCCATGGTTAAGTATAAAACTTTACATAGAATACCAAAGTTAAATAAAAAGCCCATAATCGCGTAGAGTTGGGTGACAAATCAGAAGATCGAACATAATATATTGAAAAATGTCAAAACTGATAAAAAGATGAATGAGGAGAGAATATTTAGAGTAAAAGAGAAAGCTGGTGAGAAACAAATAGTAAGAGTTTGCACAGATAATTTTTAAGAGATTTATAGTGATGTTGGTCCTATGGAAAGTGAGTCTAGGGAATTAAAGGAAAATAAGGAGATGACAAATGAATTGAACTGGCATCATTCTTCACCATGGAAGATACAAATAAAAGAAATCATGAAAATTGCAATCACTAGGAAAGTGTAATTGAGCAAATTGTTGGAGCTGAAGCTGATAAGTGGTTGTACCTAATGGACTTCATTCTAGGGCTTAAAAGAAGTTGTTTTTAATTTTCCAAAAATTCTGATACTCGGAAAAAGTTACATTACAAGGAAAATAGTGATGTAACTCCTTTAATCAAAAAGGGAGGGATACAAAGCAGAAAACTACACACCATTAGTTTACTGTCGATCATATGAAAAATGATAAAAGCTATTATTAAAGATGCTATAAAAGGTCCCTTAGAAAAGTTTAAGTCAGTCAGGCAGAGTAAGAATGGATTCCTGATAGCGAAATCAGAGGAAAGGCAGTGCTTAGTGATAATGTCACTGGATTAGTAATCCAGAACCCAGGCTATTATTCTAGGATATGGGTTCATGAAGCAGAAATCATGCCTCACAGGCTTCACTACAGTTTTTTGAAAAGGTAACAAACAGGATAGATAAAGTAGAATCAGTAGATGGGATATAGTCCATGATGTTGGAGTAGTACATTAACATGGATAGAGAATTGGCTGTTAGAAGTCAGAGAGTTGGCTAAATGGATACTTTCATGTTGGAAATTTATAACTAGTGAAATGGCAGAGGGATCAGTTCTGGGACCACAATATTTGCAATGTTTTGAGAAGATTTGTAGCTCAGGTTGAGGTTCTGGATGTGAGTTTGCTTGCTGAGCTGGAAGGTTAGTTTTCAGACGTTGCGTCACCAGTCTAGGTAACATCATCAGTGAAGCATTGGTGTTATGTCCCGCTTTCTATTTATGTGTTTGGCTTCAACGAGCCACCACACACTGCAGCACAGAGGAACTACGAAGAGCAGAAGAAAATCACCTATACAGCATATTCAAAAAGAACAGGTACCCAATGAACACAGTCCGCCGAGTTCTCGGCAACAAACCCAAACAAACAGACAAAACGTGCCCAGAAACCATAACCACTCTCCCCTACATCAAAGACATTTCGGAAATGACTGCCAGACTACTCAGACCTCTTGGCATCGTGGCAGCCCAAAAACCCATCAACACACTAAAACAGCAGCTAATGAACTTTAAAGACCCTATACAGACAAACAGCAAAACGACCGTCATCCAGAAAATACCTTGCAAGAACTGTGACAAACACTACATTGGACAAACAGGCAGAAAGCTAGCCACCAGGATACATGAACATCAACTAGCCACAAAAAGACATGACCCACTATCACGAGTATCCTTACATACAGATGAGGAAGGACACCACTTTGATTGGGACAACACATCCATCCTAGGACAAGCTAAACAGAGGCACACACGAGAATTCCTAGAAGCATGGCATTCCAACCGGAACTCCATCAACAAACACATTGATTTGGAGCCCATCTACCACCCTCTGAGAAAAAAAACAGGAAATGACATCACCAATGCAGGAAATGACATCACCAACCTAAGGAAACCTAAACAAACAAATAGAAAGCGGGACATAAAACCAGCGCTTCACTGGAGGCTCACTAATGATGTTACCTAGAATGGTAACGAAATGTCTGAAAACTAACCTTCCAGCTCAGCGAGCAATCTCACATCCAGATTTACAACGTATATGAATGAGTTGGACCAGTGAAATCTGCTATCACCACATTTGTAAATGACACAAACATAGGTAGAAAGGCAAGTGTTGAGAAATGACACAAGGAATCTACAAAGGAATACAGACAGCTTATGTCAATGGGCCAAAATTGTCAGAATGAGAGTAACGTGGGAAAATGTGAGATTATGTACTTTGGCAGGAAGAAAAGACAGCTGAATATTATTTAAATGGTGAAAGACTACAGAAAACCATAGCAGGGAGGGATTTACATAAATCACTAAAAGCTAACACAAGTTCAATTAGAAAAAGGAAGGCAAATAGAATTTTGGCCTGTATTTCAAAGGGAATCACATATAAAACTAAACAAGGCACTAGTTAGACCTTAAAGATAGTAGGAACTGCAGATGCTGGAGAATCTAAGATAACAAGGTGTAGAGTTGGATGAACACAGTAGTCCAAGCAGTATCAGAGGAGCAGGAAAGTTGACGTTTCAGGCCTAGACTCTTAGTTCAGAAATGGGGGATGGGAAGGGGGTTCTGAAATAAACAGGGAGAGAGGGGGAGGCGGATAGAAGATGGAAAGAGGAGAAGATAGTTGGAGAGGAGACAGACAGATCAAAGAGGCCGGGATGGAGCCAGTAAAGGTGAGTGTAAGTGGGGAGTTAGGAAGGAGACAGGTCAATCCAGGGAGGACGGACAGGTCAAGGGGGAGGGATGAGGTTAGTAGGTAGGAGATGGGGGTGGGTCTTGAGGTGGGAGGAGGATCCGCTGTTCCCGTTGTTGCCTCCTCTACATCGGGGAAACCAAGTGGCGTCTTGGGGACCGTTTTGCAGAACACCTATGCTCAGTTTGCACTAAACAACTGCACCTCCCAGTCGCGAACCATTTCAACTCTCCCCCCGCCCCATTCCTCAGATGACATGTCTAACCAGGGCCTCCTGCAGTGCTGTAATGATGCTACCCAAAGGTTGCAAGAACAACAGCTCATATTATGCTTGGGAACCCTGCAGCCCAATGCTATCAATGTGGACTTCATCAGCTTCAAAATCTCCCCTCCCCTTACCGCATCCCAAAACCAGCCCAGCTTGTCCCCGCCTCCCTAACCTGTCCTTCCTCCCACCCATCCCTTCCTCCTAACTCAAGCCCCACTCCAATTTCCTACCTACTAGCCCCCTTGACCTATCTCCTGCCTAACTCCCCACCTACACTCATCTTTACTGGCTCTATCCCGCCTCTTTGGCCTGTCTGTCTCCTCTCCATCTGTCGTATCCTCTATCCATCTTCTATCCGCCTCCCCCTCCCTCCCTATTTATTTCAGAACGCCCTTCCCCTCCCCTATTTCTGAAGAAGGGTCTAGGCCCAAAATGTCAGCCTTCCAGCTCCTCTGATGCTGCTTGGCCTGTTGTGTTCATCCAGCTCTACACCTTGTTATCTGACTAGTTAGACCGCACACGGAATACTGTGAACATTTTTGTCCCCTTATCCAAGGAAAGATTTATTCTCCTTGGAGGCAGTCCAGAGAAGGTTCATTAGATTGATGGTGGTTATGGAGGGAATTTCCTATGAGAAGGGGTTGCATAGGTTGGCCTTGTACTCATTGGCATTTAGGTGAATGAGAGAAAGCTTTGTTAAAGCATATAAGATCCTTAAGGGGTTTGGCAGGGTAGATATCTCCCCTTTGGGAGAGTCAAGGACCAGAGGACAAAATCTGAGTAAGGGATCACCCATGTAAGACAGAGATGAGGAGGCTGTTTTTCTCTCTGTGGAATTATTTATATCAGAGGGCCGTAGAGGCTGTGTTGTTGTGTATTTAAGGCTGAGATAGACATATTTTTAATCAGTAAGGGAATGAAAGGTGATGGAGATGAGACAGAATGTGGAGTTGAGGGTTATCAGATTAGCCATGATCTCATTGAATGGTAGAGTAGACTCAATGTGCTGAATGGCCTACTTCTGATTGTATATCTTATAGCGTTGTTGTCCTATGGTTGATGGGTCAGCTCCATAGAAACCTTCTGACCAATTGGAATGTATTTGTATGTGCATTTTGAAATATACACTTAAATACCTGCTACAGCATTCCTACTGACCCATCCCTTCTATCACATAACATAATTTGTCACTTCACTTTAGCATACACATACATACATTTTCACTTGGGCTTTCATTTACACAATTTACCCTTTATTTCAATTTATTTATTTATTACAAGTCAGCTTTTCATCATTGTAAACATTTAAATTCAGCCTCCTCATAGTCAATGGTTTTCTAAAGCACAGTGAGGATGTACCTGAACTGGTATTAAAATGTAGGAACAGAATGAGAGAGGTACTGTTGCAGAAAGTGTTTACACCAGATCAAGCAGTAAATGTTTTTACAATTTTGCTGAAGGTTGCAGTAGTTGGATTTGAGGTCACAACAGGTTGTGTCTTATTGGGTGAGTTAAGGGATGAACTGAAGTACCAGAAAGGATCAGAAAGGACCAGAAATCTCAAACCAAGATTAAAATGAAAAGTCACATGTAGGGTGGAATGATAAGTCTCTTATTTGAAATAATGCAGAAGATGAGAACATATCAAAGACACCAAAATAATTAGAGACAGATTATTATTATTTGGGTGATCTAATGATAACTATAGGGAGCAATTTTCAACATCTCCCATTACCAAATCAACATTAAAGTGAAGTTATAGTGGTGAATTCGGAGCCATTTCAAGTTAAGTCCTGCCCATACTTGACAGTATCTGATACTGCAGTGATTAATATTCTTTGTTATACCGATGAAGTATGAAATAGCATATTTCAAAGTAATTTGTAAGACGTTTGGCAGTAATGAAAGTAAACAACCTACTGATTTTCTGAAGAAGGGTTTAGGCCAAAACATCAGCTTTCCTGCTCCTCTGATGCTGCTTGGCCTGCTGTGTTCATCCAGCTCTACACCTTATTATCTCAGATTCTCTAGCATCTGTAGCTCCTACTATCTCTGAAACAATTTTAACCCCACTGTGAAACCTCTTCTAAGGATGCCTACCCTGAAGAAGTTACCCTCCTCCCTCTGGAAAAACCTCAGTGGATCTCTCTCCCACTGCAACTCTCTCGTAATCTCTTTGGCCTTGAAACTGCTCGACCATGTCCTGAAGCAAAACAGGTACTACAGCCACATTACCTTTCTTAGTACCTGCCTGCAGAACCAGGATTTCTGAAGAAGGGTCTCAGCCGAAACGTCAGCCTTCCTCCTCTGATGCTGCTTGGCCTGCTGTGTTCATCCAGCTCCACACCTTGTTATCTCAGATTCTCCAGCATCTGCGGTTCCTACTATCTCTGATGCTGAAATACGTTTACATACATTGGACAAGCCACACAATCACTGAGTAATCACTTAAATTGATCTGTTGTGTAAACAGAAAATACTTTAATTGTTAATTTCATTACACAAGTGATCTAACCACTGATGTTGTGCTATATTGTTTAGCAACAATCAAGGTTTCCATGTACCAAGTCAGGAAGTTGACAGATGTGTATGTTCTCTACAATGTTTTGGCTCATATACCTCTGGTGGTGGGTATTAGTATAATGGCAATGACTCCTGTGTTCATTTGTAACATTTACTACACATTAGACAATTAGATCCGTATTAGGTATAATGCTTACAAGCATCAACTAACTTATAATTTAAAACCGTATCTGTTTTGCTACTTTTACTAATGGTAAAAACAAATGCCAGGTTTAAATAGGTAATGGGCATAGTATCAGTTTTCATTCTTACAAACCAAAAGGCTATAGAAACATTGGAACCAGTGCAAAAAAGATTTATGAACATCTTGTCAGAACTAGGTGATTACATCAGCAGGAGGTACTAAACAGCCTTGTGCTTTTCCTTCCAGAAACATAAAAAGGGGACTGAATAGAGAGAAGTTTAAAACTATAGACAGATTCAATAGTTTACGCATAGAATCAATTGCTTAGATTTTTGTCTGAGCCAGACATGCAAAGTTGGGAGAATTCTAGGCTGCATGAACCTGATGTTTCAAAATGGCTGCCTGGACATCAGATGTTGTCTCTGTAGGTGCACGCTGTGTTAGTAACTGGGGAGATGCCAAGCATGAAGGTGGGCTGGGGTGGGCAGAAATCCCATCTTGGGGCTATACCCCAGGTCTAAAATTATAGAGTGAAAGAAACATAAAACATCACCCAGAGAGTGGTGAGCCTGTGGCCTATTTCTACTCTTTGTTTTATATATTTCTATTCATCCAGTCTTCACCCCTCACCCTTCCTTCACTTGTGCCAATTCATGACTTGCACTCAACCCCTAGCCTGCTAGACCCTCCAAGTCAACCTATGCCCAACCACCCATCTTGGTCCCTACATCAACTGATCCTCCTGTACCTACCCCCAATGGGTCTTTATATACCCTATGCCACTTTTGTGCCCTGCATGACAACCCACCCACAACACCCATTACCGTTTGCCTTTACTGCAGCCATACCAACACATACACACACACTGTTTTTAATGGGCAGATCTCAGAATCCTTGTAGAAATCAGATAAAGTTACGTGGTATAATATGAAGTTCTATTGGTCTATTGCATACTTCACTGTATTGAAAAGAAAGCTCATTCAGAAGAACTCATTCACTATATTTACATTCCTTCAACTACAACTCTAGAGCTGAGCAGGTACCTGAACTCTGGCAGCAACCTGGGGCATTACTTCCTCAGTCAGCTGTTACAGTGTTGTGCACTCCAGATCCCCCACGCTGGAAGCCTATTGTGGCCTTTGAGGTGCAAGTGATAGAGCTGGTGAGGGTGCAGGAGGCAATCATGCTGATGTATCCTCTGAGGCCATTGGTAGTATGGTTCTAAGAGGCCGGGGAGTTGGACATTTTCTTCACAGAGGTTTTGGGAGGACTGGCAGAACCTACAAGACAAAAGAGAGAGAAGTCATTCCAGCTAGTGTTAGAAGTGGTGTGCGCTGATTGAGAGTCACTTAATTTGAGATTTGCTGTTGAATGAAGATTGGTACTTATTTGTTTGGCAGGACATGAATATGTTTTGACATCCTCACAGCCATGATCGCAGTTTTCTCCTGTGAGGGCCAGGATTCTCCTCTTGGAGGTGAGGACATGATGCCAGATACCCTCCATCCCTCTGGGCTTTCTGTGTTGATATGGGCTGTCTTTTCCTGTTACTGAGGAAAAAAAGGGGGACATTGATTAAAGTAGGCAGTGGTACAGCTATTACTGCTGGTGCAGGTGGGAGTAGTTGGTTTTAGGAGGTTTGGTCAAGGGGGTTGGCATCAGAGAGAGTGAGGGAGGGTGTTGTGTGCGACAGTGAAAGTTGCAGAGCTTGATCCTCGGTGGGAGGTGAGTGCGGTAGTAGACAGATGTGGCAGAGATGAGTGTGGCACTTATCAGGGTAGAGTGTAGAAGGCCATTGACTTTTTTGTGAAACTGCTAGTCATTTTTCTGCATCTACGAAATGGTATGAACCTGGGTGGCAATCTCAGGCTAGCAGTGTCTCTTCTGCTAGTCTTCTGGGAAAAGGACTCTGTAAGACGTAGGAGTGGAATTAAGCTATTTGGCCCTTCGAGTCTGCTCCACCATTCCATCGTGGCTCATATGTTTCTCAAACCCATTCTCCTACCTTGATCCCTTACTAATCGAGAACCAATCTATCTCTGTCTTATTTACACTTAATGAGTTAGTCTCCAAACTCTCAATGCAATGGGCTCCACTGATTAACTATTCCCTGGCTGAAGAAATTCATCCTCATCTCATTCCTAAAGGATCACCCATTCACTCTGAGTTTGTGCCCTCAGGTCCTAGTCTGTCCTGCTAGTGGAAACATCTTCCCCACATCCACTCTATCCAGGCCTGTCAGTATTTGGTGAGTTTCAATAAAACCTCCCCTAATCCTTCTAAACTCCATCAAGGATAGACACCAGATTCCTCAAAGGTCAAGCCCTTCATTCCTGGACCAAGGAATAATTCACACAGCCCCCTGCTCCTGCTGGTCTATTCCCAATGACGGAGCAATGAAGTGTTCAAGTGAGTATTAATTAACTATATAAGGGCCTTAACTGGAGGCAAGTTGGGAAGGTTATCCATGGACATTGCCCCATGGGCTTAACAGTAGTGGATGCTCCTGTCTAATTATGTGTAACCACCGCCAAACTCAACATGGGGAATGATACAGAGTTCCACTCATGAATTTAAACCTCTGTGCTCATATTATGTTTATTTAAAGCCATGACCATTCAAATTTTACTTGAACCATCAATTTTTTGTCACTTAATTATGCCTGCTGCAACCCTTTTACAGATCTTCCTCATTGTGCATTTCTGTTTACTGTGATTTGAAGGAGTTAAAATGGTGGAGAATGGGCTCCCCACCAGAATCCTGTCATACGTTTAAAAACTATTGACATTGTTGGATCCCGACTGCAATTTAATCAGTGTGTGGGAAGTCAGCTCTGCCTTAGTTCTGACAATTAAAATAACCTCCAGACCTTCCAATTCCAGTCTCCACCTGGCCATCTCCCTTGTTCAGATCATAGATCATAGAATCCTTACAGTGTGGAAACAGGCCCTTTGGCCCAACAAACCCATACCGACCCTCAGAGCATCCCACCCAGACCCATCCCCTATAACCCACCTAAAATTATGGTGTTCTTCCCACCATAATCTTAAGATCATCTAAAATTCTTCCCTCCCCACTCATGCTGACTAATAGATGTCAGAAAAACACTTAGAAAGTAATTTGAACTTAACCTGGGATGTTAATGAGATCAGATTGTTATATACTCTGTCCAGTTTTATTTTGCATTGAAGTTACAACTTTTCCCCATCAGTCTCCTTTGGATTGGTTATGTCAAACTGATCCCCTTGATCTGTTTTTGCAAAGAGAGAAATTGACAATTCTTTGTGAACCAAGACTAAATTTATTTTCAGAAGATTGTTCCATTTGTGGTATTTTCTACTTCCTAGAAATAGACACAATCAGCTGCATGTTGCCATGTGACGTTTGTACTTCTGCTAGCTTGGGTGCTGTAGCATACGCTTCAAGCTGCAATAGCTTCTGAGATTCAGGATAAAACCTTTCAGGTAGTGTAGACAAAACCATGCCCTGCATTAACTTATACCGGATCTGAATTGGGAGTGGACACATCCATCACTGGGTTCAAATTGTAGAAAAAGTATTTAATTTCACAATATTCTCATCCCTCACCTGGGTACTTTGTATTTATCTAACAGTGAAGAAAAGATTGGGAAGAAGGTGCGAGGGTGATGAAATTTACTTTAAATGGTGGACTTATTCCTAAAATTCAGCCAACCATGAAATATAAATTGATATTCATAAACCATAGTGTTATTATGTTCAGATTCTATTCGTTAGTATTGTTGCTGTCCTATAACTGGCATTTCTTAGCTCAAGCTATAACATCAACATTTGCAGTATACTACTGCTCTAAGCCTTTACAACTGAATATTTTTTTCAGATTCGCTTCACATTTTATTGGGACGGTGGATTAGGTTTGTTGATGCCCATGACGTTAAACGTTTGCTCACACATGTATGTGATCCAAAATATGGATGGAGGTTCTCATGCAAAATTATTCTAATTTGGCCAAATTAGCTGCCAGCTATTAATACATACATACGATCAAGAAAACCTACAGATTAGGAGTGGGGTAGGCCATTTGGCCCGTCAAGACTGTTCTGCCATTCAATAATATTATAGCTGATCTAATTATTTCGCATTCCTGCTGATCTTAATAGCTTTCAGCCCCCTTGTTTATTGATAATTTAATGAGCCCTGGCTTAACAACATTCAAGGACTCTACTTCCACTGCTTTTGAGGAAATAAAGTCCAAAGACAATCAAGCCTCTCTGTGAGGTGTCTTCTCCTACCTCTATCTTAAATGGGAGACACCTTATTTTTAAACGGTGATTTTTGATTCTCCCACAAGAGGAAACATCCTTCCGGCATGCACCCTGCCAAGAACTCTCAGGATCTTGTTTGCTTCAATCAAGTTGCCTCTTATTCCTGTAAATTCGAGTGGGTACAAGCTGAGCCTGTCCAACATTTCCTCATCAGATATACCAGGAATTGGTTATTGTAATATTGGATAATCAGTCCAATGCAGAATGTTGCAAAACAAATCAGTGGCTTCCGTTTCTGGCTCTTCAAGCATATCATGCACATTGACAGAAATGAGCAACTGAAAATTGCAAATTCTTCTTCATGGTGTCTGATTTCAGATCATTTTTATTGAAATCCCTTTCTCAGTTTGATAATTTTGCTTATTTATTACACTATGGTGACAGCTCATTGAATCCTAACTGTGTTGTACATGATTTCAACCAGGGAAAATGTGCCAAATTGCTCTAGGCAAATTGTTTCTCCCATAGCTGGACTCAAAGATATAGTATCAGATTTTTTTTGTATTTTCTATCTGTTTCTTCTATTAAACTAGCCCAGATGCTCTCAACTCCTGACTCCCCATATTCTTTAGCTTATTAACAAGGTACAAGGATTGTATTGGAATACTCTCCATCTGGTTAAGTGCATCTCCCACAACACTTGAGAAATGCCTCAGGATGTTTTTTATAATTTTAAAGGATACATAGAAATGTAAGTTGCTGCAGTTTTGGGTTATGTAATGTTCTTCATGAAAGCAAAGGCTTGAAACCATTCATTGTCCTGTAATTCAGCAACAGCCTTTTTTTCCTGACCCATGAACTATTGGAGCTCATCACACACTTCTGAATAGCAATCCCTTATGTAGTCTCTGAGCTGAAAGCAGTGTTGGAGTCTATAATGAATTTCAGAGCCTTCTAACAGCTGGTTAAACTGCTAGTGGTTGAGACCTATTCCTCTAAGAAGGGACAGCTTTAGTGATTATGGGAACTGCAGATGCTGGAGAATCCAAGATAATAAAGTGTGGAGCTGGATGAACACAGCAGGCCAAGCAGCATCTCAGGAGCACACATGCTTGACAGCTTTAGTAACCACTTCCATATCATGCTTCATTTTCAATGCTTTAGCTAAACTACCTGATGGAAAATACAACAAAACTGGAAGACTTGGTGGTTTGGGCTAGTAAAAGGCAATGCCGTTTTTCATTTTGCCACAGTTGCAACTTTTCTGTCAACCATGCAGGGTGCCTCATCAGATTCACATTTTTTGTCCAATAACATCCAATTTATCTCTAAGTCCAGAATGATTGAAAAGATCAATTATTGACATCTCTGATCTATACCAAATATATCAACTAAGTAAACAAATAAAGATTAATGGGAAGTCTGTTATTGTAATACCATTAAACAACACTTACTTGGCAATAAGCTGCCAATTGACACTCAGTTTGTTTTCTGTCAGGGCCCTTCAGCTCATGGTTTCATTGCAAACTTGGTCCAAACATGGATAAGAGAGCTGAAGTCCAGAGGTGAGGTGAGAGTGACACCAAGGCAGTTTCTCACCTCATTTGGCGTCAAGAGATTTTGCCAAAGGTGAAGTTAATGAGAATCAACTCCAGGACTTCGTTGTAAGGTCAGACATGGGGAAGTACACAATTTCACGGATTAATGAAATAGCTAGTGCCCACGAACAGCAAGACCTGTTTGTGTAACATTCAGGCTTAGGCTAATAGTGGCAACTAAGACGAGTGCCACAACAACCATTTCCAAGAGGGAAAAAAAAGACTAAAAGAACTGTCGATGCTGGAAATCGGAAATAAAATCAGAAAATGCTGAATAATCTCACAGGTCTGGCGGCATCTGAGGGGAGAAAGCAAAGTTTTTCAGTGACCCTTCGTCAGAACTGATAATCTGAAACTTTTGATTCTGCGTTTGCTCCACGGATGCTGTGGAGACCTATGCAGTTTTTCCAATTATTTCTGTTTTTATCTTCAAGAGAGAATCTTGTTATCTCCCATTGACATTCAATAATATTGCCATCAATTTCCCCTATTGATGTTCTGGAAGTGTCCATTGGCCCGAAGTTTAACTGGTAACCATATACATACTCTGGAATGGCTGACTTGTTTCTGGAATTCCGAGAATCTATTCTCCATCCACAAGGTACAAGGAATATGCTGGAATTCTCCCCACCTAACTGGATCTGTATAGACCTAACCACACTCAAGAAGCTTAGATTTTTATCTAAGATAAAACAGCTTGTTTATCACCACCTTAAATAGTAATTCCCTGCACCACCAGCAGTACCTAGCTGCAGTGTGCAACATCTATAACATATACCACAACAGCCCTTTTGAAATCACCTTCAACTACCAACTGAAAGAGCAAGGACAACAAGCGCAGATTTCAAGTTCTCCTCAAAATTACAGGTCATTTTCTGTTATCCATGGGAATCTATTTCTGTCCTTCACTGTTTCTGGTGAACTCTGTCCTGGAACTCAGCACTCTGGTGGAGCTACACCAGATGGACTGCAACAGTTCCTAATGGGCCCACCATTGTCTTTACGGGGGCATTAAATGGCAGGCTAATAGGAGGCCCACATCTCAATAATAAATGAATAATACAAAAGCACAATGCTATTATATTTATATTTTAGATGAAATGATATTCTGTCCAGTCTGCATACTAATGCATTTCATATAAAACAGACAAACATTGCATATCTTTGTTTACATGGAAAAGCATTGTTCCATGAAACTGTCATGGCTGTATTGCGAATACTCATATGGAATTACTTTTATCAATATCCACTGGGTGGTGCTGTGATTACTACATACCTGGGATCTGTAAGCTTCTTGCCAATTTCACCTTCACAAGGAGTTGGAAAGTTCAGGACGCTAAGGGAGAATCAAATACTTTCTGTTCTTGTTGAAATTGGCTTTTACACCAGAGAAAAAAACGTCCTAAATGCACTGCCTCAAAAGTAGAATTAAATCCACACAGAAACACTGCAATTTTTGCCCATGAATTAAAACCAAAGAAAAATGTGTTTTAGCAGATGAGAACATTTACAGCATTGTTCACATGCGATTTAGAATACAACAAACAGTGTTTGATGCCTGTGAATTCTACTGAGTTGCACACATTCATAAGGTTTTCTTCTTCCTTGTACGGTATTGTTTATTTGTTGAGGCAGAGCTAAGATTGAGTGCCCTTCAGGCTGGTGAGTCTCAGATCGGACTGAGGCTGTCAAAGGGCACGTTAAAATATTCGGGCATTGAGATAGACACCACCAATTCCTTAACTCATTCCTCCTTCAGCTCATGGAAATTTTAGGTACACTGAACATGCCCCAATCCCCGTACCTGTGTTTTTTTTTGTTACTTTTCTCCCTGTTTCCCTTGTTCCTTGTTTCTGTTACATTCCACTTTCTCTCTGCTTCATTTTTCTTACTTCTACTCCTCCTGCGCTTACAATTCTCGCCATCTGCATTTTGTCTTGTGGTCAACAAGAGCAGCTTTTACCCTTGACAATCGCTCACAATGTGACTAGAGTTGCAAATAGAGATGAATAGGAAGGAATGAAAACTTGAATTTATATAGCATAATTTATTTGAATGTTAAAGCCCTGGAGAGAGTGCGAAGGAGATTTACTAGATTGTTACCAGGAATGAAGGATTTTAGATACAAGGAAGGGTGAGACAAATTGGGATTATTTTCCTTGGAGCTGAGGAGATTAAGAGGTGATCTGGTTGAGGTGTTCAAAATTATCACCAATTTTGACAGGGTAAAGAAGAATATCCTGTTTCCACTAGTAGGTATGTCACTAACTATTTCATCATTGCCAGCAAGGGAGCTGGAAGTAAGGTGAGGAAAAACCTCTTTAGTCAAAGAGTTGTCAGGATTTAGAATAAACTGTCTTGGGAGAGTGTTGGAGGTGAATTCCATAACATATTTCAAAAAGAGAGCTGGATACATATTCAAAGGTTTTGAATTTAAAAGGCTACGGAGATCGGGCTGGAGAAAGGGACAAGCTGCATAGTGCTTTCGGGAGCTGGTACAAACACAATGAGTCAAATGGCCTTCTTCTGTATTGTAAAATTCTATGAAATTTTATGAAGACTCTCCCTACTTACTACCAATCACCTGTGACCAGCACCTGCTAAACGTAATGGGTCTGAAGACGATATTATTTATAATGTGCAAGGAGATAACTGATAGGTAAATATCAGCAGCTGCTGCAAACTTAAAACAAAGAAAAGCAAAAATGCTGAAAATATGTAGCTGCCAGGCAACACCTGTGGAGGGCAAATTAATATTTCAGATAGATGGCCTTACATCAAATTATTTACAAACTTTGATGAAGTCACCCTTATCTCTGAGTTTCTGCTAAATTCTGAGACTCACTACTTTGAACTTCTTCAGCTAACCAAGATGCTTTAAATTGTAAGTTAATTTTGTGGAGTTCTTGTCTGTATCAAACCCACCATATAAGGAAAGCAAAATTGAACAAGTCTTCTGATTGAATCCTGAGAAAAGACTGTGAAAGAAATAAACTGTTGTTATTTAGCTGTATATTGTATTGTCCTGTAACTATATCCTAGCATGATATGAAATTTAGCTATTGTTATGAATAGTTAGCTCCTAATTCATATGATTTGAAATATAACTAATAATGTTGGGAATTAAAGTTTTACCTTCTGGAAAAAATATGTAGAAAAATGGAGGCCACAATTTAATTACTTATTGCAAAAGTATTTCTTTTAGTGTTGCCTTAGTTGTCTGTTAAGAAATATTTGGTCAATGTTGAGTAAGTGATAATGGTAACTGCAGATGCTGGAGAATCCAAGTTAATAAAATGTGAGGCTGGATGAACACAGCAGGCCCAGCAGCATCACAGGAGCACAAAACTGACGTTTCGGGCTTAGACCCTTCATCAGAGAGGGGGTTGGGGTGAGGGTTCTGGAATAAATAGAGAGAGAGGGGGAGGCGGACCGAAGATGGAGAGAAAAGAAGATAGGTGGGGAGGAGAGTATAGGTGGGGAGGTAGGGAGGGGATAGGTCAGTCCAGGGAAGACGGACAGGTCAAGGAGGTGGGATGAGGTTAGTAGGTAGGAGATGGAGGTGCGGCTTGGGGTGGGAGGAAGGGATGGGTGAGAGGAAGAACAGGTTAGGGAGGCAGAGACAGGTTGGACTGGTTTTGGGATGCAGTGGGTGGAGGGGAAGAGCTGGGCTGGCTGTGTGGTGTAGTGGGGGGAGGGGACGAACTGGGCTGGTTTTGGGATGCGGTGGGGGAAGGGGAGATTTTGAAGCTGGTGAAGTCCACATTGATACCATTGGGCTGCAGGGTTCCCAAGCGGAATATGAGTTGCTGTTCCTGCAACCTTCGGGTGGCATCATTGTGGCACTGCAGGAGACCCATGATGGACATGTCATCTAAAGAATGGGAGGGGGAGTGGAAATGGTTTGCGACTGGGAGGTGCAGTTGTTTATTGCGAACCGAGCGGAGGTGTTCTGCAAAGCGGGCCCCAAGCCTCCGCTTGGTTTCCCCAATGTAGAGGAAGCCACACCAGGTACAGTGGATGCAGTATACCACATTGGCAGATGTGCAGGTGAACCTCTGCTTAATGTGGAAAGTCATCTTGCGGCCTGAGATAGGGGTGAGGGAGGAGGTGTGGGGGCAAGTGTAGCATTACAACGCATCATCCTCCGACACTTCCGCCATCTACAATCCGACCCCACCACCCAAGACATTTTTCCATCCCCACCCCTGTCCGCTTTCCGGAGTGACCACTCTCTCCGTGACTCCCTTGTTCGCTCCACACTGCCCTCCAACCCCACCACACCCGGCACCTTCCCCTGCAACCGCAGGAAAGGCTACACTTGCCCCCACACCTCCTCCCAGATGACTTTCCATATTAAGCAGAGGTTCACCTGCACATCTGCCAATGTGGTATACTGCATCCACTGTACCCGGTGTGGCTTCCTCTACATTGGGGAAACCAAGCGGAGGCTTGGGGCCCGCTTTGCAGAACACCTCCGCTCGGTTCGCAATAAACAACTGCACCTCCCAGTCGCAAACCATTTCCACTCCCCCTCCCATTCTTTAGATGACATGCCCATCATGGGCCTCCTGCAGTGCCACAATGATGCCACCTGAAGGTTGCAGGAACAGCAACTCATATTCCGCTTGGGAACCCTGCAGCCCAATGGTATCAATGTGGACTTCACCAGCTTCAAAATCTCCCCTTCCCCCACTGCATCCCAAAACCAGCCCAGTTCGTCCCCTCCCCCCACTACACCACACAGCCAGCCCAGCTCTTCCCCTCCACCCACTGCATCCCAAAACCAGTCCAACCTGTCTCTGCCTCCCTAACCTGTTCTTCCTCTCACCCATCCCTTCCTCCCACCCCAAGCCGCACCTCCATCTCCTACCTACTAACCTCATCCCACCTCCTTGACCTGTCGGTCTTCCCTGGACTGACCTATCCCCTCCCTACCTCCCCACCTATACTCTCCTCCCCACCTATCTTCTTTTCTCTCCATCGTCAGTCCGCCTCTCCCTCTCTCCCTATTTATTCCAGAACCCTCACGCCATCCCCCTCTCTGATGAAGGGTCTAGGCCCGAAACGTCAGCTTTTGTGCTCCTGTGATGCTGCTGGGCCTGCTGTGTTCATCCAGCCTCACATTTGGTCAATGTTGATGTTAGTTTGTGTGTTTTTGTAAAATATTTTAAAATGTGAAACCTTATCCTTTGATAATTTCTGTCTGTCACCAGAAGACCATAATATATAGAAGCAAAATTAGACAATTCTATCATTAGGTAATTAATCTCAATTTAGAGGCTATTGGGTTGTATGGGGATTGTAATATTGTTCACAAATTCTCTCTTTGGCAGTCTAATCAGATGGATTGTTTCATGGGGAACAATTAAATAGACTGGATCTTCATTGTTTGGTATTTAGAAGAATGACTGGTGATTACATAGAACATAGAACATAGAACATAGAACATAGAACATTACAGCACAGTACAGGCCCTTCGGCCCTCGATGTTGTGCCGATTGCATTCAAAAATCACAGAATTCTTACAGGGATCAATAGAATAGATGTGGGAAGGATGTTTTCCCTAGATGGAGGGTCTAGTGCCAGGGACTAAGTCTCTGAATTCAGGCAAGTCATTTAGGACTGAGATAAGAAGAAATTTCTTCACTTGAAAAATAAAGAAGATTTGGAATTTTCTTCCCTAGAGTGCTGTGGGGGTTCAATTACTTTGTTCAAGTTTGAGATCAATAGATTTCTATATATTCACAACAGTAAGGGACACAGTGATAATGCAGGAAATAGAATTGAAGTAAAAGATCAGCCATGAACTATTGAATAGTG
This sequence comes from Stegostoma tigrinum, assembly GCF_030684315.1. NCBI lineage: Eukaryota > Metazoa > Chordata > Chondrichthyes > Orectolobiformes > Stegostomatidae > Stegostoma > Stegostoma tigrinum. The sequence goes on from NC_081376.1 coordinate 29,666,167, forward strand.
CAGTGGTGTCGAAGGGCGGAATGGCCTAACACTGCTCCTATTTCTTATGGTCTCAGTGGCAAATGGATATTTTAGTTTTCATACTGTGCACTTCCACATAATTATAAAGTTAATTACCCATGGGATAGTCATGTCAGTTCTCTCTAAATCCCAAACCCTGAAAAGTATATTGGCAAAGTTCTGGAGTGTAAATGTTTAACATATTGCTGATAACTGCTTTGATCATCCAGTCAGAGGTAATCTTGCTCCTTCTTCTTAGGTTCTTGTTTACCTTTTCATTTTTCCTTCAATGTATTAGACCATAAGACCATAAGACATAGGAGTGGAAGTAAGGCCATTCGGCCCATCAAGTCCACTCCTCTATTTAATCATGGCTGATGGGCATTTCAACTTCACTTCCCTGTACCCTCCCTGTAGCCCTGATACCTTGTGAGATCAAGAATTTATAATCTCTGCCTTGAAGACATTTAATGTCCTGGCCTCCACTGTGCTCCGTGGCAATGAATTCCACAGGCCCACCACTCTCTGGCTGAAGAAATTTCTCCTCATTTCCATTCTAAATTTACCCCCTCTAATTCTTAGACTGTGTCCATGGTTCCTAGTCTCCCCGCCTAATGGAAACAACTTCCCAGCGTCCACCCTTTCTAAGTCATACATTATCTTGTAAGTTTCTATTAGATCTCCCCTCAACCTTCTAAACTCTAATGAATACAGTCCCAGGATCCTTAGCCGTTCATTGTATGTTAAATATACCATTCCAGGGAAAATCCGTGTGAATCTCCGCTGGACACGCTCTAGCACCAGTATGTCCTTCCTGAGGTGTGGGACCCAAAATTGGACATAGTATTGTATTTAGCCTGGATCTAACCTGAAAAATGCATTTGACTGATAGAGCATATGATGGACCAAAAATTATACTATCTCCCATTTCATCCAAGGAAGGTCTGATGAAGTCAACCCTATCTCTGAGTTTCTGTTACATTCTGAGACCTACTACTTTGAATTTATTGTGCTAACCAAGATGTTTTAAATTTCAAATTAATTTTGTGGAATCCTTGTCTGCACCAAACCCACCATATGAAGAAAGCAAAATTGAACTCGCCTTGTAGGAATGTACCTGAACTGTTCCTGAGACATTGCTTCCTTAAAGATCAACCTTTGTTCTGTTCCAAAGTTTCCTCTCAAACTTTTGACATATTTTGCCTTGGCTGGATTTCCTCATTCCATTGAAATTATCCCTGTTTTAATTTAGAAGTTCTATTCTTGATTGCTCTTCCTCATTACTCATTCAAGTCTTATGTTATAGTGAGCATCCTTATTCAAATGTTTCTCCACAGACATTTGATTCTCTTTATTTCCAAGCAAAAGATCCAGCAATGCCTCCTTCTGAGGAATGAAAACATAATGATCACAAAGGGTCTGTTGAACATACTTCAGCTGTTCCTCACCTTCTTAGCCTTTAACATTATCCTGGTCAGTATTTTCAAGAGACATGTCTATCATTATCTTCTCAGGCTAATTGGTGTGGGAAATAAAATGCACCAGCAGCTGTATTCTGAGAACAGACTATAAAGTTCAGGGAGACTGTCGCCCCTCGACATAATGATGCAAGCTCTTGAAGATTCTTTCAGGAATGCAGACATTTTATGGTGACTGCCGCTAGGATGCCAAGAGGCTCATGACAGCACAGCACACACTAGCACCATGACATGCTGACTTTCGTGTAACTTCTGTAACAAGGGCAGGTTTAAGAACAACACTGAGGGGCCAGGATGTAGGGACACCATAAAAGAACAGCACCTATGTATGCATCATAGAAGCACTTTGTGACATTTTCTTTGCAAATGTCTAAAGTTTACATTGGAACAGGACTCATGGCTTCCTCAGTGCCTTGTCTCTTTAATCAGGTCTATTCTAATATAGTTTCATTGAAATCGTGTGATCCGTAGCCTCTGTTGGCGGGATACCTCTTCCAATTTGGTGCAGTACTAGCACGTGTGTCTCTTTCAACTTGTTCTGCTGCTCTTTTGATGCCTTCATCATAAGAAAATACATGATTTAGTTCAAATTGAATGCCATGATAGAAAAGCAAAAGATTTTGCAGTCTGGAACTGCTGAAAGGCAGTTTCCAGAATCATTTCTCAGCAGCAAGACTGAGAAAGAATCTTTGCAGCTACTCAAAGCTGATATTTCAAACTAAGATTTGCACAAAATTAATGAATTCAATCACTTTATAGTTGAAGAAATCTTGCAGATTGTCCTTCGTTTCTACGTGCTTGTGCCAATTTCAATTCAATTAGTTGTCTTGTTATTTGCATAATTGCATCTGTTTGGGAATGGCCTCAGCTTTTTCCAACAGGTAGTTCCATTGGAATTCAGAATGTTCTTTATAATGATGTAACTTTAACTTCTTACTGAAACTCCCACGATTTGCATTGAAACTCCATTACTAGGGCTCTCTACAAATCAAAATGAAAGATTTGATGAATGATTAGCTTTTAATTTTTGATTTACAATAACATGCATTCATAAATCTACCTCATAAAATTGCTCTGCACAAAAATTATGAGAGTTTATTTGATGAATAATGTGATTTTTTTATATTGCAATTTGGTATTACTGCTAAATATTAATTTTGACGGTGATGGCTAAGAATGAGTTACAGTGCAGGTTCTTGAAGCAAGTTCTTCTACTTGCGTTAAGCAGCATACCCTGAGCAGGTTGCATCATCTCAACCCTTGTGATTGCTGCGCTGTCATCTGGGTTTGAGTTTTCTTATATTTATAAATGGCATGCATTACCCATCCTTCGGTACCTACTTGCTTGTTTTAATTTTGACAGTGCTAACTCTGAGCTTTTTAGATTTTAAATTTAAAACACTGTTCATAAGGACATCAAAAGGGTACAATAAACTTTACAGCAGTGTTACTATAGCAACTCTATTAATATTCAGTTCTAACACTCTGAGCAGGAAAAACGTCAGATCCAATCTCTTTGTATTTCAAACCACAGCTTTGTAATTTTAGTGAAACATTAAACATTTATTTGAAATTTCTTAACATTTGTAATGCAGGAAAATTTCCCTGGTATTAATAATGAAATATTTTTTCAAATGTTCTCAGTTGTAATACAGCAAATTAGCTTAATATCTTGCTATTCTTGATACGCCGTCTGATATGTAATTTAGTTAGTGGTGTTAATTGTTTAAAAACAAATTTATAATTTGATCTGTTTATTTTCTAATTAGTAGGAATAAATCTCAAATGTGACTTGTTGAGAGGGAGTTTTTACCTATTATACATATGCAAAATAATGTAACCATTGTCTGCTAATTGGAATTTGTGGACTCCATTTGTCAGCAAATGGTTGTAAAGATCATGCAGACGGTGGCTCTTTGACACGCCTAGCCCATCGCTCCACTCATGGAACACCATATTTGCCTCCACTCCTCCATCAAAGCATTGGTTGCCTTCTGTGATAACTTTCAAGATTTTGCCTTCAAAAAAAAACGTAGGTATTAATACTTGCCACTATGAGTAATCAGTATGACATCAGTAATGAATTTGCCTTCTATCAATAAATATGTGCATGTTTTTCAATCTAACTCAAGAGAGACTTGTAACAAATCCAGTCCTCCAAGATTCCCCAATCAATGGAGATTCTAAGCACAGTTTAGGATTCGCTTGGGAATGTCTTGCAATGGATCAGCGACCAATAACTGCGAGTCTGCCTGGATCTATTGTGCTGGAGAACTAACCAAAAAACAATTTCTTGTCATGTTTCAGTCATATGAATGCAACCATTTCTCTGTTTGCCTTGTCCCACCCCACTCCCCAACAAGCAGATATCAGGACCTGTTGAGGAATTGCCCAGATTCAGGGCATTACAAGAATAGGCATGGCTGAGAGAGCTGGCTCTAGACCTGATGTATTACAAAGTTCTGGAGACTGGATTATCTGACTGAGATCATCTGAGGTAGCTTGAAAGGACAGTTGCATTGAGATGCAAGACAGTCTTTAACTGTCTTTGAAATAACAATACCCATCATGCACAAGACTTTAATAAAGAACATAGCTTTTAATTTTTGAGATAACAATGTGTGGAGCTGGATGAACACAGCAGGACAAGCAGCATCAGATGAGCAGGAAGGCTGATCTTTCAGGCCTAGACCCTTCTTCAGAAATGGAGGAGGGGAATGGGGTTCTGAAATAAATAGGGAGGGGGGGTGGATATAAGATGGATAGAGGAGAAGATAGGTGGAGAGGAGACAAACAGGTCAAAGAGGCCAGGATGGAGCCAGTAAAGGTATGCATAGGTGAGGAGGTACGGAGGAGATAGATCAGACCAGGGAGGACAGACAGGTCAAGGGGGCGGGATGAGGTTAGTAGGTAGGAGATGGGGATGGGGCTTGAGGTGGGATGAGGGGATAGGTGGGAGGAGGGACAGGTTAGGGAGGAGGGGACGAGCTGGGTTGGTTTTGCGAAGAGCTAGGGGGAGGGGAGATTTTGAGGCTTCTGATGTCCACTTTGATACTATTAGGCTGCAGGATTCCAAAGCGGAATATGAGTTGTTCCTGCAACCTTCGGGTGGCATCATTGTGGCAGTGCCAGTGACTGAGAGATTAAGCATTTAGTGTGCCTATTGTCCTGTGCCTGCCATAAAAAACTCACAGACTTGGAAAGAAGATGAAGATTGGAGATCAGAAGGTCTCAGAATTACGTCATCATAATTCTGTAAGTTTAAGTTCCTTATGAATAAGGATAAGAGTAATCCTCAGGTGAAAGTATTAAATTGGAGGAAGGTTAACTACCACAATATTGACAGAAATTGGGAAATGTAGATTTGGTTGGGGAGAGTGTGTGTGCTTTTGTGTGTGTGGTTTTGAGGGTAAATCCACATCTTTTAAAGGCTAAGTGTTTACAGTTTAGCACCAGCATGTTCCTGTGAAAAAGAAGGAAAAGGATGGCACGATTCGGGAACCTTAGATCTAAAGAGAAATCGAGAGTGTAGTCAAAACGGAAAGAAAGATGCATATGTAAGGTTTAGGAAGCTGAAGATAGACAGAGCCCATGAAGAATACAAAGATAACAGGAAAGAATTCAAACAAGGAATTAGGAGGGCTAAAAGGGGCCATGAAATGTCTTTGACTCAGGATTAGGGCAAATTCCAAGGTATTTTATACAGATATAAGGAATTTCAGGGTAGCTAGGGAAAGGGTATGACCACTCAAGGGCAAAGTAGAGAATGTACATATAGAGCCAGAGGAAGTGGATGAGGTTTGAAGAAACATTGAGGGAGATAAGTCCCTAGGACCTAATGGGAGGTATCCCAGAATGCTGAGGGAGGCAGGTGAGGAAATTGCTTGGGCCTTGTATGAAATTTTTGTATCCTCTTTAGTCACAGAAGAGATCCCAGAGAAATGGAGAATAGTCAGTATTGTTTCTTTGTTTAAGAAGAACAAAAGGATATTCTGGGAAATTACAGGCCAGTGAGCCTTACATCAGTGGTAGGGAAATTACTGGAGAAAATTTGGGGATAGGGTTTACTCAAATTTGGAAAATATGGACTAATTAGTGATAGGCAGCATGGGTGGTCATGTCTCACAAACTTGATTGAATTTTTTGAGTAAGTGACAAAGATGATTGATGAGGGCAGATGTTGTCTAAATGATCTTTAGCAAGGCCTTTGACAAGGTCCCTCATGGCAGGCTGATACAAAAGGTGAAGTCACATTGGATCCACAGTGATTGGTAAAACAGATACAGAACTAATTTGGTCATAGCAGACAGAGAGTAGTGGTGGAAGGGTATTTTTCTGACTGGAGATTTCTGACCAGTGGTGTTCTATGGGGATCGGTGCTAGGAACCCTGTTGTATATAATTTACATATATGAATTGAAGGAGAATGTACTTGGTCTGATTAATTAGCTTGTGGATGACAAAAAGATTGAGGGAGCTGCAGACGGTGAAGGGATTATCCAGAGGATACAACAGGGTATGGATAGGCTGAAGACTTGATCAGAGAAATTGATGGAGTTTTTTTTAATCTGGACATATACAAGGTGAAGAATTTTAGAAGATCTAATATAGGAGGGAAGTATACAGTAAATAGCAGACTCCTTAGTAGCATCACCATACGGGGGATCTAGGTGTGCAGGTCTACAAGTTGCTGAAAATGGTGACATAACTGCATAAGGTGGTCAAGAAAGCGTACGGCATGCTTGGCTTCACTTGTCAGGACATGGAGTACAGAAACTGGCAAGTCGTGTTGCAGCTATGGGGAACTTTAGTTAGGCCACATTTAGAATATTATGTATAGTTCTATATGTCACACTACTAGAAGGATGTGGAGGCTTTGAAGAGGGTACAAGAGTGATTTATCAGGATGTTACCTGTTTTGACGGGTGATAGCTATGAGGACAGATTGGACAAGCCTGGTTTGTTTTCACTTGAATGCCAAAGAATGTGGGGCAACCTTATAGAGGTTAACAAAATTATCAGAGGTGTGGATAGAATGGATACTCTGAGTCCTTTTCTCAGGGTACAAACATTCACTACTAGAGGACATAGGTTTAAGGTATAAGGAGGTAAGTTTAAAGGAGATGTGAGAGGCAAGTTGCTTTTACACAGAAGGTGATATGTGCCTGCAAATTGCTGCCAGAGGCGGGGATGGAGGCAGATACAATAGCAACTTTAAGAGGCGTCTTGACAGATATATGAATAGGCAGGGAATAGAGGGATACGGACCAAGTAGAAGCAGAAAGTTTTTAGTTTAGGAAGTCATCATGTGTAGGCACAATTTTGATGGGATCTGTTCCAGTGCTGCATTGTTCTTTGTTCAAAGAACAATGGCAAAGCCATTGAACTGTGTTTCCTAACATTGTTTTCTCCATGCATAGCATCCTTTTTCATTTTTCTATCTCTGTTTGCATGCATGTATGGCAGAGTTTAAGAAGGGATGGTGTTTCAATAAGAGAGTTATAAATTGGTCATTCATATATTGTTTGTGTGTTGTTAGAACTAATTTATTTGTAACAAATACTAATTTCTTGCTAAATTAGGAACCAGGTTGGCATTTTCTGTTAACCTGAGTTTATCAGACAAGGGAACTGGGAATTTTGAGTAACTTTTGTGACGATCCTGGGAGTAGTGGAGCTCGAGTATCACGCAATTTTCCAGGACCATTCTGACAATTTGGGATGTTTATTTCAATGTTACGATATGTGGTGATATCTGTGTGTCTAAATAAGAAAGTCATAGGTTCTAAGGCACGTTCAAAATATGGCAGCAGTGCCTGGGTACCTAATTCCATGGGAAAAATCAGATCTGCTGAAATATCTTTGATCATAGGCAAACTCATCGCTGCTCACATTTCTCATCAGCTGGATGACTTAGGCATAAAAATCACAAGTTAATCTCCATTTCGTGCAATAAACCTGGTTCCAGTTATCTTCCCACTCAATAGGTGAATAAGAAATGTATTAAAATCAGCAGCAAAATGACAGCTGATTTAAAGACCAACAAAAAGGTTTAGAAATATGATAATAACTAACACTACTCTTTAGAAAAGATAGTTCCCTCTACCTTGCAATAGCAAAATACATTACTGCTTTTAATAATTCTATGCAGGTGTCTATTCCCATATATACTTGTTTGTTAAAGACATATGACACTGATGTCATGCTGGTGAAGCAGGAATTGCCCAATGCTTTTTGAAGGTTCATGGCTCAGTGGTCCGCACTGCTGCCTCAAAGCACCAGGGACCCAGGTTCAATTCCACCTTCCGGCAACTATCTGTGTGAAGGTTGTGCATTCTCTCTGTGACTGGGCGGGTTTCTCCTGGGCTCCAGTTTCCTCCCACAGTCCAAAGATATGCAGGTTAAGTTGATCAGCCATGCTAAATTTCCATGATGTCCAAGGATATAGAGGTTAGGTGGATTAGCCATGGGAAATGGAGGGTTGGGGTGGGTCTGGGTGGCATGCTTTTTGGAGGGTATGTGTAAACTCTATGGGTCAAATGGCCTACTTTCACCCTGTAGGGATTCTAAGAGTACAACCTTCTTGATGCCCCAGCACTGTGCTGTCAAATTATACTATACAGCCTGCGCCTGGCTCTTAAGTGTGGTGTTTAACTTTCTGTCTAGTTTTGCCCTAAGTAAGACAAACTCAAATTCATTATTTAAGTATACATATAATGGAAAGATCTGCTTTCTTACTTCAGAACAGATTTTACAAACACTTATTCGTGCACACATTTCTGTGAAAATGTTTGAAACCACGTTATTATTGCTGTTGAGAAATGTGGAAATCTATGGAGACTCTATTGAGATCCAATTTCCCATTACAAAGATCTTCATGTTATCTCAGTAAATTGTACCTGTGAAATACTGTCCTATTTTCCAATGATTAAATCAATATCAAAGTATTTTGAATAACTGAAGTCGATTTGGAAATGCTGCTTGCTATTCTATCCAAATTAGCCTTCAGACACTGTTGGATGTGCAGAATATTGTCATTCATGCTGGGAGAAAACATCGGTTACAGCCTAATTTCTCAAAAGCCCAGTGGTGCATGATACAAAATACTTGCCAAAAAGTTGTGTTTGTCAGAAAATAATTGAAATTTATAATTTCTTAAATATGGTAGTGCTCTTTAAAAAGTAAACATCGATTAAACTGGTATGTCATACAAGTGTAAAAGCAGATGGAAGAGGTAACATGATGTGGCCGTTTTTTTTTTGACAGGGTTCACATAATCATAGAACTAAATAATGGTGTAGCAGAGAGGAAGGCACTTTGGTAAAGCCACCCAATTAATCCCACTGCTCTTCTCTTTCCCCTTCACCTTGCATTTCTTTTTACCACAAATGTTCATTCAATCAATTTTGAAACTGTTTCTATTACCCTTTTAAGCAGCCCATTACAGATCAGAACAACTTACAGCATACAAGTGTTTCCTCATTTCACTTCAGCTCCCTTCCACAATCAACTTAGTTCTGTACCTTTTGCATGACTGACGTTTATGTCATTGGAAACAGGTTCTTTCTATTTACAAGAAATCTGAGCATCCTGGAACATGAATCCTGAAAAGCCAGTTTACTAGTATAACAAGTGATTAAGGAGGGAAATGGAGTGTTGGCTTTTATTGCAAGAGGAATGGGATGTAAAAGAGGGAATTTTTATGGCAGAGCCTTTCTGAAGAAGGGCCTAGGCTTAAATCGTCAACTTTCCTGCTCCTCTGATGCTGCTTGGCCTGCTGTGTTCATCCAGCTCGACACCTTGTTATCTCTAAAAACTTTGAAGCAGTTTGGACAGTTTGCTTACTGGGATAAGGGGCTAATGAAGCATTGGAGGGTATCGTAATGGAATCTACAAAATCTTGAAGCAGACCTTTGAACCTCTGTCTAATGATAACATTCCTATCTCTGATTCAGGAGGCCCAAGTTCATGCTTCATCCTACTCCAGTGTTGTGTGTCATAACAACTCTGAACAGGTCTCTGAACAAGATCGTGAGTGGATTTAATTGAATGGTTAACAAACTGATGTTTCCCTTGAGGAGAGATGAGACTTAGGGGGTCACAGTTTTGAAATAACACAGAGATGAATTTTCTTTTCGCTCAAAGGTCTTTGGTCTGTGAAAATCTCTTTATCTCTTTTCTAGGAAGCATTGGGGGTACAGTAATTGAATTTATGTGAGGCTGAGTTTGATAGATTTTTGATTGACAGTGGGTTTGAGGGTTATGGTTGGAAAACAGGAAACTGAAACGTGAGATCACAACCAGATCAGCCATGATCTTATCTAACAGCAGTCGACAATCTCGAAGGGCAAAATGCCCGGCCTGTCACCGAAGAGCCATGTTTCCATATACTCCACATATCCCATTAATGCTTTTAAGTATCTTCTTCAAGTCTCTTTCCAACTTTCTTTGGTCCAAGATGAGTAACGCTAGCTTCTCCTTTTCTCCATTTAACAGAAGTTCCTCACCTCTGATGCCTCAATTGCAAATCAAGGTCTTTACATCCTTCGTAAAGCACAATCCCTAGAACGGAATAGAATGGGTGGGACTTAATGATCTGCCGGAGGTGGATTTGAAGATAGGGTGGTATTCAAATGGGTGAGAAGTTGTGGTGTCGGGAACCTGTTATTTTTCTGTATCCACCTACTGAAGCCTGGGACGTGGAAGGCTCTCCTGCCCAGATCCCAAATGAGGTCTTCAAATGGGCAGTAATGGAGAAGGTTTGTGACATGGTGGCAGTCACATTGAATCCAGAGGCCGGGACGGAAGCTGTAGGGACTTAGATTCAAATCACAGCATGGCAATGCTAAAATTTAAATTCATTTAATCAATCTAAAATTGAAAACTACTTTCAATAATCTTGACTGTGAAACTGCTATCAATTGTCAAAACAACCCATGTGGTTCACTAATGCTATGGGCAGCATAGTGGCTCCATGGTTAGCACAGCTGCCTCACAGCGGCAGGGACCTGGGTTTGATTCCACCTGTGGGTGACTGTCTGTGTGGAGCTTGCACATTCTCCCCATGTCTGTGGGGTCTCCTCCGGATGCATTGGTTTCCTCCCACAGTCCAAAGATGTACAGGCTACGAGGATTGGCCATGTTCAATTACCTGTAGAGTTCAGGGATGTGTTGATTAGGGGGGTTGATATGAGTGGGATACTCTGTGGGTCAGTGTGGACTTGTTGGGCCAAAGGGCCTGTTTCCACGCTGTAGGGATTCTATGAATGTTCTCTGGACAGGAAATTCACTATCCTTACCCACATTGACCTACTTGTGACTCCAGACTTACAGCAATGTAGTTCATTCTTAACTGCCCTCTAAAGTGGCCTAGTGACAGAAAAATTTGGAATGGCCAACAAACGTTGTAGATTATGAATATACAAATCAGGAACAGACCATTCTGCCATTCAATTCTCTTCCACCGTTCAATAAGATCATGGCTGATCTGTTAGTAGCCTGAAATGCATACGCCTAATAACCTTTCAAATGCTTGCTCAACAAGAATCATCTTGCCCTGCCTAAAAATATTTAAGGGCTCTGCTTCTACCACCCTTTCAGAAAGAGAATTCTGAGACAAAACTTTTCATCCACTCTCTGGTTTTAATGAGCACTACCTGATATTTAAACAGTGAACTCCTAATTCCAGATTTTTCCATAAGAGGAAACAACTACTGTGTCAAAATCCATCAGGATCTTATACGTTTCAATTGAGACACCTCTTAATCTTCTAAATGCCAGCAGATACAATCCTAACCTGACCAACCTTTCTCATAAGACATCTCACTCATTCTAGGTTTTGGTCTGATAAACCTTCTGTGATCTGCCTTCAATGTACCTACATCTCTCCTTAAATAAGGTGACAGTATTAGGCATAGGACTCCTGATGTAGTCTCACCAATGCCGTCATTTCCCTGCTTTTATATTCAATTCTGCTAGTGATAAACTATGACGTTCTAGTAGCTTTCCCAGTGACTTAGAGTCATAGAATCATACAGCACACAAACAGAGCCTTCAGTCCAACCATTCCATGTGGACTATAATTCAAAATTAAACCAGTCCCACTTTCTTGCACTTGGCCCATATCCCTCCAAACATTTCTTATTCATACACTTATCTCAAAGCCTTTTAAATGTTGTAACTGTACGTGCTTACGAACCTTTCATAATTCATTCATGAGGACAGCAGATCCTTCTGCATCTCAGAACTGTGCAGTCTCTCACTAATCAGACAATGTGCTTGTTATTTATTTTTCTTGCCAAGGTCAACAATTTCCCATTTTCTCACATTAGGTTCTATTTGTCACTGTCTTTGCCCACTCACTTAACCTATCGTTATCTTTTTGTAATACCATCTGTTCTCTTCATAACTAATTTTCCTCCTATCTTTGTGTCATCAATAAATTTGTCAATGATATCTATTATCCTTTCATTTAAGTCATTTATATAAACTGTAAACAGTTGAGGTTCAAGCACTAATCCCTATGGTCAATCACTCATTACATATTTCCAGACTGGAAAAGACCCATTTCCACCTGCTTTCTGCTTCCTCTCAGACACACAATTTTCGATCCACACTAATCCCCTACATCATAAAGTTTTATTTTTTACAATCACCTTCAATGTAGCACTTTACCAAATGCCTTCTGGAAGTCTCAGTGCATCTACCAGTTCCCCTTTATCTATAGCATGTGTTATCTTTACAAAGAACTCCAATAGATTGGCCAAATATGATTTATCTTTCACAAATCCATGCTGATTATCTCTGATAACTTTGAATTTAACTAAGTATGTTGCCATAACTACTTTAATAATAGCTTCAAAGTGTTCCTGTGATAGATGTTAAGTTAACTGGCCTGTACTTCCCTGTTTTCTGTCTTCCTCCATTTCCAATTAGAGGAGTTATATTTGGTATAGTAGTGTCCCTGAATCAAGGGAGTTTTGGAAAATTAAAACCAACGCATTCAAAGAAAGGATGAAACAAAATACAACACCATTGCCATTCAACCAGAGGTAGGCAGTAGAATTGCCCTGATCCTGGGATTAAGGCGCAGCTCGGGCCACATACTTTCCTGATTGTGGCTGAATGACCCCAAAACTGGGAATGTGGATTTCCCCCCTGTTTTCTTGCTGTTTTTCTTTCTACAGAAGCTGTCAGACCTGCTGAGTTTTGTTTTCCAGCACTTTCTGCTTTTTATTTTAGTTAATGTGATGCCTGTTTTCCCAATGCAGATCAATTGGATTCACTCAAAATATTCACTGCACACTCATGAAAGATTAAGAATTCGGATTTAAGAGGAATCCAGCGATAGTGCTGCTTCAAGGGCCAATATATAATTTAGGTATTTTAAAGATCCTCTGCTACTGTAGAATCTCAAAGAGTTTTAGAGTTTGGAGTTTGTTTCAAGTTGTTGACCTGGGAGTATTGCTGCTTCCTTCCAGCGGGCAGCAAGAGGACAATTAGTTGATCTGTGGTCACAAAGACATGAGCTGAATAGATTACATTCAAAACACGAGGAGGTCAAGGCATTCTGGGTTCAAATAAAATGTGGATATCCAGTTACTGAGTGCATCTGATGCTTCAGCAGTTACAGGTAGAAAAGAATCAGATTCCATCAATCATGATTAACTATGCTCGATAATGAAGCAGTGACATAGCCCCAAAAAGCTTGTTTGCACATGGAAAGCTCAATGGAAAATAATTTCATCAGTGAATAATTCAATAAACAATTTACAGATAGGCATTGGCCTAGTGGTATTATCACGACACTGTTAATCAAGAGTCCCAGGTAATGATCTTGGGACTTAGTTTTGAATCCCACTTTGGCAAATGGTGGAGTTTGAATTTTAAAAAATCAAGAATGAAGAGCCTAATGATGACTGTGAATCCAATACTGATTGTTAGGAAAACTCATCTGGTTCACGAAAGCCTTTTGCCTGGGCTGGCCTACATGTGGCTCCAGATCCACAGCAATGTGGGTGACTCAACTGCCCCCTGAGCAATGAAGGATGGGAAATAAATGCTGGCCTCATTGCCCTCATCCCATGAATGAATAAAACAAAAACTAGCTGAGGTGCTAAAAAGGATTAGGTTCCTTCTAACTTTATCTTTTGAATACAATGACAGGAATGCTTCTGCCATTTTTACGTGCTACTGTATTGTGAAGAACGACCTTAATTTAAAATAATTTCTGCCTCTTAGGCTCAACCTTTCGTCTATTCACTATTTTTACTGGAAATATCAATGCAACAGGAAACACTGCTGATTGATGAAATGCAAGCAGAAACAACAGCATCAGGAACTTTAAAAACAAAAGCCAGGTTTTTATATCAATTTAACATATTTTAGATACTGTGAATTTATCCACTGAAGTGGAGAAGGTGAAGAGGAGATTTCAAATGATGTAAGGCTTTTGCGAAAGTAAGGATGAATAGGCTATTTCCTCTGAATCTGTAGCTTATAATATAAATTTATGATGTCATTAGATGAACAAAGAGAGACATTAAGGAAAATCTCTTTACAAATGTCATTGTTAGAGCAGAGAATCTTTTATCACAATGATTGGTTTAGGAAGAAATTTTTGTTTAAGCTAAAATTTTAACATTTTGTAGATGAGGGCTGTAAAGAGGAGCAGGGAATTCCAGGGACGAGTCAATGCAGAGATGATGGTCTGAATAATTTCCTTCTGTGGTGTAAATGCCTGTGATTCATGAAACATATCCTTTGGCAAGACACAGTTTTATATTTATTTGCTGAGTTTATTTATTTTATAATCATAACTATGTTTTGTTGCTAGACATTGTCAATGAAGGAACATACAAGCCCCAAAACTGCTATTGAATGATCCTGCCTAATGCTCACAGCATCCTGCCTTGTCTTGCCGGTTTTTTTGGCATGAACCTTCCTAAACACAGCTACTTGCTTCACAATATCTCAGACTTGCAATGCTGTTTAGTGCAGATGCACACTCAGGAAGTTACTTGTTGTCAGCAGTGCCCAGTCAAGTCAGAGAGACAGCCATCACTAAGGGGATCCCATGACAGTAAGATATCTGTCCTTTCGGCCACTTGGGGGTTAAGGTCCTCTCTCCGTAGGGGTGATGGACTAAATATCAGGTGGCAAGACCAGCTGTCTTGGCTCTTACTGCCCTGTTGTGAGCTGTTTTCTTCTGGGATGGGAGAAAGGAAGGAATTGAGTGTAAGTAAAGTGAATAGCACAATCACTAGTGAGTGAGTAGGTAATGCAGATAGCTTGCAGGGTTAGAAGGTTGGGGGGGAGGGGCAGGTGTGGAAGATGTTGCAGGCAATAGAGAGGGTGGTAAAGCATGAGCATTGATGGGAGGTGGGTGCAGTAACAGATAGACTGAGTGTGATGATGGTACTTACCCTGGCAGAGTGGAGAAGGTCATTGACCTTCCTTCACTGTTGGGCATTTAATCAGAGACCTGAGACCACATGGCTAAGGTGGCAACATCACACCAGGCTGGAGAACCTCCTGTGCTTGGTCTGGAGGAAGAGAAAGCCTCTCTGTGGCGCCACCCCATCGACCAGGATCTCCTTCAGCTGCCTGTCTGCAATGCAGGGTGCCAATTTGCCCTTATCTGCTCTGTCTGGGCAAATACTATGAACCATCAGGGAGATTCAGACTGTCTGTTCTTGTTCAGGTACACAAGGGCCCTATAAAATTGTTGTGGATTCCAGAGATGCTGGTCTTTTCTGTCAGTAGCAAATTGTTCTGTGTATGGTGAGTGAGGGAATTGGGTTGACATTGGATGTGAGGAGAGCATAGGGGCGGTATTGGTTGTTAATGAGGTGAGTTTAAGATGATAATTGTGACAAATCTCACTAGGCCTCATGGAAAAAATCTCTCCACAAAGCTCAACAAAATTGCCATGAGTCAAAAAGAACATTCTGCTCACTGTTTTAAAGCTTTCTACACAATCTTTCTCATGGCCTTCATTTCAGCTTTCAGCTAAGCCACCTTAGGAAACCATGATTGTTGAAACTTGTTCAAATTATTTCTTTCAATATTTACAGCTGAGCTAACTGAGCCAGGGCACAGATTGTCCAAGCGTAACAATCTTGCCTGACAAATTGAGAGCTCAAGCATTTCAGACGTTTTGAAGTGGATGCAGTTTAAAAAGAGGCAAACAGAAGCAATTACTAATATACTTAGCAGCTCAGTTAGAAATTAGATTCTTCATTGATCTTTTGATTCAACATGAAACTATACCAATTAAGATTCTGCATATTGATCAAAATATTCATGACCTTTCCTCTGATTAGTTCTTTGGCATTTATGATAAAAAATTTAAACTGTTTGAAATGGCTTATATATTTTGTTCCATGGTAAATGTTAATTGTATTTAACAATTTAGTAGTAGGAAAGTACAAGTCGCATTTAGAATTGTTACAGGGAGAAACAGGATATAGGCATGGGAAGAGTTCAAACCTTATTTCTTGTGAACCGGCTTCTGCTAATATTACTGGGTAGAATCGTACGACAAGTTTAACATCTTAATGTGAAACTTAAAATCGGACGTCTAGAGGGATGCTGCTACAATTCCTCCTTCCTTGAATGGGTTTAAGGGCCTATTTTGTTTACAATGATAGAGGAACAACTACTAATAAGCCATAACAAGATGTGTCTCATTGCATGATCACAATCATGTACAAGTAACATTAGATAGTTTGACATTGTTGTTAAGGCTATTAGAAACATGGAGGGCACATTTTCTCCTTCATGAACCCCAGTTAATCCCCCAGTTTCCATAGCCAAAACTGTGTGAGATTGCCTGATTAGGTGAGCTAAATGCAGTCTTCGACTTTAACCCTTTCAGAATTGTTACCTTGTGCAGCACCTGTCATCTGCTGAAGGATGTCCTGTGTGTGAGACTTGTATTTGATCTCATGCACAGGCTCTTATTACATCAGATAGCCTATACTTGTTAAGGTAAAAATGGAGAAAATGTAATCATGATTCCCAGCAGAAGGAACCGTGAAATGTTACAAAAGTGCTGGGAATGTATTGAAAACAGGAAAGAAAGGTAAAGCGTGCTGCCATTTAAAGGCAGACCCTTTGAAGTTAGAGGTAACTATCAGCAGCCAAGAAATGGTAGCAGAGAACAAGAGCAAACAGCCTAACATTTTTGCAAGAGTGAGTTGGAGAATCAAGTAAGGCATGTGAGCATTTCAGTTCTGTGTTGAGAGGAGACAATTCTGTTTGAACTACTTGAAAGGAAATAACATTGGTGATAAATGGAACACTGCTAACAAGAAAGATAGCCCTGTATTGCCAGAAAAGGTTCAAAAATTTAACAAGGGCAGTAAATTTTGCAACGGCAGCTTTGTACAACAAAAACTAATTAATGGCTCGCTGCACCAGAGGAAAATTGTGCATTGCGTATGTAAGTGTTCCAACATTACTCGGTGGGAGGTGGCCCTGATCAAAGGCTAAGCAGCTGCAGTTACTGCATTTATTCATGCATGCCTGACCTCTTGGATGTCACCTGTTATGCACAGGAAGAGTATCAGAAGTTGATGCAGCACCACAGGACCAGCTAAAACATTTAAAATCAGGAGAACAAAGCAAAAAGACTCTGAGTAAATTTGCAAATGCAACATTGCAGTCTAATTAATTCAGGCTATCGATAACAAAATAAATTAAGAAAAGACTAGGGCAGACTATGGCTCGGATGTTTCTCTGGCTGGACTGTGATTATGTCAGTGGAGATAAGAACTCCTTATAGGAACCCTGAGGAATCCCAATCATAGTACGCACTGAAGCAATTGCCTGGGACATTGATCTTTTCACTGAGCAATTCCTCTCTGCTTGGAACCCTCTGAAAGTTTTCATTTAAATCGTAGACTTTGGACAGTTCTGATGAAATTACTTGCAGTTGCTCAGGAAGAGTTAAGCTATTAAATACAATTTCTAACTCCTGGGTAACTATTAACCTGAACCCATACTTAACACTCACAACACCCCCTCCCCCCAACCCCACCAACTTCACTTTCCCCAGGCTAGTTACACATCCTAGACCCTGACCTGATACCATCCCAGGACTCTTTCCCCCCACCTTCTCCCTGCTGCATTGGACTAGACAAAATCCCCGCCATCAGAGCCAACCTGAGCCATCCACTGTCACATGCCCCGTCCCATACCAAGTCCTACACCTCCAATAGTCAAACCCCCTTCATCCCCATCACTAGACATGGCACCTCCTCACACTGCCAGACCAGACACATCTCCAATCCCACCCCGTCCACCCAACCTGATCCCCCAGCCATCATTGCCTTACCCTATTTCACCTCCCCCACATTGGATCTGACCACCATCACAGCCAGCACCCTCTCCCCACCAAACCTGATGGAAAAAACCTTCTAAAACCAATACCCAGCCTCCCCAATTCCTGCTGGATCTGAATTTTCCCACTCACTCCTAACTACCCTGAATACTGTATCATTTTCCTTGTCACTTGCAGCCTGGCATGCTGCCTGTTTGGCATCCTATCCATCAGTATCTCTTCCTCCTCCCCAGCCAGCATCCTCTCTAGCTGCCACCCGACTCACCTGTCATTCTACCCATCCCCAGCTGCCACTCTACTTACTTGTCATCCCAACTATTGTCTAACTGGTATCTTGTTCCTAATATTGTATCTTTCCTTTGCTGGTGCCCTTCCCAGCTGGCATCCTGCTTACTTGGCACCCTATACCCCTTTATCCATTCTTGGATACAGCCCAAAAACAAATCAAACTCATTAAAACAATACTCTCTCTTGGATGCTGCTGGGCCTGCTGTGTTCATCCAGCCTCACATTTTATTATCTTGGATTGTCCAGCATCTGCAGTTCCCATTATCACTTTCTCTTTCTCTGACAACATTCTCTGTGATTGGCTGGCCAGCATCATTCTGGCCTTGATTTGCACATTCAACATCCAACCAGATTCCAGTCCTTCAGCACGACATACTCTGATGCCAAAGAAGTAACTAATTTGGAATTAACTTTCCAGGCCAGTTCCCATAAACATTTATCAGTTTGTTTTCTCTCTCTTTTTTAAAAATAAGCCTCTTAACTTCAGCTTGCATTTCCAAACCAGAAATGAGAAACAAAAATAAAAATAATGAAAGATTTGTGTATTGACCTCCCAAATAGTAGACACACTGTTGGACTGAGTATAAATCAACAAATAATAGGAGCATATAAAAATAATATAGCGACAATTATGGGTGACTTTAATCTGTATGTTGTTTGGATCAATTAAGTTGGAAAGAATGGTTAAACAATGAATTTATAGAATGCATCAGCATAGTTTCCTGGAGCAATATGTCATGGAGGCAACCAAGAAAAAAGTCATTCTGGGCCTGAAAATGGGTAATGAGGAAAACTTAATAAGTTACCTCTGAGTAAAGGATCCCCTGTGACATAGTGATCTTAACATGATGGAATTTAATATTCAGTTTGCCAGTGAGAAACTTGTATTTGCTTAAATAAAAGGAATTAGAGTAAAATGAGGATAAAGTTAACTAAAGTGGACTGAGTGGATAGATCAGCAGGAAAGACAGTAAGCAAGCATTAGCAATCATTTAAGGAGGTGATTCATGGCTCTCACCAAAAATATATTCCCAATAAGTAAGAACGGTTGTAAGAGAGGGACAAACTAAATGTCACTAACCAAGGGTATTAGGGAGATAGATTGTAACGTTGAATGAATAAACATATAAGGCAGCAAAAGTCAGAGATAGCCCTAAAGACTGGAATAATGTCAGAGTCCAGCAAAACACATAATAAAGAGAAAGAAAGCAAACTAAAAGGACAAACTTGTGAAGAATACAAAAAAAACAATAAGTAGTTCTTTAAATATATAAAAAGGAAGAGAAAAGCCAAAGTGAACATAGGCCCTTTTGAAAATTAATTTAGGAAGATAGTTCTAGGGTACAACGAAACGGGAGAGGAGTTAAACAGATATTTTTCAACAGTTTTACAGTGGAGGATACTTCTAACACCCCGTTAATATTAAAGAATATAGGGGAGGAGTTAAGTACCATCACCATCATTAGAAAAGTGGTATTAGACAAACTTATGCAGCTAAAGGCAGATAAGTCTCCTGACCCTGTCTGCAACCTAGAATCCTAAAAGAAGTAGCTACAGATATAATGGGTACATTCATTGTAATTCTCCAAAAATCTTTGTGTTCTGGAGAGATACTAGAGGATTGGAAAACTACTAACATGATGCCCCTATTCAAACAGGTAGGGAGGAAAAAAATGGCTAACTATACACCAATTAGCCTAACATCTATTGTTGGAAAAATTCTGGACTGAACTATGAAGGGAGAATTAACGGAACATTTGGAAAATCATAAGCTTATCAAGCACAGTCAGCATGGGTTCATGAAATGGAAATTGTGTCTGATTATTTTATTATAGTTTTGTCCAGGAAGTCTCAACCACAGTAGATAGAAGGGAACTCGTAAATGTGTTGTATCTGGACTTCCAGTGACCTGTAACCAATGGGATTCCACTGAGATCAGTGCTGGGACTGCAACTGTTTGCAATGTATAATAACGAAGGAAGTGAATGTAATATAGCTAAATTTGCTGGCAACACAAAACTAGGTGGAAATGCACATTGCAAGGGAATACAAACAGTTTACTGAAATAGATTGATGGGTTAAGTAAATGGGAAAGAAGTTGGCAAATGGGGTATAATGTGGGAACATGTGAAGTTGATTTTAGAGGAGAGAACAAAAGAATAGAATATCATTTAAGGGGGGAAAAGCCATAGATAGCTGTGACACAAAGAGATTTAGGATATGTGCGCATGTAGCTCAGAAAGCTAGCACACAAGTGCAGCAAGTAATCAGGTAGGCTAATGGAATGCTGGCCCTTGTTTTAAGGGGATTGCAGTAAAAAGGAAGTGAAGTCTTACTGCAACTATACAAGGTGCTGGGAGCTCTCATGTGGAGTGCTGTGAGCAGGTTTGGTCCCCTTATTTAAGGAAAGATATCATTTCATTAGAGGGAGTTCAGTGAAGGTTCATTAGAATGATCCCTGTTATGGAGGGATTGTCTTATGACCAAAGGTGAAGCAGGTTGGGATTATATTCACTGGAGTTTAGAAGGATGAGAGGTGATCTCATTGAAACATTTAAGATTATTAAGGGGCTTGACAGGGTAGGTGCTGACAGGGCTTTTTCCCTTATGGGAGAGTCTAAGACCAGAGGGTATAATCTCAGGGAATAAATGGATGCCAATTTGACTCTGAAATAAAGAGCAATTTCTTCTCTCAGAGGGTTCAGTGACTTTGGAACACCTTTCCACAGAGTCCTGCGGGGGCAGAGTTCTTGTACATATTTAAGGTTGAGTGAGATAGAGCCTTTTTCAGAAGAAGATTCAAGAGTTATGGAGAAAGGATAGGAAAGTGGGCATGAGGAATGTTAAATCATCCATGATCCTATTGAATGGCAGACCAGGTTTGAGGGTCCAAATGGCTGACTCCAGTTCCTGTTTCCTATGCTCTCATTGTCTTTAATTTTCACACTATGGCAGGTGTCTGCTGAGAAAAGGGAATGTGATTTGCCATTTACTGAACAATTCAGTGCTATGAAACAACTGTCCAAATGGAAGTAAGGTTCTGGATTTTAGAGGGAGCTGTGAACAGAATAACCTTTCAGAAATCCCAAAGTCCCACCTTTTGTTTAAGAAAAAGACAGACCAGAGTGGCAATCTACATGACACAGACGCTCATTGGAAAATTTAGCCCCAAGTGTTAAGACTATTGCACATGGGAGTTTGTGAATATTAAGGGATAGTTTGAGGTGGCTGGAGAGATTTTTGGAAAAGGAAGGGGAAAATCTAGTTGTCAGAGCAAAGGATTGTCATCACCTCCAGATGCTGTATACAATTATGTTTTAAACTGCCTCTTTAAATTCACGGTAAAATAGGGCATGTGATCTCCAGTGAGTCCTGCCCGTCATGACCCATGAGGTTAAGAAGCGAGGTGGGTCATATTTTCTGAAACATTGTGCATTAGTTGCTTGCTTGTAATGTCTAGCCAATAACAACAAAGTTGTGGAGAAACTCAGTGGGTTTGTTGTCATCTATGGAGAGAGAAAGAGAATAAAGATTTGAGTCCAAAATGACTCATCTTTGGAACCGAGGGGAGAGTTAAAAAAAAAAGAGTTTTTATGATTTTGCAAATGATGGAGAGGAGACAGTGAAACCGAAGGAAAGGTCAGGGAAAGATTAGAGTTGATGGAGATTAGCGATCAGTGGTGTCAAGTTTTACCTTTTAAGACTTTTGCTGTAAAATCCAAATGATGATCAACATTGATGAAACATTAAAATAAAGCAAGGGATCTGAAATAGAAACTTTAAGTGCTGGAGATACTTAGCAGTCAGTCATTGGAAATTTAAATCTCTATTTATAAACCACCAGTCTTTGTGGGGATTGTAATATAATTTTGGCTAGGATTAGGGAGGAAGTTCTTTGTTGAGAAAC
Source organism: Stegostoma tigrinum (assembly GCF_030684315.1). NCBI lineage: Eukaryota > Metazoa > Chordata > Chondrichthyes > Orectolobiformes > Stegostomatidae > Stegostoma > Stegostoma tigrinum. The sequence continues at coordinate 29,688,183 of NC_081376.1, forward strand.
AACTTTTCGAAGGTAAATTCAAATGCAGGAACTTAAGAGTAATAACCTCTGGAATATTGCCCGCATCACATGCAAATTGACAGAAACTAATGGAACAAGAGAATTGACACGATTATTGGGAATAGAGTGGAGGAAAAGAGGGCTTCTTTTGCAAGGGCAACAAAACTAGTTTGCCAAGGGTGGAGCTGTGTTTAAGGAATGAGCTCTACCAGAAGCAGATGGACTTGGTGACCTGGTGGGAAGGGTAAGTAAAGAGGTGGCAAGGGCTTAAACTGATAAGATGGTAGGAGGTGGGTACAGAAATTGAATAAAAAAGCACTCCGCTCACCGCCCCCACAACCGGTAGCTCCACAGTAAATACCAGCCCCCAGCCCTGCCAGGTCTTCACCAGCACCCCCGCAGGCCTTCCCCTCACTGAGGGAAAATGGTCAGTCCTCAGTAAAGGACTCACCTTTATCCCCCTCCACCTGAATATCAACAAATACCACTCACGCCTGGGCATCGAACAGTTTTTTTCTGCCACCTCTGCGCTTATTTCTTTAATCGCAAGTCTAACACCCCCCCTCTACTGACCCCTTCTCCCACCTCCAACGCACCCCCTCCTGCTGGACACCATCCCAAGGCCTCCTACACTCTCTCCACTTCTCCATCTCCATCTGCCATCGTGACATCAATTGCCTCAACCTCTCCACCCCGTCTCACCCACCCCAACCTCTCCGCCGCAGAACGTGCAGCCCTCTACTCCCTCTGCTCCAATCCCAACCTCACCATAAAACCCGTGGACAAAGGAGGCGCAGTTGTAGTATGGCGCACTGACCTCTACATTGCCAAGGCCAGACGCCAGCTCTCTGATACCTCCTCCTACCGCCTCCTTGATCATGACCCCCACCCCCAACAACCAAAACATCATCTCGCAAACCATCCACAACCTCATCATTTCAGGTGATCTCCCACCCACGGCCTCCAACCTCATTGTTCGCCAACCCTGCGCCGCCCGCTTCTATCTCCCTCCCAAAGTCCACAAACTGACTGCCCTGGTTGACCCATTGTCTCCGCCTGCTCCTGCCCCAGTGAACTTGTCTCAACTTATCTTGACTCCATTTTCTCCCCACTGGTCCAGAAACTCTCCACCTACATCCATGACACCACCCACACCCTCCACCTCCTCCAAAACTTACGATTCCCTAGCCTCAACATCTCATCTTCACCATGGACGTCAAATTCTTGCATACTTGCATTCCCCATGCAGATGGCCTAAAAGCCCTTTGCTTCTTCCTCTCCTGCAGGCCCAACCGGTCCCCCTCCACTGACACCCTTATCCAGCTAACCAAACTTATCCTTACTCTTAAAAACTTTTCCTTCAACTCCTCCCACTTCATACAGGCAAAAGGGGTAGCCATGGGTACTCGCATGGGCCCAAGCTATGCCTGCCTCCATGTAGGGTACATGGAACAATCCCTCTTCTGCGGCTACACTGGCCCCATCCCCCATCTCTTCCTCTGTTACATCGATGAGTGTATCAGTGACGCCTCGTGCTCCTATGAGGAGCTTGAACAGTTCATCCACTTTACTAACATGCTCCACCCCAACCTTAATTCCACCTAGACCATATCTGATGCCTCTCTCTCCTTCCTGGACCTCTCTGTCTCCATCTCTGGTAACCACCTAGAAATTGATATCTATTTCAAGTCTACCATCTCCCACAGCTACCTAGAATACAACTCCTCTCACCCAACTTCCTGCAAGAATGCTATCCCCTATTCCCAATTCCTTCACCTCCACCACATCTGCTCCTATGGTGAGGCGTTCCATTCCTGGATATCTCAGATATCCTCGTTTTTCCAGGACCGTAACTTCCCCCCGAAAACATTTCCTGCACCTCATCCCTCACACCACTTCCCCCGCAATAACAACAAAGACAGAATTCCCCTCATCCTCACGTCTCACCCCATCAACCTCCAGATTCAACGCATCATTCTCCGCTACTTCCGCCACCTGTAATCCGACCCCACTACCAAGGGTATATTTCCCTCCCCGCCAGTATCTGCCCTCCAGAGGGATTGCTCTCTCCGTGACTCTGTCATCCGCTCTACACTCCCCACTAGCCCCGCCGCTCCTGGCACTTTTCCCTGCAACCGCAGGAGATGCTACACCTGCCCCTACACCTCCCCACGCACCTTCATCCCAGGCACCAAGAAAACCTTCCATATTAAACAGATGTTCACCTGAACATCTGCTAATGTGGTATATTGTATCTGCTGTTCCTGATGTGGCTTCCTCTACATCAGGTAAACCAAGTGGAGGCTTGGAGATTGCTTTGTGGAACACCTACGTTGGGTTCACAACAAACAACTGCACCTCCCAGTCGTAAACCACTTCAACTCCTCCTCCCACTCCTTGGGTGACATGTCTGTCCTGGGTCTCCTCCAGTGCCACAATGATGCCACGTATTCCTCATATTCTACCTGGGGATCCCACAGCCCAAGAGTATCAATGTGGACTTTACAAGCTTCATAATGCCCCCATCCCCAACCTCATCCCAGGGACTGCCCCTCTCGTCTCCACCTCCCTGACCTGTCCGTCTTTTCTCCCACCTACCCACCCCTCCCACCTCACTGACCAACCCCCATCTCAACTCCCTACCTACACTCACCTTTACTAGCTTCAACCCCGCTTCCTTGGCCTGTCCATCTTCTCTCCCACCTATCTGCTCCTCTATCCACTTTCTGTCATCGCCTTGCCCTCGCTCTATTTATTTCAGAAACCCCTTCCTCTTGCCTATTTCTGAAGACGGGTCTAGGCCGGAAATGTCAGCTTTCCTGCTCCTCTGCTGCTGCTTGGCCTGCTGTGTTCATCCAGTTCCACACCTTGTTATCTCAAATATAGAGGGAACAGGAAAGAGGAACACAGAATGGATTGTCTAAGATGGCCATAAATGATCGGGGAATGAATACAGTAGTGGAGGATGATTGTAAAAAGATATTTACAGATAAGATGGATGGAGTTGCTATTAAAAAAAATTAAACTGTACAACAATGCATGTATTATGTAATAAAACAAGGGGACTGAGTTAATATGTTGTGAATAGTCAGATATATTGTGGATTTATGAGACATGCAGAAAAATCAGAATTGGGAATTAAAAAGTACAGGGTACAATATAATTAGAAAATATGGAGAGCAAAAAAGGGGGAAGTAGAGTAGATGTACTTATTTCAAACAACACGACAGTAGAAAAAAGTGCCATAAGATAGAAATAGAATTTAAATGAATTGAGATAAAGAATAAGAATGGATCGAGCACACAGAGTGGACAGCCTACAGCCCACCAAATAATGAAAGTGAAGTGGAAGATATATTCACAAAAATAGGGAAATGAGAAACAACCGTGGAATACTTATCACAGAGGATTTCAATTAATTGCTCAGACAGGGGAAGTAAAGGAGATAAGGGAATAGATGCTCTACAATATGTTCTGAACTTCTTCCCAATGTAGTACATAAGACAAAGATAGATGGAGGGACAGGTAGTATTGAGGAGGCGGAGAGGCTGCAGAAGGATTTAGACAGGCTTGGAGAGCAGGCAAAAAAGTGTCAGATGGAATACAATGTGGGAAAGTGTAGGCCATGCACTTTGGAAAGAATAGACTATCTTCTAAATGGGGAGAAAATTCAGAAATCTGAAGTGCAAAGGGACTCGAGAGTCCTAGTCCAGGATTCTTTTAAGGTAAACTTGCAGGCTGAGTCAGTAGTTAGGAAGGCAAAACAATGTTGGCATTTATTTTGACAGGGCTAGAATATAAAAGCAGGGATGTACTTCTGAGGCTTTATAAGGGTCTGGACAGACCGCATTTAGATTATTATGAGCAATTTTGGGCCCCAAACCTCAGGAAGGATGTAGTGGCCCTGGACCAGGAATGAAAAGTTTAACATATGAGGGATGTCTGAGGATTCTGGGTCTATACTCGATGGAATTTAGAGGGGTAGGGGAGTGGGATCTAATTGAAACTTACAGAATATTGAATTGCCCGGACAGAGTGGACGTTGGAAATTGTTTCCATTGGTAGGAGAGACTAGAACTCAAGGACACAGCCTTAGAGTAAAGGGATTTATTTTATTTCCTTGAGAACAGAGATGAGGTGAAACATCTGCAGCCAAATAGTGGTGAATCTATGGAATTCATTACCGTAGAAGGCTGTGGAGGCCAGGTCATTGAGTATATTTAAGACAGAGAAAGATCTGCCTTAAATATACTCAATGACCCCGCCTCCACAGAGGATCAACTGCTACAGGGAGAAAGTGGGAAAATGGGGTAGAGAAAGTTATTAGCCGTGGTTGAATGGTGGAGCAGAACTCGATGGGCCAAATAGCCTAATTTCTGCTTCTGTGTCTTATGCTCTTATGGTAAGAAGGTCGACATGGCAGGATTCACAGCTGGATTTAGTAATGGGAAATAAATTAGGGAAGGGTAAGTTGTAGAAGATCGAGACAACAGTAGGTGTAATTTAATTTGGTTAAAACAATACGTCAGAGGACCATAAGTATGACAAAGACCAGGGTAAAAACTGTAGAAAAGCTGAATTTGAAAGACTGAAAAAATAATTTGTGAAAATAAAATAGACAACAATGATGGCAAACAATGATTTGGAGCAACCGTGGGAAACATTTAGAATGAAATTCAATAGAGTCCAGGAAATAAACGAAATTGTGCTAAATACAGTAAGAATCTAAACACTGATAAGGAAAAAATGAATGAATGAAGGCAAAAGGGAAATATTGAAGCAGAGGGAAGAGACACATGCAAAGTACAACAGAGCAGAGCATGGTAATGGAGAATAGGAAGAGTTAAGGCAGAATTAAAAAAAAACAGATTGGCAAGGAGGAACCATGACATCCAGGTATCAAGGACAAAGAAACAAAACAGTAAAATTGTCTGCAGATACAATTTTTTTTAGAAGGAGTTTTGGGGTTGAGAGAAAGATATGGGCAGTATAAAGTCACAAGCAGTGATAATGACATGGCATACATGGTCAGCAATTACTTTGTTTCACAATTTTCTAGGCAGATATATCATGTAGGTATGACATCAAAAGGTAAGTTTTGAAATGATGTTGCCACATATAAGACAAAGATGAGAAATATAAAATACATTAACCCAACTCATACAGGGTAAAATCATGAGTCTGATCAAATTGCATCCATTCATTTTAAAATAATCTGAAAAGGAATAGCAGAGGCACTTTGACAAATAATTTGATTGAAAGTGGTGTGGTGTCAGAAGGCTGACACTTAGATAACATATTACTACACTGAAGGATAGTTACAAATTTGGACATCGCAGATCTTGACAAATCTGTGCAACTTACTCTGTGCACAATCTCTACATTTCTGGAATTGATTTCCGTCTCCAGATTTTCTGCCAGTTTTTGTACTGAGCCATTTTCATTTACAGAGCGATAACACAATGTTAAAGAAATACAGCAAAGAAATAGACAGTTGCTTTCCCTTTGGGAATGTTTTCATTCCATGATTATGATAGCTTCAGGCACGTTTAAACTTCACAGGAAACCTGCACTTTCCTTCCTTAGTAATTTTGCTCCGTGATGTAATTCTGGTGATCAGTCACTACTTCCTCAATAATAGTCCTGGTTTGTGTCTAAATCTCTTTCCAACAATGTGAATTTCTATGTAGTATTCTGTCATGGCAAGACAAAACAAAACAGTGCAAAATCATTGGAAACAGATGCCTCGGGAATAATAGCAATATTATTTTCAAAGGCTCAGGTTGGATAACTTGGAATGGAACTTTTAGAATGGTGGGAAATGTGGAATCTGGAACTCAGGACCAGCACCATATCACCATATACCTCAACCTTTTTTTAACATGCACGGACCACTGGCCACCAGCTGTTCATACACATTAACACAAAGAGGTACAAACTTCAATTGGATTCTTATTTTGTACGTGTCTCAATCCTTGCAATAGATCTTATTTCTTTTCTCTAGGTGTATGACAGTAGTAATCTCAGCAGGCCACTGTAACAAAAATTAACTGCATCATTAACTACCTCCTAATCTGCGTCTACATAGACGGGGCAATCAAATCTCAATTTGTTTGAACATTATTGCCTCAGGAAGCAGTGTTTCATCAGAGTGGTTGTGGCCAAGTTTTCCTTGATGCTTCAGGTAAGCTTCCAGTTATGCTTGTCATAGTGATAGCATTGCCAAGTGCAAAATAACAAACAGCAGGGCAACTTTGATCCAGGGTGTCAGATCCCTACTTGAGTAATTAAGCATACTGCAGATTTTTCACTTTATTCCAGTTTCTAAGAGTTGGATTATATGATCCAGCATTGGCAGGCTCGGGGATGGGGTGGGGACAAAAATTCAAACTGCACCATGCCAACCACCTCCCTTATGCTGTGATTTATACAAACCCTGCTGCAAACCATTTTTGGAAACTTCTTACTACATCTGGGCTCGGAGAATTTGCATGCACCCTCTTACTGGCTACTTTATGTTAGTAAGCTATTACTGGTCTTGGTCTCTCGCATTTCCAATGTGCCTCTGTCCCAGACGGGTACCATTCACCTTTTTGTCTTTTTGCCCAGACTTTCTGATCTGGTTTCAAAATTGACATTGTGTCAAGTTTGATCACTTCTGTTGTTTACTTCTGTGGCATGGTGTTTTCCTATCTTGACCTTCTTGTGGTCCAGAACCATCATATTTGGCCTGAGATTGTACCTTAAGAATTCTATTTCTGTTTTTCATCTTCTCCCCAAATGTAGTTCTGCTGGTGAATATGCATTACTTTATACTGTCGATCTGAGTAATACTAACTCCTCATTTCTTTCATAAGAATTAATGACTTTCTGATTTTCATTGCCCTCTCTGCTTCTTCACTTGACCAAGGATGAAGAGGAAAAAAATTACAAAGGGACATTGGTAAATTAAGAATGGGCAAAACTGTGGCAGATGGAGTTTAACATAACCAAGTGTGAGGTTATACATTTTGAACTGAAAAATTATAGATAAGGGTACTCTTTAGATGGTATGAAGTTAAATGCAATGATGTCCAAAGAAATTTGGAGGCTTGCGTGTATAGATCTTTAACATGTCATGAACAGGTGCAGAAGATAATCAAAATAAAGCTAATGGAATGCTGGTCATCATATACAGAGGTTTGGAATACAAGGATGCAGAATTTGTGCTGCAGTTATACAGAACTTGTTTAAGCACACTGTGAACAGACATGGGCACAGGAAAAAAATACATTGACTTAGGAAATACAACATAGGCTTACAAAAACAGAAATTGCTGGAGAAAGTCAGCAGCTCTGGCAGCATCTGAGGGAAGAAAATAGAGATAAAATTTTGAGTCTGGTGACTCTTCATCAGAAACTGGTTCCTGGACTTCAGGTTAGTTTAGTAAGGGGAGGCCTTTCCAGACAAACCTGTTAGAATTCTTTGAGGAGGTGACAAGTATGTTAGACCAGGTAAACCCAGTAGATGTTATCTATCTAGACTTCCAAAAGGCCTTTGATAAGGTGCCTCACGGGAGGCTGCTGAGCAGGGTGAGGACCCATGGTGTTCGAGGTGAGCTACTGGCTTGGATTGAGGATTGGCTGTCTGACAGAAAGCAGAGTGTTCGGAATGGCAACCGGTGACGAGTGGTGTCCCGCAGCGTTCAGTGTTGGGGCTGCAGCTATTCACCTTATATATTAATGATCTGGATGAAGGGACTGGGGGCATTCTGGTGAAGTTTGGCGATGATACAAAGATACGTGGACAGGCAGGTAGTACTGAAGAGATGGGGAGTCTGCAGAAAGATTTAGACAGTTTAGGAGAGTGGTCCAGGATGGCTGATGAAATTCAACGTGAGCAAATGCGAGGTTTTGCACGTTGGAAAAAGGATACAGGCATGGACTATTTTCTAAATGGTGAGAAAATTCATAAAGCAGAAGTACAAAGGGATCTGGGAGTGTTTGTCCAGGATTCTCGAAGTTAACTTGCAGGTAGAGTTTGTGATTAAGAAAATGAATATAATGTTGTCGTTTATCTCAAGAGGGTTGGAATGTAAAAGCAGTGATGTGCTTCTGAGACTTTATAAAGCAGAGATCGACAAATTCTTGATCTCACAAGGAATCAAGGGCTACGGGGAGAGTGCAGGGAAGTGGTGTTGAAATGCCCAGTTGCCATGATTTAAACATCGGTGGAGTGGGCACGATGGGCTGAATGGCCTTACTTCCACTCCTATATCTTATGGTCTAGGTTATGAAGAGAGATTATATAAATTTGTATGCTTTCTCCAGTGTGACATGATTGAAGTCTTCAAAATATTAGCAAGGAAAAAGAGAATAGATAAAGACGAAATATTTCCATTGGTTGAGGATTCTAGAACAAGGGGACATAGGCTCAGAATTAGGACTGGATATTTAGGAGAGATATTAGGAAGCACTTCTACATACATAAGGTGTTTGAAACTCTCTTCCACAATTGGCAGTGGATATGGATGAGTTGTCAATTTTAAATCTGAGATAGATAAATTTTTGTTAAGTAAAGGTATTAAGGAATATGGGTCCATGGAAGGCATATGATGTTAGGCCACAGATCGGCCTGGATTGCATTGAATGGTGGGATAGGCTTGAGGCACTGAATGGTCTACTACTGTTCCAAAGTTCCTATGTTGTCATCTGATTGATACTCACCTCGATGGTGCATTCTTAAATTCCTCATTCACAAATAGAGGTCTGTTTTTGAAAACTGCTTTGGTGCTTTAATCATCGGCTCTGCTTGAGCTGTATAAAATCTTGAATCTTTAATGCTTTATCTTGAATAATAGTCTGTCAGGATTAAATAAACCTTCCCTCTGAAGTTGAATAAAACTAGTCTAATTCTAGCTTCTCCAAGGTTTTTCTAGAAATTTTGAGACCGTTAATGGTTCTGTTTGCCTTTAATGGCATGAACTATCAAGATCACAATTTTTATTCATTTTGAAATATAGCCTCTTTTTGTTCATTAATGAAATATGGGTATCAATAGCTAGGTAAGCATTGGTTGCCCATCTCCAATTGCCCAAAGAGTCTGTTAAGAATCAGCAATATTGCTGTGAGTCTGGAGTCTCATGTAGATCAGGTAAAGATGGTAGAATTTCTTTTCAAAATGACATCAGTAGGAACTGCTGATGCTGGAGAATCTGAGATAACAAAGTGTAGAGCTGGATGAACACAGCAGGCCAAGCAGCGTCAGAGGAGCAGGAAGGCTGATGTTTCCAGTCTGGTCCCTTCTTCAGAAATGGGGGAGGGGAAGGGGGTTCGGAAATAAATAGGGAGAGAGGGGGAGGTGAATGGAAGATGGATAAAAGAGCAAATAGGTGGAGAGGGGACAGACAGGCCAAGGACGCAGGGATTGAGCCAGTAAAGGTGAGTGTAGGTGGGGAGTTAGGATGGGTGTTGGTCAGTCCAGGGAAGATGACAGGTCAAGGAGGCGGGATGAGGCTGGTAGGTAAGGGGTGGGAATTGGGTAGGTCAGTGAGGTGGGAGGGGCAGATAGGTGGGAGAAAAGATAGACACGTCAAGGAGGCGGCGATAAGCTGGGCTGGTTTTGGGATGAGGTCGGGGTGGGGAGATTTTGAAGCTTGTGAAGTCCACATTGAGACTACTGGGCTGCAGGGTTCCCAAGCGGAATATGAGGTGCTGTTCCTGCAACGTTCAGGTGGCATCGTTGTGGCACTGGAAGAGGCCCAGGATGGACATGACCCCACCCCCACACCCTACAGATCAGCCTCATCCCCGCCTCCTTGACCTGTCCAACTTCCCTTGACTCACCAACCCCCATCCTAACTGCTCACCTACACTCACCTTTACTGGCTCCATCCCTGTCTCCTTGACTTGTCCGTCTCCTCTCCATCTATATGCTCCTTTATCCACCTTCCATTTTCCTCCCCCTCTCTGTTTATTTATTCCAGAGCCCCCTTCCCCTCCCCCATTTCTGAAGAAGGGTCCAGATCCAAAATGTCAGCTTTCCTGCTCCTCTGATGGCATACAGTGTTCATCCAGCTGTACACCTTGTTATCTCTTAAGCCAGGAAATGCAATAGTTTTATTGGCATATGCTGGTGCTGGGCATGAGGAGGGGGTCTCTATTGTGGGACACTGTGCCAATCAGAATTGCTTCCTGCACTAGGTCATCCCCTGCTTGTTTGTGGGGTCTTTAAGGCTTGAAGTAATCTGGAGTAGATTAAGCTACCTATCTTTCTGGTTATTACTGCAACTATTTACAGGTTACATGAATATGACCTCCAGACATTGTAAAAAAGCTGCAGGTCTGTACCCCGTAAACTCTACCATTACTCTGATCAAGTGCCCATGAATCCACCAGGAGGGAATTCTCACTGCACTTGCTCAAATATTAACCATTTCAGACTCACACACAACACCCTCATTTACCCTTTCTCCCTTCAGTCTGCTGAACCCATTTCTGAGACTCCTTGTTGGGTCCCACCAAACAAGCTCAGTGGGCTCCAGATTTATCTGTTAGTCCATGCTCCTCAGCTTGCTGGTTTGCCTGTAGATCCACTTCAATTGAATTAGATCAATATACACCAATTCTTTATCAGTTGAACAGTCTAGTAACATCTTTCTTGCATCTGTAGTAGTCAACCTCAGTTGTGACATGTGTCAGTAAAATTCACTAATCTCATGAACTACTTTGCTGATCATAGCATGTGTAAAGTAACAAGGTTCAAAATATTGACAGCATAGGTTTGCTTGTGGAATTTGGTTTTTCAAAGAAAACAGAGTTAAAAGCTTTGAATTCTATCAGCAGCTTTTATGAGGATGGAGACCAGTTTGGATACAAAACCCCAATATCTTGGGAAGTTAAATTTTCTGTCTCCTATATGTAAATGATATATACATAGTGAATCATTAATATGAAATGATGCGATTTCTTAAGTTTAGATTATTTTGTTGAACTTCAATATACAGTTGAATCCATTTGTATGATTTTCCAATAAAAAGTGTTGCGTACAAGTCAAAATATTGAATGATCCTTCTGAATGCTCACAGAGTCAAAATCAGGAAGTAAATTAAGTAATTAATGCAATTTAAAATTGTATGCGAACAGCACATCAAGGAAAGGGGAAGTAAGATGGGAATAAGATAAAGATAAAATAGACATGAAATGTGAAGAAAAGTACTTTAGTTTTTAGTTTTCGGTAAAACCTCCAAAGATGATTAAAGTTTGAAGGAATTAAACTCCACAGAGCGATTGTTAGATTATCATCAAGATGACACCATTAAAATGAATGCACACTTGAATCAACCAGCCTGAACATAATTATATGTACTTTAATGCCAAATGTCTTGGTAAGTTACAAGTGTGGAGAAGATTCAGGGAAACTTGCAAAGCAAATTCCTATTTCTGTGTTGCATTGCACATGTATAGAGACTCAAGGTTGCTTCAACAGCAAAATCAAAGGGCTAAATTTTTTTTTGGCTAAGTCCATGTTGGATCAAGTGTTTTGGAGGGTTTTCCACCATGAGGTCGGATGGATTTTCTCACTATATCTTGCCAAACTTGGTGCATTAATCACCTACCCCACCCCTGTGATCTTCCTCTTATTAGGCCCCATTGTACCATGCATTTCACAACTACTTGTCACACAGCAGATATCTGCTGAGAAACCAGCACCCTTAGCAATTGTGCCATCTTTAAAAGCCTGCAGGGCTCCTGGATGAGCACTGGGATTCTGGTGCTGCCATGCTCAGTTGTCTTGGACATTCTGGACAAGGGGAGGATAGCATTGTGATTCTCTAGCAGGCACCTGGAGGTCCTCATGGGCAGACTGTTGCCACCACAGCTGGGCAGACTGGACCATGGTCACTAGCCAGATCAGTGCTGCATCCATAGTCGGGATGAATGGCCAGCGGTTCTTTAAAAGGTCAATGATCTTCTCTGTGTACCAATATCTAATTGGAAATATCTAATTATTAAAGTGCCAAAGTCTACTTTGCCAACTCACACTCTATCTCTGCTACTGCACCCACTCTGACCAAGGCTCATGCTCTGCCATTCACACTATTGCCTTCAACATTTGCCCTCACTCACTCTCAGCACCACCCCCCACACCCCCAACAATCTGCATAGCTTCTGTACTGCCTCCTCACAATCTCAAAACACCTCCGCACCTTTCCACAGCTTTCTCCCACCTGCACCAGCACTCATGGCCGTTCGACCCACTTTCATCTCACTCAGTTCCTCCCTTTCTCTCATTCCAGGAGGAGACAGCCCAAGCCAAGACAAGCCTGAGTCAGCCTATACAGGTGTAACGATGCTATATATTAGGCCCTCGTCCCATACGAGGATAAAACAGGGATCACTCCTGTGGGGGTGCTACTTCATTCTGCTCCTATCACATTAACTCTGCTGTCAGTGTCATTCATTGCACACCACGTCCAACCTGTGATGCCTTCTCTCTCTTTCATCTTGCAGGTACAGCCAGAGTATTTACCACTATTGTGGTGAAACCCAAACTCATTTGGCAAAATAAAAGACTGGAGCATTCTGTTCTTACGTGGATATTTTCTTGGGAAATCCTCTGTGAAAGATGAAATACGATTGTAGAGGGTGGATTATTAGATCTCAAACTTTGGTTGACAAATTACTGTTTATAGACAAGAGACAATCAATTACCATAAAATAGTAGGGATCTTACATTAAATCCACCAAGACAGGGAAAACCTTTCAACACTGCAGCATAACATGAGAGAATTGACATGACAGACAAATAAAAATCTTTAAAGAAGAAGAAATATGTAATCATATTTAGTAGTCATGACATCAGCATTAATATTACCAGGAAGGTTTAATTTCAGTGATGGGCCAAATAGAACAAAAAAATTGGACATCCCAAGAGAAAATAATTCTTGAGGTATACAACATATTTTCAAATAGATACTGTGTACAATTGACAGAATAGAAGTTGTTATTGGTCATCAAGGTGTAAAGAAACAAATGTATTTGAAGGGACGCCGAAAATCTTTAAAATTCATTTAAGCTTCAGAGCTAATATAATGCTTGATAAAGCAAGATCTAACAGAAGAATACATATCCAGGGGAATTCATAGATTATTTCATTAAGGATATCTACAGTCATGGCGAGTGACGTGACTATGCTGATTGTAAATATTACTTATAAGCCTTTGTCAGATTTATTATAGTTCAAAGAACGGCTCTTGAGGAAGCCATTCAAATGGGGAATGAAGCGAAGGGTCAGAAGCAACGCCCTCAGTCCTAAGGGGTGAAAATCAAACTTAGCACAAAGAGTCATCAGAGTACTTTCAATTCTATGGTGCATAAAAATGTATTTAATCTCATAAGACACATGTAATAAAACAATTCAATGGCTAAGACATACACTAAAAGTCCTTGCCAGTAATGTGGACCAAAAAAAATTCATAGGGACAAACAATGCTCAGCTATTGAAACTGAATGCTTTTATTGTGTAACATTCAATCACTTGCAAAAAATGTGCTGATGTAGGACACAGCTACAGGAAAGCAAAAGATCAAAGAACTATCTACCTGATCAAGTAAATGACCTAGAACAGTCTCTAGTAGAAGACGAATGCATAAGTTTGTAAGAGACATCAGTGACCCAGACAACTCATTTCGGCAAGCTTACATTAGTCAATGGGCATCTCATGAATTTCAGTTAATAAGGGAGCAAGCATAACAGTTTTATTAGTTCTCAAGCTTTGGTTGACAAATTACTGTTTATAGACAAAAAGTGATCAATTACATGGCTTGTGGAGCATTGCATTTAGTGTTAAATGTAAACCACAAGCAACTCTCCTACATAAGGTACATCAAATATTAGGATAGCTACATGTACTTCATAACCAGTAATCTACAATTGAAACTTATGTACTGATTTTAATCAGATTCAAACCCCAGAAAGGGTTTAACAACAAAAGCTTCAAGGAACAATTGACAGATAATTTTATAGAGTGCCATAAGCTCATGGCGGAACCTAAGGAAAAGTTAAAATCCCCTGAAGTTAATTGAAATGGGAAATTTGTTGAATGCTATCAATGAGATAGAAAACTGTATCTATACTCATTTCACAGAATTTTTTTCCACTGCTGTGAAAACTGAAGAGAGTTCTGATTTTAAGTGCCAAGGAACTTCAAAAAGAAAAGCAAGCAAACAGGCAGCAACAGAACAGCATGTCCCACACAAATCCCACTGAAGCATCTACAACTTAATTGAGTCAGGTTATAGCACAACACAGTGAATGACTAATTGTGATAAATCCAAGTTATGCATTACGATTCTGAGTTGACTAGAAAGGAAGAAGTTCAGGTAGAATATCTGACTTCCTTACTTTTCAAAGAAGAATCCTTAGTGTAATGGATTTCATATTAAGCAAGATGGAATCTTCAGGTAACACAATTTAAGAACCAAATAAATTGGTTTCACCACTAGGTTAAACATTGTGGGTGAACAAGAAAGTCCAAACTAATCAAATGGCACAAATCAATAGGCAGGTTGACAGCAAAAATCCACTGGTACAAAATTGAAGACATGTGGAACTCATGTTATTGGAAGACATCACTAAGAAGAGATGAGCAATGTCTAAAGATTCGAGATACTGCAAAGAGACAAGCCTGCTCTAGCAGCGCTAGCATCCTCCATGATAGAAATATGAGAGATTAAAGATTCACCAGTTCAGAAGCAGGTATCAGATTTGAGGCCACCATGAAGACAATCCCAAAATTTAACAATTTTCCAATTCTAAAGAGTAGTAGTTCAGGGAGAATAGCAAAATTTTTGGTTCAACAGTATTTACAAAGTCAGAGAGTTGGAAGCATGTGGAGTAGTGGTAAATGTGATTATACTTAAAAAGGTATAACAATCATGGTTAACTGAAAAGGCTTGATGTGGAGGTGCCAGTGTTGGACTGAGGTGGACAAAGTTCAGAAATCACGCAATACTAGATTATAGTCCAGTGCGAAGCTGAATGAACACAGCAGGCCAAGCAGCTTCAGAGGAGCAGGAAAGTCTGACGTTTTGGGTTGAGATTCTCCAGCATCGGCAGTTCCTACTATGTCCGTAACTAGATTATAGTCCAACAGGTTTATCTGAAAACACAGGCTTTTGGAGCCTCAGTAAAAGAAGTTGTATATGGGTCTGAAAGTGTTAACACATAATTAAGTGTATTAATTACCATCATCTGTGATGATGTCATGGGGACTTGGTGAGAGAGTAGTCTTATGAGAAAGAAATTTAAACTTCTGTTCTCTCACCAGTCTTTGTAGTAATATAGGTCCTATTCTTACAACTTGCAAACAGTTCCAGAAATGTAATTTCCTACATCTTGCTCAATCATTATTGTTAGACCAGAAAGTAGTTATTGTTAGACCACCTCATCCACTCTAGACCACGTAAGCACTGAAACACATACTTAGAAGATATGGATAGCTGCAAATAACAAATAGAGTCATCTTTCTCTTTGCTTTTTGTCTTGAAAGCCTGTTCTATGATGCTTCAGCTACGTTCTTCACCAAGAAGAGTTCTCCACTTAGTATCCATCCCAATCATTGTGAACACTGGCATGATCCCAGCTGATGTTATTACCAGATAAGTCAGATCCTAGACAGAAACCAGGCTTAATAGATTGTGTTTTGATTTACTTTGGTTTTAACCTAGTGAAACTATGTTTTACTGAAACATTAGCACACAATGCAGACCAAGCAATATTTCCTCCAATATATGCGTGCGGTGTATTTCAAAACTGTTGAATTCTTGCAATAAATGAAGAACTGTGGATGCTGAAGATCAGAAATAAAAACAGAAATAGCTGGAGAAACTCAGCAGGTCAGAACTGAAGAATGGTCACTGCACCTGAAACGTTGGCTTTGCTTTCTCTCCACAGATGCTGCCAAACCGGCTAAATTTCTCCACCTATTTCTAAAATGTGCTTTTAAAGATTGCCCAAGCACTGTGCAAAATGATTAAAAATGAGCACATGCTCAAATTCAGAATTCAAATATGTTATAATATTTATTGCATTAAAGTCTAATGACAACAGCATGACTGTCTGAACAACTAGAGTTTAGATACAATAAAGTTAGCTCTTTTAGAAGTATACTCACTCCTTTATACCCAAAAAGTGTTCCTAATGCTCAGAGTCTGATTTTGATGGTAAAATGCATGCCTAGGTTTCTTATCGTAGAATGGTTTAACTTTTAAAATATTTATTCAAGGAACCAAAAAATGTTTACACATTGAGATTATGCATTTTTTCTGAAGAAGGGTCTTGTCCCGAAATGTCAAACTTTCCTGCTCCTCTGATGCTGTTTGGCCTGCTGTGTTCATCCAGCTTCACACCGTGTTATCTCTTTACACATTGAGTGTTCATTTTTAGCAATCCATTTTTTGATGTGTCTTGTTCTAGGTTTATACTCTTTGAGTCTTTCAGAATGTTGTGAGTCAGTCTCCTGGAGGAGGTGTCACACTTTAGTTCCATAATGGTCTTGTGAGTTAGACAATCAGTTTACAGTCATACCCACCCAAAACTACCTTCCATTGACACAAAACAGTTATGCAAATACAGTATTTGTGACACAATGTTGAATTATTTATCTCACTTATTTTAAAACATTCTTCTTTTCAGGTTCCTTTGCATTGTACAGATGACT
This sequence comes from Stegostoma tigrinum, assembly GCF_030684315.1. Taxonomy (NCBI): domain Eukaryota; kingdom Metazoa; phylum Chordata; class Chondrichthyes; order Orectolobiformes; family Stegostomatidae; genus Stegostoma; species Stegostoma tigrinum. The sequence continues at coordinate 29,704,883 of NC_081376.1, forward strand.
ACCTCCCATGAGCCTGCCAGCTCCAATATATAACTGGTTACTGCAAATTGTGAAGTTGCTTTGCATTTTTTTCCCTTTGTTATGTGAGGTAGTTTCTGGTTTTTGCTCAGTTCCACTCTTGATAATGTGATGAATGTCAACAACCTGGCAACTGGGGATGTAGATGGAAGTTTGCTGGTGTTGTGGGTGATGGGAGGAGGTTGGTTGTGAGTGCACAGAGCCATTTTGAAATGAAGCATGCTGATACAGTAACCCGATGGCCCACAGTCAATTGGCTACAATTTATACAAATAACTTTATCTTAAAAGATTTTATATCTTTGTAAGACTTTGTTCTGTCTTATAATATTGAGTGTTCCTTTGAAAAATAAACCAAAACAAACTTTGAAAAATCAAAGTAGTAGGCATTAAATGTATTACAAAAAACAGGGAATGTGCTTGTCCAGTGAAGGTTAAAGAGTCTCCAGTTTAGAGGCAGAGCAAAAATAACAGACAAAATCAGTGCCAGGATTGGTTGTAGTGAAGGAAGAAGCTTGCTGACCTGGCCATAGTGCTAACATAAGACTCCCAACTCCTTGTTGTGTAACTCTGCTCGGTCCTGCCACCTTAAGCCCCAGTACTTGCAAAATATTCTCTCCACTTTGCCTTCACTCTCCTCCAGTGCTGTAACATGTTTCACTCCACCTCCTTTTATTGGTCCTGCCACGTTCTGTACTTGCTAACGTCTTCATGATTACTGTATTTACTTTATCGCACCTCTCGCACATCTCTACCCTGACATGCAAATCCTCAAAACACTAAAGCAATCCTTGTTTTCTTGTAGGAGTAGATACTGGAAGGTGCGGCATACAAGGCAGTAGAGGCATACACATGAAAACAGACATCATACTTCCATGTCCTTTCCCAAATAGAGCAAGTGACATTAGGCATTGCAAATGAGGGTCAGATCAGGCCCCTGACAACTAGCAAAGTTGAA